>NC_051078.1:36564259-36893759 GCF_004664715.2 Peromyscus leucopus | reverse complement strand
CCTTCTCCCAACAGGAATCCAGCTAAGTGCTCCCAAGAGCTCTTTAACAAGGTAAAGTTAGTAAGCTTCACTTCTTCAACAGTATCTACAAGTCAGTTTTACCTAAACACTCAAATGTGTCCAAGGCTCTCCTAAAAAGCGCTAGTTAGGTGATATTTGGGGAAAGAGTCCTCAGAACACTCTGCCCTGAGGAAAGTTACCTGCTTTGTCCTGGGCAGCGCCGGCTCCTTTGGCCGTCGCTGTGCTCACGGGCTGCGGGAGAACTGTTGCAATTGAAGGGGTGGATACCTCTCTGACAGTCGCAGAATTCTGAGCAGCCCCACCACCACCGCCCACAGCGACACTCCGCTTGGTCCCTGATGTGGCCTTATTTGAGCAGCCTTTACTTAAACTTGCCTGAATGGAAGAGAATATTGAAAAGCTCAGGTTACTAGTGTGGCATACTATACATTAATATTTTATAAATGCCCTGCTAAATTAAAAACTTAATTTTTCTTTTTGTATATTTGAAGCTTGCTCTAAACAAAAATTCATCTTAGAGTACTTTTGATGAAGGTTTACATAAGTATTAAATATTAAATAAATTTAATGATTTAAAATCAAGTCTCAGATGGCTTTATATTAAAACTATGTATAATGTCACCATATAAAATCACTAGGAAGCAATACAATGCTGTGTTTCGTGGACAAGATACAATTTTCATTTTCTGAGCTAGGGATTTTTTGGAAACCTGAAAATATGGAAGAGAACATCTCACCTTCATCAGAGACGTGGAGTACTGAAATGCTATACACTGCACAGATGTCTTGTGGGCAGTGATGGTTTTCACGGGGGATTTCAGCATCCTCAGGTCGTATTGATAGATTTTCCCCCGAGAGGATCCAACAGCCAAAGTGGCTCCGTCAGGCATAAAGTCTACGGCAGTCAGAGGAGCGTCAGCCACCAGCGTTTTCACCAGCCTTTGGACAGGAGGAGATACGCAATTATTAGTATACACGGGAGTGTAAGCTTGGAGGACACAACTATTGATCAAAAACACTCGGTCGGAACTGGGCAAGCAATGCATACCCCAAACAGCTGTTTACAGCTGCTTGGAGTCTGTCCCGACACATGTTACAGAATGACCTGTAAGGACTAGACACTGCACCCTACTTTTCTACTCACATCAAAGGCACAGCCGACATGTTCCAGGCAGACCACCTACTCCCTCCAGTCAGTACTCGATGGCAGGGAGGTGACAAAGTCCCGAGTGTCACTTACAAACAGCCACCAGCCTCAGGGCTGAGCGGGCACCACATATCCAGTTTCCACTTAGTGGCCTGCTTGTCTCTGGGGGGACTGTGACCTTTCACAGGAACAGATGTTCCTCTGTTCTGAGTTGTGCATCTCCTGACCAAAAGGCTAAAAACAACACAGTTTGTGTGGCCGATGGAGACTGACTTGCTCTTTGCTGGTCTATCAGGTACTAGACAAAGAGGAGGAAAAAGGGCTTCCTGAGCCCAGAGGCTGCCAGATGTGAACCAAGTCACTGGTGTACTGGCAAAAGGCCCCAGTGTGGAATCTCCGGATAGCCACCTCCGCATTCTACATGATCTTTAAATACTGCTTATCGTTAAATACAATTCTAGCAGCCTTTTCTTCTTTTAAAAAATAAAGTTCTACCTTAAGCAGTTATCCCAAAAGAAGGGTTTGAACGGTTCGAAGATCATCTAGCTAAGCAGGGCCAACATTTCTCAGGGATGTATCTGGTAATGTCTGGAGACTATCATAATTCAGCAAATGCCACTGTGTTTTAGGGAGACCAAGGACAGTGTTGAAAGATATTACAGTGCTCAGGACGGCACCCATAACAGAGAAACACCAGACCAAAATATAATTAGTTTAGAAACTTTGGTACAGAAAATAAATTTTAAAACAAAACTGCTTTAAAAAATAAGTGCGTTTAGTTGTATTTTACAAAAGAATCTTAAGAATGGTGAAATAAAGACATATAATGAATCAATCTCAGTCTCTCTCTCTCTCTCAAAACATTCATGGTCTAAAAGCATCCTAATGTCCATGCTATATCCATTATTCTTTTCTATGTGAGAAAACACAAGAAAATTTTCATATTAGATACATCCAATGTACAAATATTAGATCCCGCTGATAGTAACAGAAGCCTGTCTAAGTCACAAACATGTCTGTTAATGAAGTAACTGTTGTTAAATTAAAGCATGGACACCTTAGAGCCGGTGTAGGTTGGTGGATAGTGCTTGCTTAGCATACACAGCACTCTAGGTTGACCCTAAGTACCACATAAGCTGGGTGAGGTGACACACCTGTAATCTGAGCACTCAGTAACACCAAAGGATCTCCAGTTCAAGGTCATGTTTAGCTAACTGGCAAGTTTGAGGCCGGCCTTGGCTAGGTGAGATCCGAACTCAAAACAAATACTCAGGATCATTATCACACTTACTTCTTACTTGAAGTGTCATAGAGGATGATTCTTTTATCCAAGCCTATGGTGACAAACAGCAATTCATTGACAGGCGAGAAGCAGATGCCCGACGCTGGAGCCTTGTGTGTGGTGTCAAAGCTGTGGTATGAACTCTGACTGTTCACATCCCAGAGGGTCACTACTCCGTTATCCGAAACGCTGCCGAGGAGAGACTTCCTAAACAAGGAGTACTTCATGTGCCGGACAGGCTGCGATGTAAAGACACACGAATGTGACGGCTGACATTCATAAACATCCATAAACATGACTGAATTCTACCAATTCTGTCCACACCGCTTTAGGTATTCCCAGATTTAAGGACAGACATGTTTTGGCCACAAACCCACCATGTTAACGTGCTGTAAGGTGACCCTGCAACATTTCAATGTTCTATTAGGTGAATATCTGTCATCATTTTATCTGGGAGAACACAGCTTTTTCAATCTCTTCCATTTCAGAGGGAAACTGTTAATATAACTGTATGGTAAAAAGGCCAGGGAAAGAAACCCACCCTGACCCTGAACCCAGAGCCAGTGGGAAAAAAAAAAAAAAACCCACCCTGACCCTGAATCCAGAGCCAGTGAAAGAAACACTTTAGCCCTAAAACCAGAACCAAAGAAACACACTTTGGCCCTGGAACCAGAGCTAGTGAAGAAACATACCCTGGCCCTGAAACTAGAGCCAGAAGGCTAAAAAGGGCCAAAGAAACACAGTGTGGCCCTGAAACCAGAGCCAGCTCTATCTCTGTCCCACTGAACATGAAACCAACCAATCCCTGAGCAGGAAAACCAACCAGTCCCTGGACAGGAAACCAACCAATCCCTGAGCAGGAAAACCAACCAATCCCTGAGCAGGAAAACCAACCAATCCCTGAGCAGGAAAACCAACCAATCAATCCCTGGACAGGAAACCAACCAGTCCCTGAGCAGGAAAACCAACCAATCCCTGAGCAGGAAAACCAACCAATCCTTGCGCACAAAATCTAGCCAGTCTGAGCTTGTCTAAGCTCAAGGGATCAAAATCTGACCATTTGCCCCTGACAATCTTCTTCTCCCTGGAAACACTGCCCCCAGGAAGCCCTATACAAGCCCTGTGCCTATTCAGTTAGCAGCTGTCCTTCTCCACCCTGGCAGAGGCAGCCACTCTGCTGGACTCCTTCCCAAATAAATCGCTTTCTGAAAAGAGTTTTGGGTGATGATGTTCTTTGGCCAGCGTGGAGCAGAATCTCTGCTGGGAAGCTCCCTTGGGAGTGGAGCAGAAATAACAACTTTCCCCAGGAGTGGGAGCAGACTGCCACATTTCTGCAGGAGTCTCCCCTTAGCAGAGTGAAGCCGAAGTAAGATCTTGGGCAGGAGCTAAGAAGAAACAGGTATCTCTGCTGGAAAACTCCCTTCTGGGCCAGAGCAGAGGTCAGCTGTAACAGCCATCAGAGAGGAGCAGGATTGCCAGATCCTGTGGGGAGACCATCCCCCAGAGGACCCCAGCTTCAGGGATAGCCTGACTTCCCGACAAATAACTTTCCCTCCAGAGCTGTAGGTAGGTATCCAGGATACCTTCCCTTCACAGCTTCAGGGATAGCCTGGCTTCCCGACAAGCCAGGGTCCTTCTCACTCCCCGTCAACTCATTTCCCACCCCAAGAAGTACTTTCAGCTCTCCTTCTTCCTCCTCTGCTCTGCAGCTGCTCAGTCTCATTGGGTTACTAGGTAAACCCATAAACACACACACTCAATTATTTAAGGAGTTTTTAATCAAATCAAGAATTTTATAATAAAAATTATGCTGCCTTACTCATTATCAATTCTGTTAAACAGAACTGACATCCCAAGGTAGTCCACAGTCAAAAATTACAAAATTAAAGAAAGGAATGCTTTAAATGATAGTCCTTTGCTGATTTTCCCCCCAGAGATTATAAAACATTAATTATTTTTATATTTTACTATTTTCATCTTTGATGTTTTTAAATCAAAGACAGAAGACTATCATAGTTTGCTAGGTCTGGCATTTGCTGGATACATAAGGGTCAACGTTTCCTTTCTTTTTTTTTCTTTTTTTTTTTTTTTGGTTTTTCGAGACAGGGTTTCTCTGTGTAGCTTTGCGCCTTTTCCTGGAACTCACTTGGTAGCCCAGGCTGGCCTCGAACTCACAGAGATCCGCCTGGCTGTGCCTCCCAAGTGCTGGGATTAAAGGCGTGCACCACCACCACCCGGTCCTTTCTTTTTAAAATATATTTTCTATTTGCCATTTTTATGTAACACTTAATTTTCCAATGTTTAAACATCTTCTTTGTGAAGCGTATCTCGAGCTCCCTGCGAATTCTAAACAGCTGGACGCCAGCAGCACGACTGCCTTGCTCTCTGGGTGGCACACTGTAGGCTGTGGTTCAGCTACAGGCTCGTCAGCCTTAGGAAGGGCAGAGTCTAGAGACTCAAGCACATGCGGCAGTTCTGAGTCACGAAGAGCAGGGTGGATGCTTAAGTAAGGGCCACTGACGACCCAGCGACTGCTTGTGCTTGTGCGTGCGTGCCTGCGTGCGTGCGTGCGTATGCGCGCAGGAGGGGGGGGGGTCGGGGGTGGCAATACAGAGCAGTTCAAGGTTCCTGACCATGAATACGAATAAGCAGGCTGCTGCATGGGGTCTTGTGGCTGTCCATTAAGACGTTGCTGGGGACTATGAGCTACCACAGCTCGGGTATTCGTTCACCTTTCACCCCTGCAACATGCCCTCGTGCTCACATGGAATGAGCCCGCATACGTTCCCTCTCGTTAATCTGTGTCAGTTCTTTCTGGCAGATCCAATTACTAACCTACAGAGAACAGACAGTGAAGCTGTCTGCTGGGTTAATTTGCCCTTTGCAAACTTACTTTTTGTTTCCTTTCCCTTTGCCAGGCATCTTACATTCTACAGGAAAGATGCACATAACTGATTAAGATGGGAGCAGGAGAAATATCACTCATTAGAACTCCTACTCCCTGGTCTTTATTTAGAGTCACAGAACCCGAAACATCTGCTGCCTATCAGTACCATCAGAGTGCAAGTCACAGAAGCAGACACCTCGGGATTAATGACTGCTCTGGTGCCCACTCACTGTCTATGACTAAACAGTAGTTCCTCAGTGAACCTGTTCCTAAATTTTATTGAAAAAGGTCAAAATCAGAAGAGACTTTTCAGAACAATATTAAAATACAGTGCTTGTGATTAGAAACATTTGGAAACTATCTCAAACAGGAGAATCGTTAGACAAATAGTGGCATTAAGTACTACCAAAAAGCACACAGTCATTGAACACTAGTTAGAATCCGTGAGGACATACCTGGGACAAAATGGTAACCAAAGAAAGGCGGGAAACAAGATTAGACAAAGAAAATGATTATGTAAGAAAGACAAAGCTATGTATAGAAACACACAGTTTTTCAAATAATTTCCATTAACATTAGAGAAAAATATAAGAAAAAAATCTTTGAAAATAGGCACAAAGTATCAATTTATTTTATGCTCACATAATATAATAAGACTGCTTAAGAACACAACACAGGGGCTAGGCAAGAACATAACAAGTTCTAAGGATACCCAGATTAGTTAGGATGTGTTAGTGTGCCAAACTTTCCCCCAATATAAAGTATACTAATGCTCCTATAAACTTAAGAGTCACTAGTCTAGAAATAAGGCTCTGCAGTCAAGTTTTTTGATCATAAACCCATGTAAAACATAAATAAATTATAATTAAAAGTTAGAACTCAGGACTTCTTGGGGTCTCTACAGCTGAGCTATATTCCAGCCCTAAACTTATTCTTTACAAACTAATTATCATTTTAGAAGGTAATTAATAATTACTTACAGTTACCAGATCTCTGTACTCAAGCATGCTTATTAACACTTACAAAATCTATACACAAAACAAAATATTCACTTAAGGAAAACAAGTGGGTTTGAACATGTACTGTGGTATATGTTAACATCTCACCTGCTTTACCTAAAAATCCCTTTTAATCCAAGGCTTCAATAATACAGTTCCCGGTTTGAACTGCCTGGGAGAAGGCAGCAGGGGTCCAGCTCTCGTGGAGCCAGGCCACGGGCGGACCTTGCCCTGTGCTGACATGCAAGTGGAGTTTGAGAGGCGCCAGGCAGCAGCTCCACAGAAGCAATGCCTTTCTTTTTCCCTTGGAGAAAGACACTGCTCCACAGACAACTAATAGCTTCAATTCAGCTCCAACATTTCAAAGTCGGACTCTAAACATATTCAGGCCATCTCATTTCTGGTGAATTTTAGTCTGATGTAGACTCAGTGAGATGCCAAGGATTTCTCACTCTCCCTAAGCCACTCTGGTGATTATTACAACTTCAAATTCTTGATTGTTTATAGAAATAAAAATAAAGTTTTTTTAATTTAATCATGGCTATGTCCTGTGTCCTGTCTACTATTATTTCTCAATAACCAAGACCCTAGGTACAATAAAATCAACCAACACAAAACTGAACTGAACAACAGTATATTTGAATTTCAAAATGTCAACTTCTGACACACTTGAGATCTTATGAACTGTTTAAATTTTTTAAATGTGTATTTATTTGAACTCTAAAATGAATTTTAAGAAATCTTATAATAGAATTTTTTTAATGAATGCTCAAGTGCCAACTCTATGCTTCTGGTAATAATAGATAAACTGCAATTAAGTTGTAGGAAAAGAACTAATGTAAAAATGCCTTCAAATATTTCAATTATGTTAAGTAAAAACTAGAGTGTGCAGTATCATTACAATGACTTTCCTAAGAGCTCTAGAACTGATCTTTATAAAACCAACTTCTATTTTTTTGCCTATATATTTTTCTCTTAATGGTATAGCTTATCAAAGAATATGAGATAATACAGTATATATTTTTAAAAAAATAACCCCTTGTCCCTGGCAGAGGGGAAAAAATGCACTCTAATTTTTTTCTTTACCCTCTTATTCACACACACACACACACACACACACACACATACACACCACTGAGTCTAGTTAGTGTTTCCTATATATACACATGTTTAAGGCTGCCCACTTAAGTATTGGGAAAGCTACAAGAGGTCTTCTTGAAGCAAACAGCAGTCACTGACAACCTGGAGCTCTGCCTCTGGAGGTGGGGCCTTGTCAGAAAAATAGTCTTCAATGCAGAACACAATTCCAGAGGACAAATTCTAGTTGGTAAATTAGCAGGGGATTGAAAGAAGCACGTAAACTACAGACACTTGAACCAGGTTGAGGAAATAATCACAAAGGTATTCTAGTGTCTTCTACAATGATTCTTTAAAGGCTCCCAACAGCAGCTAACACTCACTGATCTTAGCCTAGTGCTGCCAAGTAGACATAAAGCCACCAAGGCTCCTGCAGAGGTACAGACATGCTGCCCAAGGAGGAGGCAGCAGGCCCAGGAAGAGCCCAGGTTCTGACTGATCTCGACTCACCCTGCAGGTGAGTTTTATGCATTCCTGTTTTCCTAAACTACAAGATAAACTTAATTTGGTTTTCTGATAAAAACTAATCAATTAAAAATCTTTGAAAATCAACATCACAGTAATCTATCACCTAAGATTTTAAGGGTTTTTCTTTTCATGTGAGAGGGATAAAAATAAACATTCGATCACTGCACACCTGAAGACATCTAGTTGTGACCAGAGGGGAGGGGTGAGAAGGAGCTGGGGGGGGGATAGGGAGGAAATAGTAGGACCCCAGAGCTTTGAAGAGGTAAGGGGGGAAGTGGAGTGGAGGGCCTTAACTGGGAGGAAGGATAATACAGAGGAAGGTGGTTAAATAACATTAAAGAAGTCTGAAAAAGCCATAGCAAGTCATAATTTTATGTTTACCTAAAATTACATATATGTGTGTATATGTGTACACACACACACACACACACACACACACACACAAAATGAAGTTATACCATGTGAGGTGATAATGCTTCCCCCAAGAGCCATAGCCCAGTGGTTCTCAACATGTGGATCGCAACCCCTTTGGGAATGAACGACCCTTTCACAGGGGTCACCTAAGACCATCAGAAACCACTATTTCTGTTATGATTCATAACAGTAGCAAAATTAGTTATGCACTAGCAGCAAAAATAATGTGATGGTTGGGGTCACCACAACATGAGGAATTGTATTAAAGGATCACAGTATTAGGGAGACTGAGAACCACCGGTCTAGACTATCTAAACAAAAACATCATTACTAACACAAGAAACTTCCTTTTGATCATTGGTCAGGGAAGTCCAAAAGACCCCTAAATCAGTATAGGCTAGCACCACAGCCCTTGATCGCCTTCTGTCTACAGCTTCAAGAGGAGACCCTATTGCTGAAGACACCACAGATTATTGTTATGGGACTCGAGTCAAGCTGGTACTGACAGGAGCTGGAAGGCTCCTCCCTGAGGACTAGTTCTCACAGCACTGGAAGGCTCCTCCCCGAGGACTAGTTCTCACAGCACTGGAAGGTGCCAGGCAGGTTGCCAGGGGAGAAAAGTGACCAGCAGTCCCCAGCTGTAAAGCCTGTGAACCACAGTAACCACTGGCCCGGCAGGACCCACCACAGTGCAACAGTGGCACTTCTGTCGGGGTAAACCAACGGGCCTCTAGCTGGGCTGAAGGCCTGTCCGGTAGAGGGAACTCACGCCTGGTACTGTAAACCCAGCAAGAACCCACAGCTGGAGAGGTCATAGATCCAAGGACAACCAACTACTGCTAATTTCTTTTTCTTTTTTTTTTTTTTGGTTTTTCAAGACAGGGTTTCTCTGTGTAGTTTTGCACCTTTCTTGGATCTTGCTCTGTAGACCAGGCTGGCCTCGAACTCACAAAGATCCACCTGCCTCTGCCTTCCGAGTGCTGGGATTAAAGGCGTGCGCCACCACTGCCCAGCTGCTATTTTCTTAAACTGATACATCTTGCAACTGTACCCAGAAGCTTCAGATACTCTGCCTTAAATAATCACTCACAACTTCCACTAAGCTAGAAAGTAGGCCGAGAAGAAATGAGGCTCCTGTATCAGGGGCCCTCCAATCAGTCCGTCCTCTGAACCGACAGCCCAGGAATCACATACTCACTAGTAACAACGTCTAAATGAGGCGAAGGCAATGGAACTCGGTGACCACTGGGTGAGAAACAGTCAACAGTGGCAAGTCCTCTATGCTGGCAATAAGACTCCAGCAAAACACAGGAAAGCAGAAGTGTGAGAGTATGCAGGCCAGACCTAGTTTGTACGTAAAAAGCCAGGCTGAAGTTTATGAATATGCTATGGCCCAATACAAAACACAACAGAAGAAACCCATTACTCTGGTTCCTCATAAAGATATAAATTTGACCACGGTATGATTGTTTACATTGGTTCCACGGTCTGCAGGCTTAGGCTTTATATTATCAAAACACAAATAAAAAGAAAACACAAAGGTAAAACAGTTTGTTTTTACAACAATATTAATATTCTAAAGAACCTATCTATGAAAACTAAAAGCATTAATTCTCATCCACAAAACCTGGAAAGCGCTGTTATCCCTAAAGGGTTCTGTTGCTGTTCAGCAATTCTACTTCTCACACTGATTTGTTAAAGCCACCAAGGAGTTTAAATGCTGTCGAGAACAGAGACAAATGTCGCACGTGGTAGCTAGTCTCCTGCCAACACTGCACTTCCTCACCTCCCAATCTGTTCTCACACCCTCCCATCAATCCACTATGTTCCCTCCTTGTGGTTTCCGTCATTTCCTCCATATGAATCACTCTTTCCCAGAGTTCTAGACCAGCCTCTTAACAGCTCAGTAATTTCTAAACATGTTCGTACAGCCACATGTTTATTGGGTCTTTTATATGTAAGACACAAAGCTGGAGAACAGCTGAAGACAGAGACGCACGCTGTGGTCCCCACTCTAATGCATCCATGGAGAGAGCTAACCCTAACAATCAGCATGCAGCAACTGGACAAGGTCTGTCACCTGACACTGCAAAACAAGCCCTCTCTCCTTCCGCTCTCCCTCCTTTGTTCCGAGTTTTTCCCAACTGCTCTACACCACTCCCTCGACTCACAACGTGTGTATGCAGCCCCCATACTCCTTATACACACGGACCTCAAACGGTACTATTTGCTTGTCCAATTAAGCACTCTTTAAATTTTCCTTAAATAGTACATATTATTAAAATAATAATTTAAAAAAATTCCAAAGCCAAAAACATCATAACACAAAACGTCCAAGAAATCTGGGACACCATGAAAAGGCCAAACCTAAGAATAACAGGGATAGAAATAGGAGAAGAATACCAACCCAAAGGCACAGAAAATATATTCAACAAGATCATAGAAGAAAACTTTCCCAACTTAAAGAAGGAAATGCCTATGAAGATACAAGAAGCCTATAGAACACCAAACAGACTAGATCCCCCAAAAAAGTCCCCTCGCCACATAATATTTAAACAACTAAACCTACAGAATAAAGAAAGAATATTAAGAGCAGCAAAGGAAAAAGACAAGTGACTTATAAAGGTAAACCCATCACAATAACACCCGATTTCTCAATGGAGACTTTGAAAGCCAGAAGGACCTGGACAGATGTAATGCAGACACTAAGAGACCATGGATGACAGCCTAGACTAATATACCCAGCAAAACTTGCAATCATCATAGACTGAGTGAACAAGACATTCCAAGACAAAACAAGATTTAAACAATACCTATCCACAAATCTAGCCCTACAGAAAGCACTAGAAGGAAAATTCCAAGCTAAGGAAGTCAGATACACCCATGAAAACACAGGCAATAGATCACCCCACAGAAGTAAATCCCAAAGAAGAGAAATACACACAAAACTACCACCAAGATAGCAGGAACTAACAATCACTGGTCATTAATATCCCTTAATATCAAAAAGACACAGGCTAGCAGAATGGATACAAAAGCAGGACTCATCTTTCTGCTACATACAAGAAACACACCTCAATTTCAAAGATAGACACTACCTCAGAATAAAAGGCTGGGAAAAGTCTTTCCAATCAAATGGTCTTAAGAAGCAAGCTAGTGTAGCTATCCTAATATCCAACAAAATAGACTTCAAACTAAAATCAATCGAAAGAGATCAAGAAGGGCATTGCATACTCATCACAGGAAAGATCCACCAAGATGAAGTTTCAATTCTGAACATTTATGCCCCAAAAAGAAGGGCACCCACATATGTAAAAGAAACATTACTAAAGCTTAAATCACACATAAAACCCCACACATTAATAGTGAGAGACTTCAACACCCAACTCTCACTATTGGACAGATCTGTCAAATCAAAACTTAACAGAGAAATAAGGGGCTTAACTGATCTTATGACTCAAATGGACTTAATCGATATCTACAGAACATTCCACCCTAACAAAAAAGAATATACCTTCTTCTCAGCACCCCATGTAACCTTCTCTAAAATCGACCACATACTCAGTCACAAAGCAAATCTCAACAGATACAAAAAAAAGAAAAAAAATGGAATAACCTCCTGTATTCTATCAGACCACCAAGGTTTAAAAAGTTAGATTTCAACAACAACAAAAATTACAGAAAGCCTACAATTTCATGGAAACTGAATAATGCTCAACTGAATCACCAATGGGTCAAGGAAGAAATAAAGAAAGAAATTAAAGACTTCCTAGAGATCAATGAAAATAAATATACTACATACACAAACTTATGGGCACTATGAAAGCAGTGCTAAGAGGAAAATTCATAGCACTAAATGCCCACATAAAGAAGTTGGAGAAATCTCACACTAGTGACTTAACAGCACATCTGAAAGCTTTAGAACAAGAAGCAGCAAAATCACCCAGGAGGAATAGATGCCAGGAAATAATCAAACTGAGAGCTGAAGTCAATAAAACAGAAACAAAGAGAACAATACAAAGAATCAATGAAACAAAGAGTTGATTCTTTGAGAAAAATCAACAACATAGACAAGCCCTTATCCAGACTAACCAAAAGGCAGAGAGAGAGAATCCAAATTAGCAAAATCAGAAATGAAAAGGGAGACATAACAACTGACAATGAGGAAATCCAGAAAATCATCAGGTCATACTTCAAAAACCTATACTCTACAATGCTATGGGTGATTGAATGATAAATAAAACACTGATTGGCCAGTAGCCAGGCAGGAAGTATAGGTGGGACTAGCAGAGAGGAGAATTGGGGGAACAGGAAGGCAGAATGGAGGAGATGCTAACAGCTACCACAATGGAGAGCAGGACGTAAAGTACCGGTAGGTCATAAGCCATGTGGCAAAGTATAGATTAATAGAAATGGGTTGATTTAAGATAGAAGAACTAGATAACAAGAAGCCGGCCATGGCCATACAGTTTGTAAGCAATACAAGTCTCTGTGTGTTTACTCAGTTTTGGTCTGAGCGGCTATGGGACTGGCCGGTGAGAGAGATTTGTCCTGACCGTGGGCCAGGCAGGACTGGAGAAAACTTCAGCAACACAAAATTGGAAAATCTAAAATAAATGGACAATTTTCTGGATAGACATATCTAAGTTAAATCAAGACCAGATAAACTATTTAAATAGACCAATAACCCCTAAGGAAATAGAAACAGTGATTAAAGTCTCCAACCAAAAAAAGCCCAGGACCAGATGGTTTCAATGCAGAAACTACCAGATCTTCAAAGAAGAGTTAATACCAATACTCTTTAAATTGTTCCACACAATAGAAATAGAAGGAACATTACCAAACTCCTTCTACAAGGCTACAATTACCCTGATTCCCAAGCCAAACAAAGATGCAACAAAGAAAGAGAACTACAGACCGATCTCCCTCATGTACACTGATGGTAAGATACTCAATAGAATACTGTCAAACAGACTCCAAGAACACATCAAAACAATTATCCCCCATATCAAGTAGGCTTCATCCCAGAGATGCAAGGTTGGTTCAACATACAAAAGTCTCTCAATGTAATACACCATATAAACAAACTGAAAGAAAAAAAAAAAACAAAAAACAAAAAAAACATGATCATTTCATTAGATGCTGAAAAGGCCTTTGAAAAAAATCCAACACCCCTTCATGAAAAAGGTCTTGGAGAGATCAGGAATACAGGGAACATACCTAAACATAATAAATAAATTTACAGCAAGCCAACAGCCACCATCAAATTAAATGGAGAGAAACTCAAAGCGATTTCACTAAAATCAGGAACAAGACAAGGCTGTCTACTCTCCCCATATTTATTCAACATAGTACTTGAAGTTCTAGCTAGAGCAATAAGACAACAAAAGGAGATCAAGGGGATACAAATTGGAAAGGAAGAAGTCAAATTTTCACTATTTGCAGATGACATGACAGTATACATAAGTGACCCCAAAAATTTGACCAAGGAACTCTTACAGCTGATAAACACCTTCAGTAATGTGGCAGGATACATGATGAACTCAAAAAAATCAGTAGCCCTCTTATATACTAATGACAAATGAGAAAGAAATCAGAGAAACATCACCCTTTGCAATAGCCACAAAGAATATAAAATACCTTGGGGTAACTCTAACTAAGCAAGTGAAGGACCTGTATGACAAGAACTTTAAGTCCCTGAAGAAAGAAATTGAAGAAGATATCAGAAAATGGAAAGCTCTCCCATGCTCTTGGATAGGCAGAATTAACATAGTAAAAATGGCAATCTTACCAAAAGCAATCCACAGATTCAATGCAATCCCCATCAAAATCCCAACACAATTCTTCACAGACCTGGAAAGAACAATACTCAACTTCATATGGAAAAAAAAAAAACAGGATAGCCAAAAGAATCCTGTACAATAAAGCAACCTCTGGAGGCAGCACCATCCCTGACTTCAAGCTCTACTATAGAGCTACAGTAATAAACAGCTTGGTACTGGCATAAAAAAACAGACATGCGGACCAATGGAACCGAACTGAAGACCCTGACATTAATCCGCACATGTATGAACACCAACTTTTGACAAAGAAGCCAAAACTGTACAATGGAAAAAAGAAAGCATCTTCAACAAATGGTGCTGGCATAACTGGATGTCAACAAGTAGAAGATTGCAAATAGATCCATATCTGTCACCATGCACAAAACTTAAATCAAAGTGGATCAAAGACCTTAACATAAATCCAGTTACTCTAAACCTGAGAGAAGAGTAAGTAGGAAGTAGTTTTGAACGCATTGGCACCAGAGATCACTTCCTAAATATAACACCAGCAGTACAGACACTGAGCACAACAATTAATAAATGGGACCTCTTGAAACTGAGAGTCTTTTGTAGGGCAAAGGACATAGTCAATAAGACAAAATGACAGTCTACAGAATGGAAAAAGATCTTCACCAACCCCACATCTGACAGAGGGCTGATATCCAGAATATATAAAGAACTCAAGAAATTAGTCATCAAAATACCTAACAGTCCAATTAAAAATGGGCTATAGAGCTGAACAGAGAATTCTCAACAGAAGAAGCTCAAATGGCTAAAAGACATTTAAGGAATTGCTCAACATCCCTAATCACTAGGGAAATGCAAATCAAAATGACTCTGAAATACCATCTTACACCCGTCAGAATGGCAAAGGTCAAAAACACTGAAGACAGCTTATGTTGGAGAGGATGTAGAGCAAGGGGAACACTCCTACACTGTTGGTAGGAATGCAAACTTGTACAGTCACTTTGGAAATCAGTATGGTGCTTTCTCAGAAAACTGGGACTCAATCTCCCTCAAGACCCAGCTATACCACTCTTGGGCATATACCCAAGGAATGCTCAATCATACCACAAGGACACATGCTCAACTGTGTTCATAGCAGCATTATTTGTAATAGCCAGAACCTGGAAACAATGTAGATGCCCTTCAACTGAAGAATGGATAAAGAAAATGTGGTACATATACACAATGGAGTTCTACTCAGCAGAGAAAAACAATGACATTATGAGGTTTGGAGGCAAATGGATGGAACTAGAAAATATCATCCTGAGTGAGGTAACCCAGTGTAGCTGGAGTTATCTCTAGTCCCACCTGGGCCAGCAGCCACCAGGCTCAAATAAACACACAGACACTTATATTATTTAAACTGTTTGGCCTAATGGCTCAGGCTTCTTGCTATCTAGTTCCTATATCTTAAATTAACCCATTTCTATTAATCTATACCTTGCCACGTGGCTCGTGGCTTACCGGTACTTTACATCCTGCTCCTCATGGCAGCCCTGCCTCAGCCTTCCACCTCCCAGTATTCGCCTCCTCTTTGTCCCACCTACACTACCCTTCCTGCCTGGCTACTGGCCAATCAGTGTTTTATTTATCAATCATAGCAACATATATTTACAGCATACAGGACATCCCACAGCAACCCAGACTCAGAAAGACAAACATGGTATGTACTCACTCATAAGTGGATACTAGATGTTAAGCAAAGGATAACCAGACTCCAACTCACAGCTCCAGGGAGGCTAGCTAGTAAGGATGACCCTAGGAAGGGTGTATGGACCGTCCAGTGATGGAGAAATGGATGAGATCTACATGAGCAAACTGGGGGTGGGGGTGGGGGTAATGGAGAGCAAGGGTCTGGAGAAAGACAGCTTAGGGGAGCGGGAGGTCCTAGCTGGATCAGGAACAGAGTGGGAGAACAAGGAAAGAGATACCATGATAAATGAAGACACCATGGGAATAGGAAGAAACAGAGTGCTAGGGAGGTCTCCAGGAATCCACAAAGATGACTCCATTATAGAATACTGGCAATGGTCGACAGGGTGCCTGAGCTAACCTACTCTGGTGATCAGATGGTCGAATACCAGAAATGTCATCATAGACCCCTCATCCAGTGACTGATGAAAGCAGATGCAGAGATCCATGGCCAAGCCCCAGGCAAAACTCCAGGAGTCCAATCAACGTGAGAGAAGAGGATTATATGAGCAAGAGATACCAAGACCATGACTGGAAAAAGTAGAGAGACAACTAGCCAAACTAGTGGAAACACATGAATTGTGAACCAATAGCTGAGGAGCCCCCATGGAACTGGACCAGGCCCTCTGGATAAGTCAAACAGTTGTTTAGTTTGAACTGTCCCATTCCCCCAGGCAATGAGACCAGGACCTGTCCTTAGTGCATGAGCTGGCTTTTTGGAACCTAGGGCCTATGCTGAGACACTTTGCTCAGCCTTGGTGCAGGGAGGAGAGGATTGGACCTGCCACAGCTGAATGTGCCAGGCTCTGCTGACTCCCCAGGGGAGGGAGACCTTACCTTGGAAGAGATGGGAATGGGGGGGTGGGCTGGGAGGGAAAGGCTGGGGGGTTGGAGGAGGAAGGACAGGGGAATCCGTGGTTGATATGTAAAACGAATAGAAAAATCTCTTAATAAAAAAAAATTTTTTAAGAAAAAAAATAAACTTATTTTCTTATGTAAAGTAATTCAAAATATAAATTATCAGCTTTATTAAAAAAAAAAAAAAAACATACCGTACCTGGCTACTCCCATGGCCAAAAGGTGTACTGGATATATTAGTAGTTACGTTGTGCAAAATGATCTCACCACTGAGAGACCCAGAAGCAATGTAGCAATCATTCCAGTTGTACGCCACACAAGTTACTTCATCTTTATGATCCTGAAAGAAGCAAACACAAGGACGGCAGCATTACCCCCCACCCTGTGATGAATGGAAAGAGCACGGCTGTCAGTCAATACCTGTGCTACATTTCCCTTCCACCACCACACTACTGAGCCCATCAGGAAACCACACAATCAACATGGAGGCTCCTCAGAAGACAGGTTTTCAGAGCCATATTACATGTCCGCGGACTCTGAAACAATAAACATTCTCAAAGGGTAACTTACTTAACATTCACCTTAGAGAACCGATTCCCACTGACAGACAACATTTGTTTCACATTAAATGTTTGCTCTTCCAAACATCAAGTCAGAGGTGTTTAGCAGGAACATTTAATACTGACCTGAGTTAGGAGTGTGGATTTTTGTTTTGCTCTTTTAACAATATAGTGTTGTTATTTACTAAGATAAATATACTAAACTTGATACAAAATAACTAACGGACTATCAAGACTAGTGTGGCTAGGACATCACACTTACATTACAACTTTATCAAAGGATCCTTCAAACATTCCCTCTCTTCCACCAAAGAACAAGTGTCTGGGGGGTGGGAGGTGGGGGTTGATGCAGAGAAATAAGCAACACTGTGTGCAATGTTGTCACAGGGAACTAAGAGCATGTCACCCAACAGAATTCCTGCCACTTAGTAAAGGAGCAGGGATCTTCCTAATTCCAGCTGTGGAAAATACATCATCAGGAAACATCTACTATGCACCAATCAAATGTCAAAAACCTGACCAACGGATCAAAGACTCACCTCTTCTCAGCTCTGTAAGACACCCCCTATTCAGAATGAGACACCCCTCTAAGCAGTGTGAACTCAAAGAGTGCACAATCGAAATACTAAACGAAGAGCAGGGTCTACACTTGCATGGACCTCTGTGAGGCTGACAAAGAACCAGATCTTTAACATCTGACTCGGTTTCTCCATCTGCACATGAGAATACTGCTTGCTGCTCTGCAGTTACTGAAATGAACAGAAGAAGCATTTGCAAGCACAACGGCTAGCAGATAAAGGAACGGGACAAAAGCTAACCATTTCATTAGCAGCAACTCTTCAATTACCTGTCTTCTTCCATAGCCAAGTTTAAAGAGGCTTCAAGTTTAGCTACACTTAAACAATAACCTTCCAAAAGGAACACCAAAGCAATTATGGGATCACTTTTCTGCTTAGTTATGAGAGAGAGGGAGAGAGGCAGAGAGAGAAAGAATACCACTCTTCAAAATAGCACCTTTAGAATTAACTCAATGATGCTAAGATGTCTGGTATTTACTACAAAACAGTCTGGAGATGGGATGACTGGAGAACAGGAAAACAGTACTGGCCATAATGTAACAATTAAAGGAAGTTCTTTTCTGTGTATGCAGGGGGGTACGAAGATACAACTATTTATATTTTTCATATTAAATATTTTAAACAACAAACTCAAAAACAACTTTGTAGTTCCTCTTCTAAACATTAAAAAAACAAAAAGTAGAGTAAAGAAAGTCTTAACCACAGACCTTCCTGAATGTTTATTTTCTGAACCTACAAAGAACTGCCTGAGGGAACCCGAATTTTAAATAGTAAATTATTTTAAGAACTATTTCATTACCAAGTTTAAAGATATACAAGCAAAAATACCATCAATAGTGGCAGCCACACACACTCCAGAACTAAGAGGCTGAACCCTCAACTCTGGTTACTAAACTCTAGAACCACACACTTTTCCAAAACCCAAAACCTAATGACAAAACCACACCTCCGGAAAAGGAAAGCCCGAGGCAGCAGTTCATTCAGACCAGGAGAACTATGTGAATATGTGGGGAAAAAAAGCAACAAGGAAAAGGCAACATGCAGCAACAATTTTTATGAGGAAAAATTTCAGCTAGACAGCACCTATCCTTTCCCTGATAAGTCTCACTTTAATTATAAAGCACTTCAATTATGAGGGCAAAGTTTGGTAACCATTCTAAACAGAGTGTGAGCTGCTCATTCTATAAATATTTAAAATATATTCACTTACCTTAAAGGAACGATGAACTCGTTTTGACTTTAAATCCCAAATATTAACAGTGTTATTTAGGCCTCCACTTGCTAAATACATTGATGTGGAATTTAAATCGACACATGTCTGCTTTTGCTAGTTAAACAAAAAACAAACAAAATTAGCTTACCAGGGCCCAGAGATGATAGAGTCTCACCCAACACAGTAAGCAGGACAATGAATCTGCTGAATTACAGGCAAAAGACACTGATACTTGCAACTGAAATTCTCCACAACTAAAAATTCGCCTCTCCTCATCCTTTATAGAGATCTAACAGCCTATTCATCTTCAGATGTCAAGAAAATCAAAGGTGGTGATGTTTCTTTACCGAAGGGTAGCATGAGAGGAAGCCTGAGGGAACACCAGTGAGCCTTGGCCTCCTGTCAAGAATGAGCTCACTATCTCTCCTTGCTAAGATCTGCTCTAGGAGCTCTATACAACATCTTAAAATTAATATCTGCTCAGAAAATGCTAAACATAAGACCTTTAAATAATTTCTAAGCCATGCAGTGGTGGCGCATGCCTTCAATCTCAGCAGTCTAGAGACAGAGGCAAGCAGTCTCTGAGTTCAAGGCCAGCCTGGTCTACAGAGTGAATTCCCGGACAGCTAGGGCTACACAGAGAAACCCTGTCTTGAAAAACCAAATTAATTAATTCTAGCACAGACCCCCATTTTACAGATGAGAAAAGGTTTTAAACAGATCAGGACACATGTCCCAAGTCTCCTAGCCAATCTCACCCCAAGGAGTCTTAAGCATCTCAGCAAATCCAGACTTCGGGGCTAGTGGAATGACTCAGTAGTTGAGCATTTTCTGAGTGACTGTGAGGTCGCTGAGAAATCTACCACCAAATACAAACACATGCATAAACATGTAAACAAAATAACCTGGCCACATATCCTTCCTCAACTTAGCTAGGGCACAAATTATCAAGGTGAAGGTGCTGAATAGCCCTCAATTCCTTATCACCCTGGTCCCAACTTATCAACAAGGTCTATAAACTCCAATCCTACAATAAATTCCACATGCCTCCCTGCATCCAAATCTATTACTAGCACTAACCCAAACTTTGCCCAAATGGCAGCAGCCTCCCAGCTAGTTTTCCTGTCTCCATTTCTGCTTCCTGAAAACCCATGCCCAATAAATACAGTGGACAAAAACATGTAAAAAGGAAGCCAGAGCTGGGTATAAAGGTTTTCAGTGGCTCGGAAGCACACCTACAAGAAACCCCAAACCCATCAACCTGCTGTCAGAGCCAATATTTGTCTGGGCTATCAAACACAGAATGAAGACCAAAGGAAAGACTCCATGACTTAGCCAAACAATAAACTACAGGCTTAGGCAAGTCACCTCACACTTTTGAGATGAGTACTAGATCAACTGTTCCTACCCTGAGAGTCAGGCATCCCCAGAACAGTCTGTGCTCCAAAGACTCTTATAGATGGTCCCCTTTTCACAACCCCACTTGGTGTTAACCAGCAGTATCAAGTAACACACATAAAAAAGAGCAAGACACACACACACACACACACACACACACACACACACACACACACACACACGAATGCACGCACGCACGCACGCACGCACGCACATCAGTGTTTTAACTCTAGTAAAAATGTTCTTGCAGCCACCATCCTAGGAAAGAACAGGTCTGAATGAGTAAGATTTACTTTAGAATCTATTGCATTGCAAATCAAAAATTTCTAATAACCATTAAAATAACTTTTAAAAGAAATAGATAAGAATGGTGTCCACCCGGGTAATGCCTGGGGGGCACTCACCAACCTAAGACAGAGCACCTGTGTGGCCTGGGCAGGCATCTCCATGACAGGTAAGGTGACCTGCTGACATCCCACGCAACCCAAGTCAGAAGCTCATTTTTTAATAAAAGGGGGACCTGTAGGTCCCTGGCCCCCATTTTGGGTAACTGTTGCCTTGCTTGTGGACCTTGACCTTGATATCCTCCCAATGCTAATTCCCTGCCAGGTTCCACCCTCATGAATGCTTAAGGGAAGTTCCTTGTCTGTGTATCCTGAATAATGGGCATTAACAGCTTAGATACAAGATTGTAAAACATCAGTAGAGAACTTCTGCCCTCCGGGGTCCTCCCATTGTGCTGTAAGCCTGTAATTAAGACCTCCTACCCCCTTCAAGAAATGACATTCGACATTTAAAATTAAATATATATATATACACAAAAAACAAAAAAAGAATTTTTTAATTTCACATGTACACTCTGAGTTATGATATTTTACTTTGAAATAGAATTCTATATTTTATTCTACTTTGAAAATATAAATTTTATTCAGTTAAAAAAAAAAAAAAGAATGGTGTCCACCCAAGATTGATATATTGGATGCCAGCTGTCACAGTACAATTATTAAGGTATCAAAACAAAACCTATACTTGAAACTGGCTTACCTTGTTGATAGAAAGAAGTCCTTTTGATGTTAATGTATTATTAATGCATCTAATAAACTTAAATAATTAATAGAAATTGTATGCTATATAGGAATCCTGTACCCATGGGACAAAAAAAAAAATCAACAGACATCATTTTTTAAACCTTAAATTTAAAAGTTATTTGGTAGCCCACCAAAGCCATTATAATACTGCTAACACCAATCTGTCCACTTCGAAGAGGAAATACACAGAATTAAAAACAAAATCAAGAAGTTAAATTTCATTCTAAAAATAATTTTAAAATAAGTAGGGTGGAAATTTCTTTCCCCAAGTAAAAGAGGCCTGAGAGCCTAAGTGGCATGTGCATTAACAAGGCTGGGACCCCACCAAAATAATGGCCAGATATGTTACAAGAAATTCCTACTAAAGAGTAGGAAACCACTGTTTGCAAAAAGCTTTTATAAGTATTTGTGCACCTGCTTCATAATGTAATGTGTTAAAGTGGGGAGGGCCAAACTACACAAACAAATGGAGTATTCACCAAGTCCTCAGAATGATTGATTCACATCTGTATACATCATCTGTTAAAGTATAAAAGTACAAAGTATACGTTTTTCTAAAAGGAGGAGAAGTAGGGTATCGTAGTAATCCAAACACTAAGGCAGCAAAGGCAGGTGCATCTCTATGACTTCAAGGTCAGCCTGGTCTAAATAGCAAGTTCCAGACAGCCAGCAAGACTAGAGTAAAGCACACCTTTTTGTTTAGGTGCCATTCTCTTTGAAGAATAGCTTTTGTGAATGTGTGAATGAAGGAAGAAACCAGTATTATACTGAATGAACTTAAAAACCAAAATGATAAAGGCACAGTAGTCACTGTGTGCCATGGGCCCAGGACTCACTGAAAAGCTGATCTGTTCCAGGTGCTAAAGGCTCCAGCAGGTCCCTGCGTCGTCCTAAGTGCTCAGCATCTAAAGTGGAAGGATGCCTTGAGAACTAGTCTTCTGTTGATGATCATGCACCCAGTCAGCAGGACAGTTCCATCATGAGGGTTCGTATGGCCCAGTCCACCCAGTGACCTAAGTCACACATCAACAGGAGGGACACAGAAGCTAGGGACTCATTATAACCTCAGTTCACAGCCTTTCCAGTAAGCACACACACGCCACCTGGTACTGAGGTAGTCGGGGCTGAGGAAGAAAATGTTTTAAACACAGCGAACCAAGACCAGTAAGTCATTGACATTTAAACAAAACTGAGATTTTAAATGGTTTAAAAAGCAAACTTACCCCTTCAGCAAGCTCCAAAAGTGGAACCGGTTTACATTTGCAACTTGACACCACTATTTTGTCACCACTGGAAGAGGCTGTCACTAGGAAGTTATCTAAATGGAGAGTTAAGAAGCATCAAAAAGTCCGTGGACACCCACAGCGCCCAACTATGGTCACAGAGCACAGTCAAGTAAGCCAACACCAAGACAGGTCATACACAGCTTTCAAAATGGTTCCCGTCGCTAATTACGAATTCTCTTTTTCAGGAGGGCAGGGAGAACCATCCCTTCTGGCTAGGCTATCATTTGAAAGCCACTTAGCCCTTGTGAAACACTACTCCCTTGCCAGGGTGGGCCAGAAGGTCTAATTTTATCCTTCAGAGGTAAGAACAGGATACAAGCAGCACATGCAAATAATAACCAGCTTTGTCGTGGACAAAGTCTGCCCAGGGGACTTACTTACTAACCCAGTGCTCAGTACCAACTTCAGTTAGAAAGCTACTATGCACACCACTCTACTTCCAGCAGAAAACGAAGATGATGTCTCCTTGGGACTAGAATCACCGTCATTGACACGTCAACCATGGATATATTAAGAACGAGTATTAGAGAGTACAGTAAACACAAATGAGTGTGGTTAAATAGAAACTGCTTATGTTATGCAAATTTAGCTTTATTTTAAGTTAATTACCTTAGTCTATATAAATTACACATGAGTAATAAGTAAACACAAAACAATGTAAGTATTTTAAACCAAAATGATTACGAAGGATCCTCACCCTCTGAGCCATCTTCTTGTCTCCAGAACACAGGAATTTTAAACTTTCAACTTTCAGGAAGCAAAGTCTATGCTTGGAAGCAATGGAAACGTCTAGATGATCCTTACTCTATTATTTTGGTCAGTAAGCATAATACTCAGATATTTTATGAATAGACCATGGATTGGAACAATTTTTTGTTGTTGTTTTTGAGACAGTTTCAAATATCTTAGGCTGGCTTCAAAACTCATTTTTCAGCCTAGAATGACCTTGAGATTCTGATCCTCCTACCTCCAACTCCCAAATGCTAAGATTACAAGCACTCACCACCATGCCTGATTTAACATGATGCTTACAATCAAACCTAGGGCTTCATTCATGCTAGGCAAGCCTGTAGCAACTGAGCTACACCCCCAGCCAATGTATTACTTAAAAAATTAAGAAGTTCATCTATTCTGAACTCCACTGGACTCAGGATGGAGTGTCATCTCCTACCCTGAGAATGAAGTCTCCACTGGACTCAAGGACAGAGTGTCACCTTCTACCCTAAGAATGAAGTCTTCACTGGACTCAAAGACAGAGTGTCACCTTCTACCCTGAGAATGAAGACTCCAGGTTAACAGGTAAGCTGCCATTGACATGAACTGCTCATCATAAAAACACAGAGTCCAAGTTTCTCTGGTTTGTGGATTATCAAATGAATCAGCATAGGGACGAAATCCACAGAGCTAGTCGCCAATGCTCTTCCCTTCAAACTCAACTCCAGGCTTGCTTTTACAGTCCCAGTATTTGCACATCTCTGAAATGAGCAAGCCTTGGTAAGTGTAGAGTGGAAGTCCCCCTACAAATTACAGAACAATATGCGCACATCACTTCTAGGGAAATAAAATCATTTCTACCAACCTAGCGCCACAGGAAGAAGCCATCCTTTGTTTACCACATTTCACCCCTTAGGGCACAGAAAAAGAACCACAGAAAGAGGGGAAACTAGTTTCGAAGTTGTTCTTGTAGTTTTAGAAGTCACGAGAGCGGAGCATCAGCTAAAGAAACCAAAAGAATCAAGAACTTCCCTGGCACCTCGTCCTAAAGCTGCTCTTGAATCTTACACACTGGAACCCTAAGGCGCTGAGTCTACAACTTTGTTCTTCAGTAACAACTGGTACGGAAGGACCACGGCATCATGAATGGAGTACAGCTAACATGAAGCTCTCTGCACAGAACTAGGACCAGCTTCTGAAAGTCACGTGGCACTCCCTCACTGCCACACCAGTCATTAATGCCAGCTCCTGGTAACACTCCCTGAAACCAAGCTAAGCAGAAAAAAACACAGCCTATTAAGAATTGTTTCTCTTCTTAGACAGTCCTCCCTCCCCCCAAAAAGAAACTGTTAACACAATTAAAAACTAAAAATAAGCCGGGCGGTGGTGGTGCACGCCTTTAATCCCAGCACTTGGGAGACAGAGCCAGGCGGATCTCTGTGAGTTCAAGGCCAGCCTGGTCTACAGAGCGAGATCCAGGACAGGCACCAAAACTACACAGAGAAACCCTGTCTCGAAAAACCAAAAAAAAAAAAAAAAAAAAAAAAAAAAAAAAACACTAAAAACAGAGAGGATCAACTTCACACACTTGCCACTCTCCCTAAAACAGTTTCCACACGACAGGCTGGAGAGTTCTTCACACAAGTTTGATTAATAGAGCATCAAAGTAATTGGTTTCACTGCTCCAATGCAGAAATCAAGGGATGATCAAGAGGGGAATTTAATTCAATAAGAAAAGTTGTCATTTGTTATGTATGTGCAAGAACAGGCATTGGAGATTAAAAAATCCTAATACGTTTGTTCATAAATCAGTCACATTTTAAAGCTTTGCCATTTCCCTTTCATCAGGAAGAATATTAATACTTTGATACTGGTAAAAGCCAGACAATTCTTAACACTTAATGGTTGTTTCAAAACAGTCTGTGTGTTTCACCGAAGATGAATGTCTAGCATACCAATGACATGGAGTATTTTCACGTCAAGAAAACGATGAGCACTTCATCTACAGCAGAGGTCCTCAGCCTCTGAGTGAGTCCAGCAACTTGAGGCACTTTGGACCATCACAACGGGGAGTTAACAGCATCCAGAGGTTGGGTAGTAGGGGCCAGGAACGTTTCCTAGCATCTTACGACACCCAGGGCAGTCCCCACAAAGAACTGTCAGACCAAACTGCCAATGATATGGGGATGACAAACCCCAGCTTACGGGCTCCCCCCGCCCCCATACCCACTCGGAAGCTCACCAATACAGGGAGGATAGCAATCAGGAAAGCACAGGAATCCTCAACCCATTTCGTCTGCTGGGAAACGGTGCTGTTTTTCATCACGGACAGTAAAGACAAACCCAAACATGGCATCAGGAAGATGCAAATGATGAACAGTTGTTTTTATTTTAATCTCCTTGTCATCAGGAAGATGTAAACGCTGGACAGTTGTTTTAATCTCCTCCCCATCCTGCTTCTGCCCCCAAGCTCTCGCTGAATTCCACATCAGATTCACAAATACCCAAATGGAGAGAGATACAGAAAATCATTCTCAAATCTCTCCCTTCTCTCCTATTACCCTCCTTATTCTGTGCATTCAGTAACTGTAGACAACAGAACTCTACCACCTGTATCTGAAGACTAATACACAGCAAGCGTGAATGAAGGAGGTTACAACCAATTTGTTTAAAATAAACTCAACAGAGAAAATAAGAGCACATGTATATGTAATATTTTTATCTGTATTTTTTTTAAATCTATGGCAGCAACATAAAACACTTTTTTTATGGGCCCACAGTTTTACTGATTACTGAAGACTAACAGAAAGTGGTTACTGTTTTTTAAAAGGATACTATTGCTGCTCCAACATATTGAACTGATTCCATGTGGTGATGTGTGGGGGTTGAATTTATCCACCAATGTCATAGACGAAGCATCCCATATTTTAATATCATCTCCTGATGAAGCAAATCTGAGGTTTTCCTCCATGACTGAGCCTATGAAAAGTTTAGAACAACATACACATTACGGAAAAACAATTTTGAAAAGCTGAAATGCCCCTAATGTAAAGGCAGCAGTTTTACTTGCCCATTTCTATCCACTTTTATTCCAAACAGCGCACACTAGAAGGTAGTTCCAGTGATCTAATCCAGTGACCAGCAAAAACACATTCTCTTAGCTCATCCGTCCAAGAGTCTCCCCAGCAACCCCAACAAACCCAACCTCCTTGGCCCACCTTACAGGACAGGTATGCCCGTGCAGATCTCCTACCTTTCTTGTCTGGGACCACTAGACCTGAACGTTGGCCTTCTTCGTGTCTATGTATCAAGCCAAGGTCATCCTCATCTTAGTGTCTCTTCACTTCCTGGCCCTCTAACTGAAAAGCTCCCTCCAGATCCCCCTAAACATCTCCTTATCACTCAGGTCTCAGCTCAAACATCTCTGCCTCTAACAGGTGTTGGAGGTTTCCTAGTGGCTGTACCCAGGACTGCATGGGAGGTTGATTGGACCATGGGCCTGGGTACCAGGTATTTGTAAGGGTCTAACTAGCAAAGGGGAGGTCTTTTGCTCCACCCCTTGGCATTGTTATAAATAGATGTTTGGAATAAAGTTCTGGGCCGGTGGATATGGATCCAGGCCCACACAAGTCTATCCTGTGTTTCTCTCCACTCTCTATTTCTAACTAAGTCATTCCTCAAGAGTTCCTGGGGTAAATAAGTATGTGGGCTAGTCTCCTACAAAAAGGTGGGTTCCCTATCTACTGTAGCAAAAGTAGCCCCTTTATCAATTACCCTATATTCCACCACCCAATTCAACTTTTTTCATGAAACTTCTGTTGTCTTGTTTGTTCCCGTAACAATGTCTGCCTCCCCATATAGGAGATTTGAAACATTCCTGATCCAGAAGTACTCCACACACACACACACACAAAAAAAATTTACTCATGTTCTCATCTTTTAAAAAATGTACCATAATCTAGTATTCCTGGAAGTCTCAATCCCAGTATCCCAAATTTTCCAAACTCTACAATTAGCAACATGGTTAAAGAAGTTGCCACTGTGTCCCAATACCAACTCTTGGTCCACGCCTCTCACTTCTTATTCAGTGTGATACTGCAACACATAATTCTAACAAAGTGATGTCGCAAGCCAAAGCCAAAGTCATCTAGAAAGATATCCAAGGGACTGCTCCAGGCACTCTGAAGAGCAACAGGTGGTGTGGAAGACAGTGTATGTAGAAATACACAGGAAAGAAGTAAACAAAGAAATATACTCCCACACTCAGTATAGGTGGTACTAGAAAGAGGACTGTTATTATAGAGCTAGGCATGGTGGCACACACCTTTGGTCCCAGCACTCTAGAGGCAGAAGCAGTTGGATCTCTGAGTTCAAGGCCAGCCTGGTCTACAGAGTGAGTTCCAAGGACAGTCAGAGCTACACAGAGAAACCCTTTCTCAAAAAACAAACAAGAGTACTGCATTATTATTCAATAATAAACTGTCAACAATACAACTAATTCTACTGCTTCTATCTAAAAACTAATATACAGCAATGAATTTGGATGAAGTAGGTCTCAAACAGTTTTTTTTGTAAATAAAATCAACAGATAAAAACCAGGGCACAAGCATATATACTATTTTTTAAATTGGTGACTTTTTTTAAATCTATGGTAGCCACACAAAATATATCTCTCTTTATAGGTCAACACAGTTTCATTAATATTTGAAGTCTAATAAAAAGTGGTTACTTTTTTTTTAAAAGGCTACTATTACTGCTCCAACATACTGAACTGATTCCACGTATTGACGTGTGGGGGCCGAATTTATCCACCAATGCCACAGTCCAACAGTGGTCCCAGTCGGGACCCCCGATATCATCAACAAAGCCCCACAGTTATCTCTAATGGGCTCCAGAGGGCAAGATAAAATGCTTAAAGTAGAAACCATTCATTCCCAAGAGAAAAAAAAATTGTTTTTGTTTGTTTGTTTTTCGACACAGGGTTTCTCTGTGTAGTTTTGGAGCCTGTCCTGGATCTCACTCTGTAGACCCAGGCTGGCCTTGAACTCACAGAGATCCGCCTGGCTCTGCCTCCCGAGTGCTGGGATTAAAGGTGTGCGGCACCGCCGCCCGGCAAGAAAAATGTATTAAGCTAAGAAAAATATGTAATGTTTAGGGAAAGGATAAAACTTTTAGCCAGAAACTCCCGCGAAGGCTGTGCTTTCCAGATACAGAAGTGTTTGGGCGGTTCGGGTGTAGAAGTGCGCGAGCCGGGGGGGCTGCTAAAAAGCGTCACGGGTGGAACTGTCGACACTGTTCCTACTTGGTGACTGAAGCATGGGCCCTAGGCCCCCCTGTTCCCCTGCTCGAGGAAGAACAAAGAGCAGGAAAGCAGAACTCCTAAGTGCAGTCAACGCAAGAGCAACAAGTCGCTTCCACGACCAAACACCAGGCGCCTAACTCCTAAGTGCAGTCAACACCAGCGCAGCAGGTCACTTCCACGACCAAACACCAGGTGCCTGCCTACTGGGCAGTGTGGTGCAGCGGGTGGATCAGGGTCCCCCAAAGCTGAGTTAAGCGAGGACTTCTTCGGGGGACCTGGCATCAGTCGCTCCGAGAAGGTCCCGCGGAAGTCGAGTGACAGCGACCGACGGCACCTCTTCTGAAGAGTTCTCCGGGGTCGCTTTCCCCGGGACGCACCCCCCAGGCCCAGGGCGGCTGCGGACCCGGAGGAGGAGAGCGAGCCTCCCGGGGCAGCCGGGCCCGCGACCCGGTCCCGTCCCGTCCCGTCCCGGGCCACTCTCCGCCGGGGCGCGCGGCCGACCCCGGGGCCCCCGCCGCCGCTCGCCGCCCGCCGCGGCCCTGAGCCGGGCGCTCACAGCCACCCCTGGTCCGGCGGAACCTCACCTCTCAGGCGTGGGGGCCGCACGGGGGGCCCCGGCTCCACCCGCTCCTCGCTGCGCTTCCGGCTCCCGCCTGGACTGTTAAACTTGGGCGGCCGGAAGTCCCGCCCCGCGTGACGTCACGGGAGAGGCCGCACTCTTGAGCGTCCCGCTTTGGCGCGTGCTGGGTGGGAGCCCAGACTGGGGCATTGCAAAGGAAGTTAGTTTATCCTTTCCTGTAGCTTGTGTTTTGGGTTGTTGTTTTGGGTTGTTTTGTTTTGTTTTGTTTCGTTTTGTTTCGTTTTGTTTTGCTTTGCTTTGCTTTGCTTTTGCTTTTGCTTTGCTTTGCTTTTGGTTTGTTTTGTTTTGTTTTGTCACTTATTTCATGGGCTGGCTGCTGTATGCCAGGCACCGCGTTAGGCTGTAGGTGGGCACTGGAGGAACTAGCCTAGAGGAACAAGAGAGCTTTGGACAGGCAGAGGTCCCTGGCCTGATGGCACTCACAGTCCAGTGTAGTATTAACAAGTCTGTATGTAAACGTAAAGGGCAAAGGATAACAGAGTAAAAAAGGTAGGAAATTGGAGGCCAGCTACCACAAAAAAGGTATCACAGTTATCACAAAGAAGATGTGACAGAGTCCCTAGTAGAGGAAATTAACATGGATGCTGGTTTAGGAGAGGGCTCCATAAAGAGGAAGCCATGGGAAGCAGATAATTACGAAACATCTAATCCAAACCGAAGCCTAACCCTGAAGGTTGGGAACAAACTCAGCGGCGGCCTATGCCTCTGAGCTATCAAATGCCAAGCCTCACGTGCTGCTGGGTCAGTTCTATGAACACCGTCTCGGTGGTTATTCTTTTGAAGGAAATTTATCTCGGGATGGAAAGGGGCGAGTGAACTGAGTTTTCCAACGTCCTTGCTAAGAGACTGCTCTAGTGACCGTTTCCACTTCCATTCCTGAGAGGGTATTTGTAATGGAAAGTTCACTGGTTTGTCCAGGTGCACACAGGATGTGTTTCAGAACTGGATACATAATATCCCAGTTATCTATCGCCCAACTGGAAGCCTACGATGTCTCAATCCCCACCTCCCCCAGAGGGGAAGATGAAGTCCTCAGCTTCTGGAAAGGGATGGGGAGCAAGCAAAATACAAAGGCAGTGAGTAGTATCCAGCAGCTTTGGGTTTTATTATCTGATGTTTGCTGGGGATTTGGCCTAAAACATTGAGACCTGAGAAAGCAGAGAAAGGAAGAACTGGGGTGATTAAAGAGAAGGATGCCTCGAACAGAAAAGACAAGTTTCTGACAGTGAAACCACCAAGAATACTTAAGACTGTATTATATGGTGGGGGAAAATGTTGACATCAAAACTATCCCTCTATTAAAAGTGAGAGATTCCGTAACAATTGTAGGAGCCCGTTCTTGGGTTCCTCGTGGCTTTACCCAGCAGGTCTGCATAGAGGATGATCAGGACCACGGGCCTGAGTGCAGGTGTCTGAGATGGTCTGCACTTGGCTCTGCTGGGGGAGGAGGTCTTTTGCTCCACTCGTTGGCGTCTCTATAAATACCCTGGGGCAGAGACAGTCCGGGCCTGTTGGAAAAGGTTCCAAGCCCTCTCGAGGTTATCCTTTATTTTCTATCTGTTTGTCTCCGCAAGATTCTCCACAATAAATCCTTCTATCTAATATTTCCTGCTGCTCACACTCAAGAAAACTCTGGGGAGCTGTGGGGTTGGTGGGTAAACGTCCCACAAACAATGAAAGTAAATAAGCTGAGCACAGCAGTTCTCACTAGTAACCCCAACATCCAAGAGACTGAGGCAGAAGAATTGCCATGAGTTCAAGGGCAGCCTGAGCTACACAGCAGATGTTATGTGAAAAGAAAACAGGAGTAAATATGATTCTCTAGAGGAACGAAACTGATAACATGAATATATATATATACATATATGTGTGTATATATATATGTGTATATATATACACATATGTATACATATATATGCTTTATTAGAGTGACTTGCTGACTGTGGTCCAACTAGTCCAAAGAACAGAAAGTCCAAGAATCCAGTAGCTCTTTAGCCCACGGGACTGGATGTCTCTTCTGGTCTTGAGTATATGTCAGAGTCCTGAAGAAGTAGTGAATTGTCCCAGTGAAGGAATGAACTCGCCATTGAGAATAAGGGTCAGCTTCTTTCTTCCCTGCTCGTTGTATGGGCTGCCAGGAGAAGGTGTACCCCATACTTAGGGTGTGTCCTCTGAGATCTAATGACCTGAATTTAAGGTGGGTCTTGTGACATCAAGTGATCTGGATTTAAGGTGAGTCTTACTAGTTCAAATGATCCAGCAGCTTGGGTTCTTAGCTCATTCCAGATGTAGTCAAGTGGACAACCAAGAATAGCCGTCACAGGAGCGAGCATATTCCATGATCATAGTTGAAAATTTGACTGAAATCCTTTCCTATCAGGAAGTGATGTAGAGATTGGGATACAGTCAACTATCTGCTTGCACAGAGGACTTTACCCCCTTGCCCCAACTATCACAAGATTACCATCCTCTTCAACTACATATTTGTAAAAATAACAGGCTGAATAATTAAACAAGTTTAAATAGATTTATAAAAGAATATACCTTACAGACTAGGTTCTCCGATCACAATAATGCTAAACATAAATAGAATATAATAAAGAGTCTAGAAAAGTTCCAAACATCTGAGAATTAAACAACTTTAACTTCTAGACAACTCCAGATCAAAGTAGAAATAAATCATGAAAAAAATACAACATATAAATTAATGTAGGTTTGGTAATGCACACCTGTAATCTCAGCATGCTAGAGGCTGAGTATTAGAGCCCATCTGGGTTTCCTGGTGGCTTTGCCCAGCAGGTCTGCATAAAGAGGATTATTGGACCACAGGCCTGAGTGCCAGGTATTTGGAAGGGTCTACACTTGGCTGTATCTCGCAAGGGAGAGGTCTTTGCTCCTCCCCTTGGCATTGTGATAAAAAGCCCTGTGGAATAAAGTTCAGGGCTGATAGGTTGAGACCCAGGCCCTCCTGAGGCTATCCTGTGTTTTCTGTCTTTCCTCTTGTTGTCTAGGTATCTCTTTCTAGCTAATATTTCTCACTTCTCCCTACTCAAGAGTACCCTGGGTCATAAAAGTGGCGGCTGGTCTGCCATAGCTGAGGCAGGAGGATGGCAAGCTCTCAGATTGCAAGCTCAAGGTCAACCTGAGCTGATGTTGAGTTCTATCAAATATGTAAGGAAGAAATAATACCAGTAAACACAAGCATCATAAAGAAGTTGAGGGAATACCCTAAACTCATTTATAAAAGACAATATGACTCTGATTCTAACCATTGAAAAGGGCATTAGAAGAAACAACCATAGATTCATACCCCTTTATATATAAGACAACGTTATATATAGATATACATGTATATATGCAAACAAATCCAATACTATATAAGAAGGATTACGTATCATGTCCAAGTAAGGTTTATTCCATGAATTCAAGGCTGATATAAAAAAATCAATATAATTGAGGTAGGCTAGCTCAGACCTTCTCCACTCTGTTTGTTTGTTTGTTTTTTGAGACAGGGTTTCTCTGTGTAGCTTTGCGCCTTTCCTGGATCTCACTCTGTAGACCAGGCTGGCCTCGAACTCACAGAGATCCGCCTGCCTCTGCCTCCCGAGTGCTGGGATTAAAGGCGTGCGCCGCCGCCGCCGCCGCCGCCGCCGCCGCCGCCGCCGCCGCCGCCGCCGCCGCCGCCACCCGGCTCCTTCTCCATTCTTGATGCTCCCCCAGACCACCCAATCCTCAGGATCATCCCTAGCACTGCAAAAGAGCACCAGTTGCAGCTTCTCCTTCCCCCTCTCCACACCTCCTGTGAAACCCACAGACCATCCCTGCTGGGCTCCACCCACCCCCAACTGTTTCCCAGCCTCCACCCTCAAGTGGGCATTGCCTGCTCAACCACAGGCCATGCCTGCCAAAAGACCAGGTAAGCTGCCCTGGGACCATCTCCACTCTCTCTGTTCCCCTAAACCTAATACTCAAGTAGTTCTGGAAATGAAAATTTTAACAATGCAAACAGGAACTCCAGAGGCAAGCTTCACCAACAAAACACAGAGACAGAGGAGAGAATCTCAGGCACGGAAAATACTATAGAAGAAATGGATACCCTGGTCAAGGAAAATGTTAAAACTAAAATATTCCTGACACAAAACATCCAGGAAATCTGGGACACTATGAAAAGACTGAACCTTCGAATAATAGGAGTAGAGGAAGGAAAAGAACCCATCTCAAATGTCTAGAAAACATTTTCAACAAAATCATAGAAGAAATTTTTCCCAACCTAAAGGAGATGCCTATAAAGGTACAAGAAGCAAACAAAACACCAAATAGACTCGACCAGAAAAATAAAGTACTCTTGGCACATAATAAACACTAAACATACAGAACTAAGAAAGAATATTAAAAGCTGCAGAGAAAGTGGCCAAGTAATATATAAAGGTAAACCTATAGAATTATACTTGACTTCCCAATGGAGACTGCAAAAGCCAAAAGGGCCTGGATAGATGTGCTACAGACTCTAAGAGACCACAGATGCCAGGCCAGACTACTATACCCAGCAAAACTTTCAATCACCACAGATGGAGAAAACAAGATATCCATGATGAAGTAAAATGTAAATATCTGTCTATTAAACCAGCCCTACAGAAAGTGCTAGAAGGAAAAATCCAACCCAAGGTGGTTAACTACACCCATGAAAACACAGGGAATAAATAATCTCACACTAACAAAGCCAATAGAAGGGAAACACAAATACATACTACTCACACACACAAAACCACCACCACCAACACAACAAAAATTACAGTAATTAAAAATCATTGATTATTGATATCTCTCAGTGTCAATGGTCTCAATTCACCAATATAAAAGACACAGATTAACAGATTGGTTTGAAAATAGGATTCATCCTTCTGCTGCATACAAGAAATACACCTCAACATCAAAGATAGACATTACCTCAGGGTAAAGGGTTGTAAAAGGCAAATGGACCTAAGAAGCAAGCTGGTGTAGCCATTTTAATATCAAATAAAGTATACTTCAAACCAAAATTAATCAAAAGAGATGGGGAAGGACACTACATACTCATCAAAGGAAAAATCCATCAAAATGGCATTTCAATTCTTAACATCTATGCCCCAAACACAAGGGCACCCATTCTTATAAAAGAAACACTACTACAGCTTAAATCACATATTGACCCTCACACACTGGTGGTGGGAGACTTCAGTACCCAACTCTCATCAATGGACAGATCATCCAGACAAAAACTAAACAGAGAAACACTGGTGCTAACTGATGTTATAAGCCAAATGAACCGAACAGATATTTACAGAACATTTCACCCAAATACAAAAGAATATACCTTCATGTCTGCACCTCATGGTGTATTCTCCAAAACTGACCCACATACTTAGACACAAAGCAAGTCTCAACAGAAACAAGAAAACTGAAATAACTCCTTGCATCCTATCAGACCACCATGGATTAAAGCTGATAGCAATAACAGGAAGCTTACTATGTGGTCATGGAAACTGAACAATTCTCTACTGCATGAAAAATGAGTCAAGACAGAAATAAAGAAAAACTTTCTAGAATTCAATGAAAATGAATACACAACATATCAAAACTTATGAGACACAATGAAAGCAGAGTTAATAGGAAAGTTCATAGCACTAAGTGCCTACAAAAAAAAAAATGGAGCGATCTCATACTAGCAACTTAACTGCACACCTGAAAGCTCTTGAATATAAAGAAGTAATCACATCCAGGAGGATATAATCAAACTGAGGGGTGAAATCAATAAAACAGAAAAAAAGTTAACAATATAAAGAATCAATGAAACAAGGAGTTGGTTCTTTGAATCAACAAGATAGATAAACCCTTATCCAGACCAACTAAAGAATGGAGAAAGAATATCAAATTAATAAAATCAGAAACAAAAGGGGGAACATAATGGGCATTGAGGAAATCAGGGAATCATAAGGACATACTATAAAAACTTGTTCTCCAAAAGAAATGGATAATTTTTCCAATAGGTACATACGACTTACCAAAGTTGAATCAAAATCAGATAAACAATTTAAATAGACCTCTAGTGAAATAGAAGCAGTCATTAAAATCTCCTAACCAAAAAAAAAAAAAAAAAAAAAAGACCCAGGGCAAAACAATTTTAGTATAGAATTCTATCCAACTTTCAAAGAAGAGTTAACTCTAGTACTTCTCAAATTATTCCACAAAATATAAACAAAAGGAACATTGCCCAATTTGTTTTAAGAGGCCACAGTTCACAGTTACTTTGATACCCAAACCACATAAAGACTCAATAAAGAAAGAGAATTACAGACCAATTTCCCTTAGGAAAATGAATGAGAAAGTACTCAATAAAATACTTGCAAATGGAATCCAAGAACATATAAAAAAGATCATCCACCATGATCAAGTATGACTCATCCCAGAGATGCAGGGATGGTTCAACATATGAAAATCAGTAAATGTAACCCACCATATAATAAACTGAAAGAAAAAAAAACCAATTATCTCCTTAGATACCTAAAAGGCTTTGACAAAATCCAATACCCCTTCATGATGAAAGTCCTGGAGAGATTAGGGATACAAGGGATAGCCAACATCAAATTAAATAGAGAGGAATTCAAAGCAATTCCACTGAAATAAGGAACAAGTTAAGGCTGTCCACTCTCTCCATATCTATTCAATATAGCGCTTGAATTTCTAGCTAGAGCAATAAGACAACTGAAGGAGATCAATGGGATACAAATTGGAAAGGAAGAAGTCAAAGAATTGCTATTTGAAGATGATATGATAGTATACATAAGCAACCCTAAAAATTCCACTAGGGAACTCCTACAACTGATAAACACTTTCAGCAAAGTGGTTATATACAAGATCAACTAAAAAAGAAAAAGAAAAAAAGTAGTCTTCCTATACACAAATGACAAATAGAGAAACAACACCCTTCACAATAGTCTCAAAAATATCTTGGGGTAACTCTAACCAAGACTTGTATGATAAAAACTTCAAGTCTTTGAAGAAAGAAATTGAAGAAGATATTAGAAGATGAAATGATCTCCCATGATCATAGATCAGTAGGATTAGCATAGTGAAAATGGCCATTCTACCAAAAGCAATCTACAGATTCAACATAATCCCCATCAAAATTCCAACACAGTTCTTTTTTGTATTGCATGTATCCCTACCCACAAGAAGAGGGCACCAGATCTTATTACAGATGGTTGTGAACTACCATGTGGTTGCTGGGATTTGAACTCAGGACCTCTAAGAAGAACAGCCAGTGCTCTTAACTTGTGAGCCATCTCTCCAGCCCCCCCTAACACAATTCTTTACAGACCTTGAAAGGACAATTCTTAACTTCATATGGAAAAACAAAAAACCCAGGATAACTAAAACAATCCTAAACAGCAAAAGAACTGCTGGATATACATCCATCCCCAATTTCTAGTTGTACTACAGAGCTACAGTAATAAAAAGCCACATGGTATTGACATAAAAACATGACATGTTCATCAATGGAATCTAACTGAAGAACAAACATAAATTCGCACACCTATGGACACCTGATTTTTGATAAAGAAGCCAAAAATACACACTGGAAAAAAAAAGACAGCATCTTCAACAAATGGTATTGGTCAAACTGGATGTATTCATGTAGGAGAATGCAAATAGATTCCTATTTATCACCCTGCACAAAACTCAAGTCCAAGTGGATTAAAGACCTCAACACAAAACCAGGCACACTGAACTTGATAGAAAAGAATGTGTGGAACAGCCTTGAACTCAGCCTTGAACTCATTGGCACAAGAGACAACTTTCTGAACAGAACACTGATAGCACAGGCACTAAGATCAACAATTAATAAATGGGACCCCATGAAACTAAGGCAAAGGACACCATCATTAGGACAAAGAGGCAGCCTACAGATGGGAAAAACATTTTACCAACTCCACCTCCATACAGGGCTAATATCCAAAATGTATAAAGTACTTAAGAAACTAGATATTAAAAACCTAATAATTCAATTAAAAGGGGGTATGTATCTAAACAGAGAATTCTCAATAGAAGAATCTCAAATGGCTGAGTAACACTTAAAGAAATTTTCAACATCTTTAGCCACCAGGGAAATGCAAATCAAACCTACTTTGAGATTTTATCAGAATGGCTAAGATCAGTAACATAAGTGACAGCTCATGCTGGTGAAGATATGGAGCAAGGGGAACACTCCTTCATTGTTGGTGGTAGTGCAAACTTGTACAGCCACTATGGAAATCACTATGGCAGTTCCTCAGAAAACTGGGAATCGATCTACATCAGGACTCAACTACACCACTCTTGGGCATATACTCAAAGGATGCTCCATCCTATCACAAGGACACTTGCTCAACTATGTTCTTTGTGCCTTGTGGTGGTATTCTAATTGTACTGAAATGTGATTTTGATTGTATGTTAATAAATAAAGTTGCCCGGGGGTCAGAGCTATTAGAGCCATAACACGAGTGTGGCGGTGGTGGCACACGCCTTTAATCCCAGCACTTGGTAGAAGAGCTAGGTAGATCTCTGTGTGTTCAGGGATACAGCCAGCATTGGAGACACATGCCTTTAAGACCTGGAGGGCTGTACATACAGGCAGTGACAAGGCAGTCACATGTTTGATATTGTTAGAAAATGCTATATGTGTATTTCTAATTGTACTTATACCATTCATTTAACAATGTAATGCAAGGTAAGTATTTAAAACTAGTAATTATCTTTTTCTTTTCTTTCTTTCTTCTAGTCATTTGCTAGAAGTTAGGGCCATCATGGGTATACCTGCACAAATCAAAACTGACAATGCTCCATCATATGTCTCTGTTAAAATGAAACAGTTTTTTGCTTATTATAATATAAAGCATATTACAGGTATAACACATAATCCTACAGGTCAAGCAGTTATATAGAAAGATCAAACAGAACTCTAAAGGATATGCTAAATAAATAGAAAGGGGTAACAAAAACCCCCAGAATTAGACTGCATAGTGCTCTATTAACTTTGAATTTTCTCAGTGCCAATGAGAAAGGAACAACAGCTGCAGAGAGACACTGGATAATAGAAAAAACTACAGAATTAAGTCAGCCTATATACTTTAAGGATGTGCTGACCTCAGGGTATGTATTACGTTGGGGACGAGGTTTTGCTTTTATTTCTACAAGAGAAGATAAGCTGTGGGTACCATCAAAATTGATAAAGGTTCGATTTGAACAAGAGAGACCTCTTAATTAGAGGAGGTGATAGTTCATCAACCAGCATGAACATGCAATTTAAACTAACTTGTACCAGTAACACATGCCTTTTCATTTAATCAGATAATAACTTGCCCAAAAGGAACATCCCCAAAATTAGTCTTGGGGAAAGGTTTTTGTTTTTGTCTTTTAGGAGAATGAAGGTTAAGGAATATGAAGAACACTGGACAAATGAGACAACTGAAGAAAAGGGACAAATCATCTATCCCAGGAAACAGAGTGAAACGGCGTATGGGTATATATTATCTAAAAAATTTTATGTCTTCCTAAATGTTTGTTTCTGCTTTTCTCTAAAGATTTAACACTATTGGTCTTCTAATAGTCCCAGTTCAATTAAAATTTAAAGCTGACTTTGGAGTTGGAGAATGGCTCTCTCCTTCTTTAAACTCAAGCATGTTGTTAAAAGGAAAATGCAAACTCCCTGTATCATGCCAGAATAAAAGAGCCATCTTCTGCTATGGGACAGGACAAAAGCCAAATTAATTAAGGGACTATTCTATTACTAATCTCAACTCTTTGATTCTATTCTGATTCTTTAAACTTTTCTTAAAGTATGAATTTTATATCAAAATTTACAAGATTAATATATATAGATATATATACATTTTAAACTTTGTTAAGATATGAATGGACATATAGAGTACTAACTAATCTAGAAAAAAGGCTTCAATTAGCTGCATATATATGTCTTTGTGTTCGAGTCTCTTATCAGTTTTCTGCAGGAAATCACGGCCAGGCCTAACATCAACTGAAGTCTCCAGAAAGAAAATGGGGCCCCACAACAACAACAATTCCACGTAGACAATAATAATATCACTAAGCTGACAAACATCATCTACAGATCAACTTTGAACTACAAGGTGCTCAGAGCAATTTTGAGATGATCCAGTCTCAAAGACTACTTGAATAAGGACTTGAGATAAACCCTGAACTTTGGCAATATACACAGACTGGATAAAGAAGGATATAGTTACCTTTCCTAGAATTTGACAATTAACCTAAAAATTTTTTTTCAGGATAAAGATAACTTCGCCCATACCCACAGGAAGCAATTTTAAGAATACAACGCCCACATTCCCAAAGAGGTGGTGTGGGGTGGGTGGTTTTTTGGTCTTTTTAATGGGTTTTGGGTCTGGGATAATCTTCATTGTTTAGGGGAGTTGGTTACAAGTTGTTGTCAAGGGTTAGGAAATAGGCTAAGCAAAGGAGATTAGATTTAAGGTTCTTGTTTAAAAAAAAAAAAAGAAAAAAGAGTGAGAAAGAGGAGGGTTTATATGAGCGAGAATTGTCGAAACCAAGGTTGGATAAAGCACAGGGACAAATAATCAAATGAATGGAAACATATGAACTGTGAACCAAAGGCTGAAGGGCCCCCAACTGGATCAGGCCCTCTGAATAGGTGAGACAGTAGATTGGCTTGATCTGTTTGGGAGGCATCTAGGCAGTGGTACCAGGTCCTGGACTCGTTGCATGAGTTAGCTGTTTGAAACCTGGGACTTATGCAGTGACGCTTGGCTCAATCTGGGAGGAGAGGACTGGACCTGCCTGGACTGAGTCTATCAGGTCGATTTCAGTCCCCGGGGGAGACCTTGATCTGGAGGAGGCGGGAATGGGGGGTGTGCTGGGGGAAGGAGAAGGGGGAAGGAAGGGAGAGAACAAGGGAATCTGTGGCTGTTATGTAGAACTGAATAGTATTGTAAAATAAAATAAAAAATATATATAAAATGTAAAAAAAAAGAAAAAAGAAAGAAAGAAAAGAAAAAGAATTACTAGTTTTAAATACTTTACATTGGATTGGATTGTTTTATACTGTATACAAATTTGAAATTGATATTGTTAGAAAATGCTATATGTATATTTCTAATTGTACTTATACCATTCATTTAACAATGTAATGCAATTTTCTGATCCTTGAATGTTATTATTACCAACTATTATGATATAAAGAAATGAAAGTTAGTAGTTAGACATTACAATAGAACTTGTAGTCATATTAGATATGTTTTAAAAATTGAGCAGATATATTTCAGACAGGTCATCTTCAAACCCTTCAGAGATCTACAGAATATGGCATTTAAAATGTTTTAATAACTTAGAAATTTTTCTTTTTTTGAGACATGTCGGCTCCTGGCAGTACCAATCTACTTCAGAGAAAATATGGGCATTGAAGAAACTGCATATGGAGTCAACTTTCATTGTGGCAAAAATTAGCCACTGGACAACAAAGTATCCTCGAATCAATAGGACAAAATGCACAGACAGGACATGAAACAAAGGACTACTGATTGTTGCCAAAACAAGTGTGGTTATGGCTTTATCAAAAGGCATCTTCTGAGGCCAGGACAATATGACACCATCCCTGAAGTGGCCTTCGCAATCCAGAAAAGGTACAGTGCCCTTTTCTTCAAAGGCACCTGAACAGGCAGTGGGCCTATGGCCTCTGTTGTACAATGGAACAGCACCTGAAGCAGTTATTCTTAAAGAGTAACTAACTCATGCCTCTCAATAGTAGACTGGCATTTAATAGAGGGATGTGGAGAAGAAGGGGATGCTGAGATGAAGCCATATATACACAGACAAGAAGAATGGACAGCTGAATTAAAAAACCATCAACAATTTCCAGAATTTAAAATCCTGAATCATGACATGACACTAGTGGAATTCAGGTGTTTCTGGTACATGGACTGCTCTCACCCAATGTGAGGTTGAACTGTTGACCTTGTGTACATCCTACTTCACAAATGAGTCTGTCAGATACGCTAAGCCTATAGGCTGAAGATGATGCCCCAACACTGCAGAGAAACCTCAGGTGACTGTCCAGGCAGCTGACTGTTTCTGTCAACTCACAAATTTTTTGGAAGATGCTTGCATGCACTTCCTGTTTTCATTTTTGTTAGCTAATATTATTTCCTTCTTGGATCTCTGAGGGAGGTGAAGATTAGTTAGTTATAGTTGAAGATTACTTAGTTATAGTTGAAGATTAATTAGGATAGAAAGTGAATTAGATACATTTTGGATTTACCAAAATAGGATAGACAATGGAATTATTTTCTCTGATATGTCAAATATAAATGGACTAGACATTGTTTAGGTATTTATTACTTGTATATATTGTATATAGTTATTGTACTTTTGTATATAGTTTTTCTTATGTTAGTTATAACCTTTTGCTTTTTTTCTTTTTATTAAAATAGAAAAGGGGAAATGTGGTGGTATTCTAATTGTACTGAAAAGTGATTTTGATTGTATGTTAATAAATAAAGTTGCCGGGGGGGGGGGGGGGGGGGGGGGGGGGGGGGGGGGGGTCAAAGCTATTAGAGCCATAGCAAGAGTGTGGCGGTATTGGCACACGCCTTTAATCCCAGCACTTGGTAGAAGAGCTAGGTAGATCTCTGTGTGTTCAGGGATACAGCCAGCATTGGAGACATATGCCTTAAGACCTGGGGGGCTGTACATACAGACAGTGACGAGGCAGTCACGTGTTTGGGTTTACAACCAATGAGAAGGCAGAACAAAAAGTCTATGAAAAGACATACACACAGGAAGTAGCTCTCTTTCAGAGAACTAGGACCACCGCAGGAGGAAGGGTGAGATTTTAGCTCTGAGCTCTGACCTCTCGGCTTTCTCTTTTACATTGGTTCTGTGTTTCTTATTTAATAAGACGGTTGGTTACATCTACAGTGCCTTTATTCATAATAGCCAGAAACTGAAAACAACTTAGAATCTTTCTCAACTGAAGAATGGATAAAGAAAATGTGGTACATTTACACAATGGAGTGTTAGTCAGCTGTTTAAAGTTACATCATCACATTTGCAGGCAAATGGATGCAACTAGAAAAAAATCATCCTGAGTGAGGTAACCCAGACCCAAGACAAATCACTTATAAGTGGATATTAGCTTTTAAGTAAATGATAATCAAGCTACAACCCAGAGGGTTTAGGTAAAGAGGAGGACTCTAGGGGAATGAATGGACCTCCATGGGATGGGAAAATAGAATAGATTTTGTGAGTAGACTAGGGTTGGGTGGGGACAGGAGTGGGAGAGATCAGGGGGTGGGGAGACGGAGGAAGAATTGGGGGAAACAAGAGGTAGTGTGGAAACCTAGTGTTGTGGAAACTTCCTGGAATCTATGAGGGTGATCCGAGTGAGCACCCCTAGAAATAGAGAAGATACAGAGTCTGAACTGGCCATCTTTTGTAGCCCACAAGGCTTCCAGTGGTGGGACCTGGTTTCATTTGGTTGAGTTGTTGGCCAAGGAGGTCCTGTGAAGAGACCTAAGGCTGATGCTAGGACAGATGGTGGCGCTCTAAAAACTGACCTCAGGGCCCCACTGCCAAGGACACCGTCCACACAGCTTGCTGAATGTAGAGAGGTCATGTTGGTGTCTGCGTGGAAGACTTCACCCCTGTGATCTAGTCTCTTTGGTGCAAGAAAATACTCTGTGGGCTACAGAAAGAGAAGCCTGGACACCAACCCAGCCACAAAACCCTCGAGCTGCAATCTGCCCTGCCTGCAAGATGGGCTGGGGCAATGGTGGCACAGAGCTTGTGGGAGTGGCCAACCGATGTTTGATTTAACTTGAGTCCTATACTATGAGAGGGAGCCCATGCCCAACACTGCCTGGATGGCCAGGAACCAGAGAGTGGATATGCCAGAGACCTAGGGTAGAACCAAACATGGCATTCAAAGAAAACAAAACAAACAAACAAACAAAAACACAATGAAATGATTCCTAATGATATCCTGCTATACTCATAGATCAGTGCCTTGTCCAGTCATCATCAGAGAGGCTTCCTCCGCTAGCAGATGGGAGCAGGTGCAGAGACCCACAGCCAGACATTATGTGGACAGAGAGTCAGAAACCGGAAGTCTCCACTGGGTCTCTCCCCTTGGAGACTGGGGAACCCAGCAGAAGACAGGAACGGAAAGACTCTAGGAGTCAGAGGGGATGGAGGACACCTGGAGAACATGTCCCACCAAATCACCTAAGCAGGGCTCACCTGTACTCACAGAGACTGATGCTGTAAGCACAGGGCCTGTATGGGTCTGCACCAGGTCCTCTACATCCATGTTATGGTTGTTAGCTTGGTGTTTTTTGTGGGACTCCTAACAGTGGGAACAGGTATGTCTCTGACTCTTTCGTCTGCTATTGGGACTCTTTTCCTCATGGACAAGATTCCTCTGTCCAGCCTCGATAATGAGGGCTTTTGCCTTGTCTTATTGTGTCTTGTTCTGTCATGTTTGGCTGTGGTCTCTTGGAGACCAGCTCTTTTTTGAAGAGGAAACGGAGAGGGAGTGGATTTGGGGAAGAAAGGGAGTGGGGAGGAGCTGGGAGGAGTTGGGGGCGGGGGAGAAACTGTGGTCCAGACCTATTGTATGACCGAAGAATCTATTTTCAATTTTAAAAAAAGGAAAAAAATCAACATAATTAATTGTATTTAAAAATTAGAAAATGCTTATAATTGTGTAACTACATGTAGCAAAGGCATTTGAAATGGGCAATATCCCTGCATAATTAAAAGTATTCAGAAAGTTAGGAAAGAAGGGAGGGAAAAAGAACCAGCAATTGGTCCCAAGTATATGGAAGTCCACACAGAGGCTGCAGAGATACTTCAGAAACGTCAGCCAGGAAAGTGCTTGGTGTTTGAGCATGAGGACCTGAGCTTGATCCTCAGATCTCTTGAAAGAGCCAGGCCTCCTGACCTTCATTCTCGACAGAGCTGTCGCAAACCTAGAAAACCAAACAACTTACCAAAAACTAAAGGATACTGACTGGAAAGATTGTGCAAGAAAGTGTAGCGGGAGACTGGGGGTGGGGGAGATCACTGCTGAAAAATATAGCATGCCAAATATTCTACTATGAATAGTACCTATGTAGTAGTAAAATGTGCAGGTGAAGTGCTAATTTAACCAAAACTATAAGGCACTGATATTGGTTTGATACAGGGAGAGGAAGTGTGTGTGTGTGTGTGTGTGTGTGTGTGTGTGTGTGTGTGTTATAGAAGAGGATACTCAGGAAATTGATTTCTAATCTTCTATGGTGGAAGTCAATGAGTAAAGCCTAAAATTGAAAGAAAGGGAAAAAAAAGGCAGTTATCTGGAACTGAACACTAAAGGGCATTAAAGGGAAGCGCCTCTAACTACGGAGCTTTACAATGTGCAATTTTGTCTTTTAAAAAATCAGTTCTTCATGCCTATTTGTCACCATCTACTTGGATGGAAACTGGATTTTTGCTGTGCCACACTGTCATTGTTTTGTCAACACCAATTTGCAGACACTCTTAAGTTCCTAGCAAACATAGCGGGTACCGCAATTACCTGGGTGATTAGCCAAGTGCCTAATCATTCTTCCAAGGGTGAGGCTAGAAAGCACCCAGCCCCTTGATTCCCCAAGAGGCAGAAGAGGAAAGGCACTCATCAAGATGAATAGCATTCTTAACTTGGAAACATTCGGCTCACACGCAGGTAACATTTAAGTGAGGTAAGCTTCTGTGACATTCAACAGAAAACACACCAGAAAGTGGAGGAAGGAATTAGCATTGCCCCTGGAGTTAAGGAGGGCTTCAGGGGGAAGTAAAGTGTCGAGCACTCAAGATGCACAGCAGCTCCCCCTTATCTGCAAAGGGTACGATATGAGACCCCTGTGAATGGATGACTGCAGTTAATATCAAGCATTGTACATTCTATTTTCTCCTACACATACATGCCTATTATTGACGTTGATAATTAGGCCCCATAAGAGCTCAATGTTGGTGGTAATGAAATAGAACAATTACAATAGCCATAAGAATGATACACGTGCTTACCTTCTCTCTCCACAGACACCATGTTGTGCTGTGCTTATCCTTCCTCTCATGAAAGGAAGTACTTTGTGTATGGCTTCTCTCCCGCATATGTGAACTGTCAGCATCACTTCCCTTGTGTTCTTGGAACATTTTTAATCACATAAAGGTTGTTTAAGTAGAAATACTAAGATATGGCAACAGTTCATCTAGTAACCAATGTCTATCAAGTGTCTACCAAGTGGGGTAGCACATACAATGAGTATAGAGTATACTCTTGAAAAGGGGATGATTTACCCCCAGGGTGAAACGGAGCAGAACAAAGCAAGGTTCTATCATGCTACTCAGAATGATACACAACTTTAAATGTATAGATTGCTTATTTCTGGAACATTCCATTTAACATTTTCAGGCCATAGTCGATCATGGGCAACAAAACTGTGGAAAATGGTTAGTGAAGGCTATTGAAAGGGTTTCCAGGTACTGTTAGAGGTCCTATTACACAAACACCTTTCTCCTCTTCCCTACAGCTTCTCCCACCCATTTTAGGGAGCTGGTTGCCCCTCTTGGTTCTTCCTTGTGTGCTATTCCTTCAACTCTCTCCTCGAGCTCCCTCAGGGACTTCATTCAGATACATGCTCAGATATGATTTCTTCAAAGACGCTCTTGCCAGACAGCCTTACATAAACATTCCCCACACTGTGTCTTCTTGTTCTACCTCCTTTGTCTTCAAAGTATATACCTGATTGATCTTCCACACTCATTTACTTGTTTAAAAGTGCCGTGGGAACAGATACTTTGTCCTGGTTGATTTTCACTCTACCCCAAGTACTTACAGTACTACGGATCATACAATGTACAAATAATACCTATTTGTTGAATGAATAAATGCTTCAATGAAAATCCCTCAGATGAGAGCCAGCTCATATACTCAAGTGCTACCATACTCTCCGCCAAAACAGCCTCCTTTACATTGTTCCTCATAACATCCCATGGGCTTGAATCAAGTATGTGCATATCAATATCTAAATTTTCGCTCCCACAAACTTCCAAAGTACAACTCAATCTTCAAACCCAGTCAGATTCTTTGCTAACTATTTCCCCACTGACCATTTCTCCCATTTGCTACCAGGACTATATTGATTTGGATTATCCACCACTCTTAGCTGGATGGTTGAAATAATACCTTCCTAGTTTTCTTCCCAGACTCCGGGCTTTTACCCTTCTACTATCCTCCAGAAATCCTAATAATCATCTTCACAAAAATGCAAACTGACTACATGTCTGTTCCTCTTAAAAAAAACTGTGCTAAACTCCTTTGCATGGACACTTAGGACCACCTCCACTGCCTCATGCTGACTTTCCCACATCTGTGGCTACTGGCCAGTCTTAGAGACCAGATACACCATCACACTGTGCAACCACTGCCTTTTCCGCTTGTCCCTATACAGCATGGCCCTGTGACTCTTTACCTGGCTCTTTCCAGCTAGCTCTCACAGCAAGGAATCCTGGAAACTTGCCTTCCCTCTTGGATGCTATCAGAGCCTCCTGTGTCCATGGCCATGGGCTATGGATACAGGACTCCTTACCTGCCTTCTTCTCTAAACTTGAGACTCAAGGAATGTGCTTGACTATGAAAAATAAGGGTGTGTGTTCCCATTTCCTAGCATGATGCCCGAAACAAAGGAGATACTTAATGAATGATTGAAGAACTGATGAATGCATATGCACGTGCATGAATCTGGTTTTTAAAATCTGTTCTTAGAATCCAGCAATAAAGTAGAAAATGAACTACCAGTGGGGATTAATTAAGAGCTGACCGACATATTGCAGGCAGGACGAAGAAGGTCTGGATTCAGACAGAGGCAACGGGAATGGAAATGAGTCAGAATCAAGAAACTTTTGTTCCAAAACACAAAAGCTATTTTATGAGCACACACAACTGATTGACACTGGAATGTTTTCCGAAGGAGGGCTCCGATGTTTTAAATTTAGACAAAGGGCTGGAAAGCCAGACAAGCCGGTAAGAAGTAATCAATCAGCAAGCTTCATGAAAGTAAGAAGAGGTGATTGAAGCCGACAAAGAGGTTAGGGAGGCGCAGAGACTTCCTGATATCGAAATAAAAGAGTGTTTCAACTGCTCAAGAGGCAAGAGGCTGACGGGAGAGTGAAGAGTTTAGTGCAAAGAATATAAGAACTAGAAGAGGTTGCTTTTGTCTTTAATACTGTAATAAAATTTACAGACAGTCTAAGATATTACATTGACTCAGAAGCTTTACAGGAGACGAGCTTCCTTCCACCTGGATAAAGGAGTTATAAAAATAAAAAGTTTCAGGGATTTATTCAAGGGAAATAACTTCTAGGGTATGCTATAGGATCAGTATGTATTGTCCTATTTACATTTGACATCAATAGACTCGTACCATGATAATGCCTCTTAAGACTTCCCTGAGATATGAAAAGATTCCATTATACAGTCTGGGATGTTGGCTAAAATGGGAGATAAAAGTCATGAACGTTCCCTAGGAAACTATGGGGTGTAGGGTACTAGTGTTTACACGTATCTGTACCCTACCTTTATTTAAACAAAGAAGTGTGAATTATTGGGTTGTCATGACTGACTTTGAAATTTTTCATTTTGAGGAAAAGCTATCAGCATTTTTTTTCCTGAGAAGGTAATAAATGTATGTTATAAAACTTTTAATTAATACCAAATGGTTGAACTAAAAAGAAATTGTTGCTTATCCCTGATAGTGGGGCACAATTGCTTGGCTTTAAGAAAGTAACTCAGCATAATTTCTTGACATACTTCAGTAATATTATAGACATGTTCATATTTATGAACTACAAAGTTGTTTACATTGGTTTACCCCTATTCTGAGAATCCGTTTTCTCTTGTATCAAGATAGAGTCAGTAGTGAATCATTTTCCAGCTGGGGAGATTGCTGAGTAATTAAAACACTTGTCATTTAAGTGTGAGGACCAGATTTCAGATCTTCAGCATCTATGTAAAAGCCAAGTGGGCACAGTGGCCTGCCTGTAGGTCCAGCCCCAGAAGGTGGAGACAGGATTTCTAGGACAAGATTAGCCATGTTACTGATCTCTGAGTATGACTGGACTAGACTAGTCATATCACTGATCTCTGAGTTTCACTGACTCAATGAATAAGGCAGAAAAGCAATTGAAGATAATTTCTGATATCACCTTGGACCTCTATATGCATCTGTATTTATATGCACCCACACACATGTATGCTCATAAACATGCAATCTGCATACACACATAGCACACATACACATACATGAAAATGGGACAAGGAAACAATGAGTTATTTTAGTACATTCTGGCCATATTCCTTCTGTCCATATGATATTCTTCTCTGTGGACAATTTTTATTTTGCAAGACCTCTCTACTGGTGCATGCTCAACATTTTATCCAGATGTCCTTTGCACATAAGAAATTTTCATATATGCAAGAACTGTATTGCTTATACTATCATTATTAATATGCTGTTAACAGCATGTGTGGTTTTAAAAATCCCAGCAACTACATGTGAAAAATAAAAGAAACAGGTGAAATGTGATTCAAGTAGACATTTAACCCATTATGGCTAAATGTTGTCATTCGACCCTTGTTATTCAAATTAAAAAATATAATGAGCGAATCATTGCTAGTGTGAAAAATCACTCATCCTTTTTCACCAAATGGAAGCTTGTATTGTTTCAAACCTTAAAATGAATGGAAGTTTAGCCTTTCAAACCTGGAGGCAAATTCAGAAGAAAAAGAATGTCATATGTAATAACATCTCTTCTAGGATAAATGCAAACCTCCTAAAGCTCATACCCTGAAAACATCCTCCTGTTTGTTTTTTAACTGATTTTCTTCATAATTCTATCTCATACCAAAATAACAGCTACATTGCCATAAAGAAAAAGAAAGCTAACCTTACATGTAACTTACTATACTACCTAAGCCAGGCGCTTAGGTGTTAAGGATCGCTAGCTATTCTGTATATGAAGAGCTCAAAGTCTGTCGCTCCTACAGTTCACCCTATTGAACAAACTAAAGCTTGATTTTATGACTTCTTCTGAGAACCAGAGTGCTTGTGCCCTGATATTAGTGAGCTTGGTGTTTAGGTGGTCTAGAATAAATACCAAGAGCCACTGGGGCAGGAAGGGGCAATTCTGTTCATTGGATTAACGTTTCCTCCATTTCTACACAGTGCTTCCCGGAGCTTCTGCCTTCAGCCCTCCTGCTGTTCATGCTAACTGTCTTCTTGTGAGGAAACCGAACCTGTGGCTTTACTATTTCTAAACCAGAAAGCCCACAGCAGTTCAAGGCCGTACAGGTGACACCAAGTGTGTCCTTTCTGCTGCCTCTTTCGGTATTCTGTACCTCAGCCAGTTGGCTCGTCAGACACCTAAAGGACCAACCTCTTCTGTCGCCCTTCTTCCCACCTCCCAGCCATCACTAGAGCATACGGGTTTGCTTCTATGTGCTATTTCCTTAATTCCAGGTGCTACCTTTGCCTCATTGCATCTCCCTCCATGGAAGTGATAATGTATGAATCATCTGGCTCTTAGTGATAATGTATGACTCATCTGGCCTGTAGGTCTGTCCTTTTCGACACCACGCTCCATGCCACTGCCAGACAGACCACCCTACAAAACAACCCTAGTCACATCCATCCTGTCTTGAACATGCTTTAGGGGCCTATTGGTGAAATTATTAAAGCCACTCCACGTAGTTAAAAGGATATTTATTTAGTGGGTAACTTACAAATGAAGGGATAGGTAGGTCACGTGGTCTGGGGAAGGTGTATCACAGTCCAGCAGTGTTCTCTGGAGCTCTGCTTGGTCAACCTCTACCATCCAGGGTCCAGGAACAGAGAGTGAGCTGGCCCATCCAGATCTCGGGTCTCTAGGGTCCTCCCTTGGCCTCGCCTTGTAGGCGTGACAGTTGCCGAAGCCTTAATGGGAGTTGGAACTTCCAGATCAAAGCTGGAATGGCTACCCACTACAGGGGCCTCTCATCACATTTAGCATAAACTTCCACACAGCCATTTATTTGATTGTTAAATATTTATTAAACACTTCCCATGCCCAAAGAGTTTGTAGCAGCTGTCATGGTTGCTGAAAACAAAACAAAACAACAACAAAAAAATTGTTAAGGGTTTTCTTTTTTTTCCAAAAGAAGTTTCTAATTTCTCTTGGGTGAACATAGATTTCAAGGTTCTTAGACAACGTTATGAAACAATAGACTATACTGAAATTTGTGGGGGCAGAAACAATGACCATGAGAGCTTCCTTCAGCCTTTCAAATCCCATGGAAGAATAGCATTGAATGTACAGCCTGAGAGGTCCCAACCTGAGATTTTGCCTGCTGCTGGCTACTCAGTCTCACTCTTGTTTGTTAGATTTGAACAGAGATGAAGTTCTTCATAAGATTAAAGGAAGAGTCCACCCAAAAAGTGACTTCTCGCATTTCTTGTAGCTATTGATTGATATTAACTCTCAAGCAGGTTGCTCACAGTAGCTCTGCACTCCTACACCTCGATGGAGAATGCTGTGTCTGCCTATACTGGAGAGGTTCGCCTCTGGGTCAGAGAGCAGTCTGATTTTGTGTTTCTGAAAACAAACTAAAGATGTTTCATGCCGCTTATCAAATAACATCCTGAAGCTTTGATGCAATCTTATGAAGTTATAGTATTTAATTGGTTTCATGCCTGCTTCCCCCTACTTCTGTAATAAAGGGTGCATTAGGCATGGTTTATGTGCATGGCTTGGTTTTGAATAAAAATAACTCATTTTAAACTTGAGAAAAACCCAGGAACTCTAAAGACATTATCCTTCACCTGATGACCGAAAGGATTGTTGTTGTGGGTTTTTTTCCCCCTTCTAATTTCTATAAATCTAGACACATCTTTTGTGAAGGGAGAAAAATGCTTTTTGAGGTGTTATTTTGACAGCTGAAAGTTTTTGCCTGGTTCACCTGAGCTTTCATCAAGGATTTCATCTGGAGGGGAGGAGGAGGGGACTCAGATAAAAAGCTTTTTAGGGCTGGCTGTGATGGTCCAAAGGTAACTTGAAATGCTGGAAGATCTACATTAGCAGATTACTGAAATAGACAAAGCAAGCTGCTTGATAGAGTTACTTCCCTGCTCAATTTTAGGCCACAAAGGACTTCTTGGGTGCTAGTCAAAATGTTGTTTCTTTATGTGAATGCTGTTTAGTAGGTAGATCCAATTTTAGTAACCTCAGTAGGATGTACGCTGGGAATTCGTATAGTATGTGTATTATACTTCAATGCATTCCCTCCCGACTTAAATAAACATACATGTTCATTCACAAAAGCATTTATGCACAAATAAAAGGAGTTGGTTTTTCTTTTTTAAGTCTGTTTCCTATTATACAGTGAGTTCTATTTCTTTAATTCAAACTCTTATTGGTGACAGGGTCTGAGAATTACTGAAGAAGACCCCAGACCCAAATAGTATGTAAAAGCAAAGAGCATTTATTCCAGCATGCAGGGGGGCGGTCTACCATTTGTACAAAATGGTGACCCTGAAAGAATCATGCAGTCCCCTTTTAAGTTCAGCTGGGGGACTTGTAAGAACAATTAGGTCACCTCAAACACAATTTGTTAGGCAGACTGTAGTTACATGAGTACAATTTTAATTGGCTGTAGTTATAGTTTTCCCATTTGGGGGCATACTTGGGCAAAGCAAGGTATGTTTTAGGGAGATGACAGAAACTGTCCCTTTTGATCACTGCCTTGAGGTACTGTGGGGGCTGGCTCAGGCCTGGCACTTGCCGTCTCCCTTATTGTCCTTTTAGGAAACTGAAACTCAGGCCCTGTTGTAAAACAGGAATAGTTCAGACCCTTCAGTCGGCAGGACTGATGTCTTTTTCAGCACGCACTATATCTGAGCTATCACATAGAAGATACTTAAAAACATGTATTAAATAAATGGGTGAGCTAGTGCATGAATAAATGATTCAACTAAAGAAATTAGGAACAGATGGCTCAAAGTAGGACTATAATAAATCATAATCCTCTACATTGTAAAGCATAATTATGTGCATGATTATCTTACCCAATGGCCAGGATCTATAGGCAATTTGTACCTCATCATCATAATAAGGGCTAAATATAATGTTTGGCCAACCAAACCAGGCTACTTCTTGGTATTACCCAGTATGTCCCAGAAAGAACAAGGTCTCTGTTACTTTGAGAATGTCTTTAAAATGTTATGATTAAAATATTGTAGAGAAAGAAAGGAGGTGTCTTACTCTGTTGGTCTTTTTTTGTTGGTTGGTTGGTTGGTTGGTTGGTTGTTGTTAAAAACTGAATAGCAGATATTGAATAATTTTTAGATATTAGAGTAATAATTAGCTTCATGGCTCTAGAGGCTTGGAAGTCTATGGTTTGGGTGTCTTGCAGAGCATATGGGAAGAACCTTCTAGATGCATCATAAAATAGCAAAAACATCTTCTCATGGTAGGACAGAGCAAGAGAGCCAGAGACAGTTCACCATTATTAAAAAATAAAACAACAATCCTGGGATATCCCACTAATAATCAAACTACTCTTGAAGGCAGAGCACCCATGATTACCTCCAATTACCTCCCAAAGTCTTTATCTTCAAATACTATTAAAGCATGACTTTGGAGAATTCGTTGTCAACACATGAGATCTGGGAGACACCCAAACCACACAGTAAACTTAGGACGGCACTGTGGGTATAACGAAGCTCTGTCCTCCATACTGTAAACCAGTAGTTCTCAACATGTGGGTCGCAACTGCTTTGGGGTCGAGAGGACCTTTCCTAGAGGTCACCTAAGACCATCTGCGAATCATAACAATAGCAAATTACAGTGATGAAGTAGCAATGACAAAATGTTATGGTTGGTAGTCGCCATAACAAGAGGAACTGTGTTAAGGGGTCGCAGCATTAGGAAGGTTGAGGACCACTGTCGTAAACCTTCATGGTCTTGTGAGAAGAGTCACAGTGGAGGCACCCAAGAGAGCATGCGCAGTTTGATCGGTTTACGTTTTCCTCCTATTTTAATTGTGATAAAAATTTAATGCTTAGACTCTTGAAGAATGAATAGAAGATAAGGAAAAATATTTCAAAAATGATTCCACTTAAAATGTCACCATTATTTTTATCTTATTAATTTTTACATGGTGTGTGTGTGTGTGTGTGTGTGTGTGTGTGTGTGTGTGTTCACGTCTGTGTGCCAGTGTATGTACGGAGATCAGAGGAAAACTTACAGGGTTCGATGCAGTGTGTGGGCACCAGGGATCGAACTCGGGTCTTCAGGCCTGCCAGCCGTTCCTTATCCGCTGAGCCGCTTCACCAGTCTACGCTGATCTCACTCTAAGCTTTGAAAAATGCTGTTTGGAACATTCTTGATGTTTGACAACATTCTCGAAGTTCTTCCCTCTGACCCCGTTTTTCTCCTCAGTGCGTCCTTACGTCAGTACCAAGACGATCGTTCACACACACCCTTGTGGACGTTGCTGTGGACGTGCTTTATAGAAAAAGATTAACGTTTCTATCAGGAGCTTCTGAATAATGCCGATTACTTTGTATGATGTAGGGGTAACCTTGTGCCTTCAGCCGACAGCCTCGAGAGTAAAAAAGCTAAGGAGGTGATGCGATGGCTCGCTCGGTGACTTAAAGAGCACTTGCTGCGAGCCTGCTAGCGCCAGGACCGGAATGTGGATCCTGAGATCCCAAGTTAAGTGCCAGGTCGGCATGACGGCCTGCCTGTAATTCCATCACTCCGGAGGCTGACCCAGAGGAGCCCAGGAACACGCTGGCTGTCCATCTAGTCACACAGGGTTAGATGGAGAGGCCTGCCTTAGTGAATAAAGGTGGGTAGTGGTTAGAGAAGACTTAGGACATAAACCGTAGGGGACCACAGACATGCGCACAAATGTGCATACACACATATATGGAGAGAGAGAGCGAGAGAGAGAGAGAGAGAGAGAGAGAGAGAGAGAGAGAGAGAGAGAGAGAGAGAGAGAGAGAACACGAACTCGGGTCCTCAAAAGAAGAAGGAACTCTACCTCCAGACTGCCCGTGTCTAGAGAGATCTGCACTATCCCTGCCTCTGCAGAGTGTAAGCTTCACAGCGGGCTGAGCTAGTTCATTCTCATCCACTACCCCCATATATTCCATGGGCTCCGTTGTTCTGGAGAACTCCTACTCAGACACCCTTGAGTTAGACCTGAGCTTCTGAAAATGTGGGTCACAACCGCATCTGGAGTCAAGTCACAGAATGTGGGGGTCCCAAGTATGTTAGGCAGCAGTGGAAGGTTCTGGATGGCCAATAAACGAAAGTTAACTCTAAATCACATGCGCAGAACCTGAGGTGTTTCTGGCGGTGCGTGTCCATGTTGCATGGCACAACCTCCCTCCAGCCTCGGTCCTGAACGCACAGCACAGACTTTATGCTGTGCATGTTATCACATGACGACCTCGCTGCGGCCTCGGTCCTGAACGCACAGCACAGACTTTGCGCTGTGTGTGTTATCACACCAGGTAGTGTCAACCAGTGCTGCCTAACACACCCTGGCTTGCTTTGAGAGTATTGCATGTTCTAAGCTGTTGTGTTTTTATTGCACATACAAAGATTTCTGCTCTTACAGAAACATATTGGTTTAATTACAGAAAACAAAGACAATATATTCTCCCCATCACCCCTCAGCATGTAAGTCTCAAGTTAGTATGTTTTTGAATTGTACTGTGTTAGAATGGATGGTTTTTAAAACGGCTGTTTGAGGGCTGACTTGAGCTTCATAAGAAAGAAAAAAAAAACTGTTAAATAAATTTTGGGTTGGGATTAGGACAGAATTTCCAGCAATGTCAGAAAAGGGCCTAAAATTGTTTCTGCTATCCTGTACTACATCTATATGGCAAGAGACAGTCTCAGTATTCGTGACTAAAATATCAAAACTTCAATTAACTCTGAAAAATGTTGAAAATGCTCTACACTCTATCATTCAGCTAGAATTTAAAATTCAAGTAACAGTAAACAAGGACATTCATCTCGTTAGTATGCAAATGCTTTCATCTTCAGTAAATGGTATAGTTATGTATAGGTACATATATAACAAATAAGTATTTTAAAGTAAGTCTTTATATGATTTATTATCAATGAATGTTGACTTTACATGCCAACTACATATACATATGTAGGATCCTGTATAAATGTCTTGGGAAGAAATGAGTAAAGTAGCTTAAGAAGCCTTGACATGACACCACCCAGCATCAAACTGAAAACTGGAAGAATATCACGTAATTCATTTTGTCTATTTCCATTATTTAGGTCTTTTTTTTACTAACTACTCCATACAGTTAGATATTTTTCTAACAAATTCTATTTAATTATTTATTAACACCTGTCAAAAAATAACAACTCCAACATTTTGAAGTTCTTTTTTTTAAGTTTTGGTTAGAACAAGTCAATAAAATAAAATAAAATTTCAGAGGGAAGGAGGGGAGCCAGGTTTTAAAGCTAGAAAGTAGCAGGGAAGAGGAAAAAAACAGAACCAAAGAACAAAAAGCTAATGGGTTGTTTCAAAGTTACTTCCCTTACAAGGCACAGTCAGAGACAAAGAGGAGAAAAGTGATTGGTTCAGATTCCACCATGTCTTTTGTATCCATGTTAAAACACAGGGGCTCCGTAAATCTGCTGACTGAACCCAGCTTATATGGGGAAAATAGTTCTCACCCCCTTGTTTTGGTTCCTTAACAGGTCAAACAACCCGGGTGGGTTTAGTTTGTCAGCACGGAACTTCCGTACCCCTGACTCACCTTGACTTTTAGTCTGGTCTACTAGGGTCCAGCGGAAGAGCTTACTCCCAAACCCCCTTTCTGCTGTTATTGCCTAGCAACCCAGCGTTAGCCTCCAACTCTGCTTCTTGAGCCCTGTCCACAGTAACGTCTGAAAGAATTAGTTTACGTGAGTTGGTAGAAAACAGTATGATTAGAGTACTTTATTAAGAATGACATCGCTAATGTATGAGAGACTACCTGTATTTTATAATACAAACCCACAGGAAGGTCACAATCCTAGTGAGCATTTGCAAAGATGACTCCATCTTCCTGGTCTACTTTCAGCTCAGCCTCCACAGTGCAGTGAGTGATCTGAGTGCAAATCTCCCTTCAGCATCCCATTTCGAATCCTTCTGTAACTTCCCAGCCTCCTTACCATAGCCCATTCCATAAATTCTGAGCAGATGGACTTCTCCATCTGCCTATTTTTTTTTAAATATACAATCCATGCACCATCATTCCAGCTGAGCAGAGTTATTCTCTACCCCACACATTTCTTGAAAAGTCCAGTGCAAAGAAGGGACAGGATGCCTAGGCCCTTCCAATTTGCACATGTTGAAATTCTGCCCCCTAAGATGATGGGACTAGGAAGTGGGACTTTGGAAACTAATTAGGTGATGAAGACAGAGCCTATGTAATGAGAATCAGCGTCTTTAGAAGAGCATCTAGCCGGGTGGTGGTGGCACACGCCTTTAATCCCAGCATTCGGGAGGCAGAGCCAGGCGGATCCCTGTGAGTTTGAGGCCAGCCTGGGCTACAGAGTGAGTTCCAGGACAGGCACACACACACACACACACACACACACACACACACACACACACACACACACAAGCATCTAGAATAAAGACTGAAGGGGAAGGCAGTCCCTTCTAGGTGTGTAAGGACATAGGTCAAAGTCACCATCCATGAAACAGGTGTAGACCTTCAACAAGTGCCGAATTTCCCAGCATCTTGATCCTGGATATCTCCGCCCCTTCAGCTGTGAAAGATAAATGTCTGTTGTTTATAAGCCACACAGTTGAGGCAATCTCTTATAACACTCCAGAGTAAGATAAGAAATGAGAGCACACTCCAATTTGCCTTGAGACCTCCAAATATGTAATTCCCAGAGTTTACACCATTAACTTCCATCTTCATCGGGCTATTTCTTACTTCAAGACATGGTTTTAGTTTAAAAGTTGTCTTAAGCTGGGTTTCCTAGACAACAGAGCATAAAGGAAGAGATCAATGCTGATTATTTCTGGAGAGGGCAGGCATGTGAAAGCAAGAAACTGTGAAAAAAATTGAATGTAACAAGAAGGAAGTTAAATGTGTTATAAAACTGACCGCCATTGCTTCACAATGACCTTTGAAGAGACACTTTTTTTTTTCCCAGCACGTTAGGTATGTCAAACTTCCCAGGGCGACTGAACAAAGGATGCTTCAGAGAATCCAGTAGTATCTCTTCACCTCCAGCTCTCTGATTCTTGGTTCCCATTGGTTGGTGTCTGGGAGTATGGTGTCAGCCAGGTACGAGGGTGCCTGAGGAATCCACATTTGGGAGCCCGCCACTCCAAGGACACAGGCAAATTACAGGAACAGAAATCACATGAGACATTTACCCTTACCTCATCAGCCTCCTGCTAGGGCTCCACAAACACGAGGTGTCAGACACATTCAGAAGGAGTAGGATGAAACGATGAGAAGAATTGAGAAAGTAAGCTTGACTTTCTCCTCACTTCGAGCCACAGGGCTTCTTTGGCATGTAGGGAAAAGAAGTTTTTGAACTGGACAAAAGGTTGAAAATGTCATGTATCCTGGGCTGGCTCTTGTAATAACTGAGAGTGCACCTCAGCTTCCAAGATGGGATTTATTCATATATTCAAGGTAGCAGGAAAACAGTGAGTGTCCTGGCAAGAATATATCTATGGTAAGGAAGGAATATATCTATTGTCAAGGGAGCTTGTCCGAAGGGCACTGTAGTAAAATGCCTTTTGGAGGATCTGAGAAACAGAAGAATAATGAGAAGAATCAAACACATCAATGAAATCATTGTGAAACTTTCCCTCTAAGTTGTCTGAAGATAACATTTTACTGCATTGAGAAAACACATTTGAAAATTATGCATGAGACAACACCTATTTTCTACAAGGATTTTCAGAATAGAATCTTGAAGCTGTGCTTTGTCTGAGGGCAAGACAGGGCATGTTTTCTACAAGATTCACATCCCTTTCCAATTGGAATGGAGAGCAGCATCTTTAAATGGTCTACAGTCTATGCAGCATAAACCAAGCTCAAATTTGAGATCTTCATGCCACAAAATAACTGCCAAGCTCAAATTAAAAACCCCACTTCAGGATTCAATATCCCATGAGTTATACCATTATGAAACAGTGAACATGACTGCAATCCCTTCCATAAAGCAAAGATGCCCGCCACTTGCTCTCTCATGCAGTATCACAGGCCAGTGTCTTAGCTGACAGGTGCTGTAGACTCAGTGCTCCAGTGGTCCTGAACCACCTCCATCGATGCATCTTCACGCCCACTCCGGCTCCGCCCTGCCTCGTCATGATGCCGAACATCCACTTTGCTTTGATTCGCCCCTTTGTGTTGAGGCCACACAGAATACAGATATTCCAGAAAGAGGGGCTTTACCCTTTCCCTCTCTAAGCTTTTCCTTCTCCCATTTCTTCCTTTCCATGGTCTTCCTTGAGAAATCAATTTACCTTTTACCGGGTCCTGTAAAACCCATGTGGACCACCACACCACCTCCTGCTTGCTCAGGGCTTCCATTTACCTATGCACTACATGCTGTCTGCACTGGGCCATTTTCTCTAAAACTTCACCCTTGAGCAGTATTAAGAAATGTCAGAGGCTTTGTAATTTCAACCTTTCTCTCTGTTCTCTGATACCAATCTTGAAAATCATTCATCTGAAACAAAAGATTCAGAGATAAGGGAAAATAATCGATAAACCCTCCCCTCCCCCCCCACCTAGCACCTTAGAGAGGTTGGTAAATGGGCACATCACCCTCATCTTGGGGGTGAAGATGGGTCTCTAGGCAACCTCAGAGAGGGAAGGAATAAGTATTTGCCCACTAGATAAACCACCCTTCAGTGGACACACACACAAACACACAGACACACACACAGGCACACAGACACAAAAAGATACACACACAGAGACACAAATACACACACAGGCACATGAACACACACTGACAGACACACGGACACACAAACACACAGATACATACACACAGAAACACATACAGGTGCAGGTACACATACAGAAACACACACACAGACACACACAGAGAAGCACACAGACACATACACACAAGCTCATGCACACACAGACACACACACACACAGAAGCACACACACAGAAACACACACACAAACACACACACGCACACACTTTGGTCAGCAGATGCTACTAAATCCTGCAGTCAGCTTGGATTTGAAGAAACAAGTTTTTTTTCCTCTTCATCTCACATCTGTCACATCAACCATGCCAGAATGCATTCAATAAAGAGCCCTATTTTAATCATTAATTATGATACCAATATACCGGTTGCATTGTGTTCTAATGTGACTCGCACTTGTGGACTTCAAAGAGCTTGCCCAGATTTAATTAATCTTTAGCTTTGCTAATGAAAGACATCTCTTCTGCCCGGCATGAGTTTGGGTTTCTAATGTGTTCCTTAAGGTCACCTCATTTTTCTCAAAAATGTACATTTATAATTTAACACCGCAGATCTTTCACATTCCCTATTAAGCAATTATTTTGATTACTTCATTATCTTTCATTTTTTTTCCTAGACTATTTAGGTTGGTTTCTGCCTACGACCAGCCAAGTGTAATTTCGACATTCTCCCCCGCTCCCTTTATTAGTGTGATCTGCATTACCAAGGGATTCATTTTCATTCCGAAGACTGAAAACAATTTCATTATCTGATAAAAATTATCTTCTCATACACGGTAAGAAGCAATTCTCCTCATTTATGGACTCATTAGGCATTTCATCTACCCAATCCATCTTCCCAATATTTCTTTCCGGAAGTAATCATCTTGTGACTCAACTCGGGAGACTTTGGACCAGGGATTCTTGTTTGCACTTTCTCTCCCTCTTCTCTCTGCTTTCTCTTCCCAATGGAGTCTGCATCAACTCCTCTGTGAATCTTGGCTATTTCCCTCTCTTCCTTCAACGTTCTGTTCTGTTTCATCCAATTGTCTACAAGGTTAGATTGTAAACTGTAAATGTATGTATCGGTTGCCCCTCATACATTATGAGCATCTTTCATGGGGGGCTACAACATATGTAGGAATCTTTGACTCTTCAGGGCCCAGCACCACGTCTAGTGAGAAGTAATGCTCAAAAAAAGTGGACACTGAAAAAAATGAAGGGTTAAACACTCATGTAGACTCATTTTTATAAGAACTAATGTTTGCTTGAAAATGTATTCTTTTCAAAACACAGGAAAGAATTGGGAAGCCAACCCATTGCAGTGAGAAAACAGATACTGTGTGCAAACTAAGACCAAGCTGAAGAGATGAACAGACGTGGGCATTAGGGAAGGAAGCAGTTCTAATGTTAGTAGCTACTATCTGCCTTGCTAACACACCTGCCAAGCTGCAGGGGCCCAGCTGAGTAACAACACAAACTCAAAGCGATGCCTGGAGAATTTGGATGCATCTTAAGGGCTCATGTGGGGCAAGATCCAAGTTTGAACTGGAAGCTTCTCTGCTATGGGACATTGACCCACAACTGCATCTTGTCACCATAGCTCCTAGGACTGACACGAACCTATGAAGAGATTCTGGGTCTGCTGTCGGACTTTTGATTGATTTCTGTTTTATCTATCCCATAGGAGGAATTAAAAAAAAAAAGAGGAATCAGACTACTTTGCTCACTTTACGACACATATCAGATATACAAGAGTGTAGAGGAATCACGGCCCTGTGATCTTGGTATCAGTGTGATGATGTGTGATACAAGCTTGATGCAAGCTCTGATACATGGGGCTAGATTGGTTGTTCTCAACCTGTGGGCCCCAACCTCCCTGGACCCTTTCATGGGGGTTGCATAGCAGATATCCTGCATCTCAGATATTTACATTATGATTCATAATGATAGCAATATGACAGTTATGAAGTAGCAATGAAAATAATTTTATGGTTGGGGGTCACCAGAACATGAAGAACTGTGTTATAAAGGGTTGCAGCATTAGGAAGGTTGAGAACCACTGGACTAGACCCTTTTGAAGGAAACAGAGTTCTTGGCAAATGTGGAGCATGTTCCATTTAAAACTCTACTTGTCAGACTGGGCAGTGGTGGCACACACCTTTAATCCCAGCACTCGGGAGGCAGAGCCAGGCAGATCTCTGTGAGTTGGAGGCCAGCCTGGGCTACAGAGCAAGATCCAGGACAGGCACCAAAACTACACAGAGATACCCTGTCTCAAAAACCAAAAACAAAAAACATCAACAAAAAAAAACCCTCTACTTGTCCTCTACTTAGAGATATGGAGTAGACAGGTGGCTGTGGGGTTATGGGAGCTGTCTGGATTAAAGATGAAAAGTTTGGAGTATTGCGGCATATAAGTGCCATTCAATACAATCATCCTGGGTAAGAGTATGGAGGAAAGTGTCTATAAGTCAGGAAGGAAAGCATGGTTTTGCTTTTAACTAACCAGATAATCTTTCCAATCAGGGGTGAGGTAAAGTCGAATCTAGGCCACCACCTATCTTATCCACTCTTAAATGCAGGAAAACTTTGTGCTTTTAATTTGTTGTGAGGAAATTTCCAAAGAGTAATACTTTATAGCACACAAAATTCATGATACTCAAATTGGTAAGGTTCTGTGTTGATAGGTTCTCTACGGCCCCATTGGCTCCAAACTGCCAGAGTTGACTAGGTGCAGTGGGGCACTGCACCTGAAATATTTCCTCTCTGGTCTTTTGCGGAAGTGAGCTGATGTACAGTGTTCTGTGACCCAGGGAGTCTTGGAGCCTCTGTGCCCGTCATTGTTTTCAGGAGGGTGTAAAACAGTGTGAAGATGAAGGTCCATAAGGAAAATGACAGCTGAGCCACGTTCTCAGAAGTGGGTCAGAGCTCACATGGGATGGGGGAACCCTTGCACTAAAGGAAGCCTGAAGTCCCCTTACCTCTGGACTTCCCAGTTCTCTGAGTGCAAAGCACCCTTTATTGTATGACTCAGGTAGAGGTCAATTTTCTAACATTCAAATCCCAAAAACTCTTATTGAATACAGTTATAAAATGCAGATGTAATTTCAATCTTTTCACTCTTAAAATATTGTAATAGTGTTAATTATGAACGTGACAGAATTTAGAATTGCCTTGGGATATGTTTTTGGGCATATGTGTACAGGATTATCTAGATTATATTAACTGATGTGAAATGACTCATCTTAATTGGTGAGGGATCCATTCCCTTGATGGGGGACTCGGACTGTATAAAATAGAGAAAGTAAGCTGAGCGTGCATTCATTGTTTTCCTGATTGAGGACACAATGTGATTCAAGCATCTTGACTTCCCTGCTATGATGGACTGAGAGATTATAATAAGCACTTTCTCCTTCAGGTGGTTTTTGCCAAGGTACATGATGGCAGCAACCAGAAACGAAACCATGGCATTGTTCTAGGCTGCTTCTCTGTCAGTGTGACACTGGTCAGAACAGGCTTGGGAGAAGAAAGGGTCTACTCACCTTACAACTTATAGTCTATCAACCAAGGAAGCTAAAGCAGGAATTCAAGGCAGGAGCTTGAAGCAGGAATCATGGAGAGGAATGCTGTTTGCTGACTTGCTCTCCATGGCTTGCTTTCTCAAATAACTCTGGGAACATATTACCAGAAGGGGGTGCCACCCACAGGGGGATAGGCCCTCCCACATCAAGCATTAATCAAGAAGATGTGATGTACCCAGAAACAAGCCAGTCTTGATAGAGAGCCTTCTTCACAGACAACTCTAGTTTGTGTTGAGTTGACAAAACTACCCAGCACAGACATATACTTGATTTTGACTCAGATCTCCTGTCCCAAAGCTCATGAAAATTCAGAACCTGTCCCATGATTTCTACGAAGTCACCAAAATAACATCCCCATCACTCTTGACCCCGAAATATCACATGAATAATGAATGCTAATTTCACCCCCTTCCCATCACCGTCAGCTTCCTAAAGATGCTTTATTGATTAAGTAGCATTACCTGGGATCTGAAGGATCGTGGAAAGCGGTCATTCTCTCCCTGTGCAGCCTATCATCTCAAAACTATCTACTCTTTTTCTCTTCCCTCATAACCCCCCTACTCTTCCATTTCCAAGACAAAGAGCCTCTTTGGTAGGACACTAATCCAGGTTTTCTTGGACCCCATTCATTGTGAGACAGTCTTGGCTTTTATAACAGTGAGTTGAATGTTGAAAGATTACTTTCTGTACCAACTGAGACTTGTCACTCTCAAGTAGTTTTATCAGTCCCTCTGAAGCATCAAAACTAGTCCTTATACGGCTCAGAGGCCACATGGTCTAGTGCACATATCAAAACACTTTTTAAATCAAGGCATAATTCTCCTTGGAGGGAATCACTGGACAGATGTGTAGAAATCAAACTAGAGGGACTTGCGAGATGGCTCAGCATTTACAAGTGGTTGCTGTGCAACCACGAGGACCAGTTTGGATCCCAGGACCGTTGTAACAAGCCAGATATCCCATATCTATGTACAATCCCAGCTCTGAGGATCACTGTGATTTTGTCTTCCATCATAGCTGAGAAAACATGAACCGCAGGTTCAGGGAGAGACTCTGGTTCAAAGGAACAGGGAGAGGGTGGTAAAAGAGAATTCTCAGTGCCCTCTTCTGTCCTCTGTGGACATGCAGAGGTACACACACACACACACACACACACACACTCACATGGACTTACACAAACATAGACACAGATAAAAATGAATGAAAATGAATGAAATCTGCATTAGTATTAATATGTCTACAACAGCTTTCTGAGGTTCAGTGTGTGAATGGTATCCATATCTCCACCCCATTGTTTTCAACCTGTCAGTGAATACAATATCTGCTTTTTTTGTTTTGCTTTGTGCTTGTTTTAAGAAAGGCTATATTTCAGGCTAGCCTGGAATGTAGTACGTACCCTAGGCTGGCCTCAAACTCATAACATTACTCCTGCTTCTGACCCCGAAGTCCTGGCCTAAGTCAGCATACTTGTCTACCATTTTGCTTCTCACCAAAAGCTTTGGTCTATTCATAGCTAATTAGTGACATGCTTGAATATAAATCTGGTGTGAGTCGTCTAGGCTACTCGACTGATTGATATATTTCTTGCAGAGTCGGTGTGAGTGCACACATGCCATGGTGCATAAGTAAGGTCAGAGGACTTTACTTGGTGGTGTCTTTTCCTCTCACCTTTACGTGAGTCCAAGGGACTTGAACTCAGGTCATCAGGCTTGAGCAGCAAGTATTTTTACCTGCGCTTTAAAAAAAACTCACCGTCATTATTCAGCCTCTGTGTTTTTGATGGGAAGTCTGCCTTCATTCTTATCCCTGCTTTTCTGGGTGTTTTGTAATGTGTCCTGTCTTTGGGGTTCAGATATTTTCCCTTGGATTTCAGAAGCTCTACTGTGACTTGCATGTGTTTGATTTTCTTTTTGTCCTTCTGCAGAGTTCGTTTAGAATTTCTGCATCTGAGTGTGTTTAATGTTTTAAACCCAACTTAGAAGAGGGTTTTTTCCATTATTGTTCTAATTTAGGGTTATTGCTGCATATTCAGGAAATGATTGTCATTATGGCATTTTTATATGTATATAATGGAGCTTGGTGATTCACACTGTTACTTTTCTTGTTTCCTTTTTCTGTCCCTAGTGGCCCCTTCCTCTGTCCAAATAATACCTCTTTCACATATTTTTAAAACCTAGATTCTACATGAAAGAAGACATGCAGTATTTGCCTTTCTGGGATTCTGTCATCTTTTAAAGTAATTTTTTGTCTTCCTTTCCTTCTTTATAGGGCTTCAATTTCATGTTCTCTAGAATATTTGTAGGCTACAAAGAGAGCTCAGCCAGTAAAGTGGTCGCCACACAAGTGTGAGGACCCTCAGAACTCACGTGGAACAGTGAGATGTGGTGGAACAGTGAGATGTGGTGGTCCCTGGGATGTAGTGGACATGACATGTGGTGGACATGAGATGTCATGGTACATGGGATGTGCTGGTACATGAGATGTAATGGTCCATGAGATGTCATGATATATGGGATGTGCTGGTACGTGAGACATGCTGGTACATGGGATGGGGTGGTACATGAGATGTGCTTGTCCATGAGACGTGCTTATCCATGAGATGTGCTGGTCCATGAGATGTGCTGGTCCATGAGATGTGCTGGTCCATGAGATGTGCTGGTCCATGGGATGTGCTGGCACATGCTCATAATCCTACCGTTGGGAATGTGAAGATAAACAGGTCCATGAGGTCACTAATCAGCCAGTCTAGCTTAATCAGCAAGCCTCAGGAGCCAATGAGAGACCCTGTGTAGATGGCTCCTGCAGAATGAACGAAGCTGACCTTGGGGCTAAACACACACACACACACACACACACACACACACACACACACACACACACAAACACATACACAGAATGTGTGAACCTACACACAAACCAAAGAACACTCGATATGGTTATATAGGCTGCCATTGCTTACTATTTTTAAGAAGAATTTTCTGTCTCTCTCTTCAAGTAGATAATTCATTTTGGTCTGTTTCAAGAGCACAGCCCCCATCCCCCTTCCCACAGTTCCTAGTTTGCTATTTAAGTTCATTCAATGATTTTTAACTTTCAGATGAAATTGTAGTCCCAGGATTTGCATTATTGGATTATTTTTTATTTCCAAATCTCTCCTGATAAAACTCAGCTTTTTTACCCATTATATCAATCTTTTCCAATAGATTTTTCACATACATCATTGTGATTTTAAAGTCTTCATATTCTAACTCTGCTGTATGGGGCTATGGGGCAACTGTTCACTGTTTTCCCCTTGGGCTGCAGGTCAAACTTTCCTTGTTACTTCTACATACAGTGTTTTGTTTTGTTTTATTTCATACTGTACAATAGCTGTATTCAGCTGCAGGAGACATACTGCTTTCCCATGAAGAGTGTTTGGGTTTGGTCTGAGCACAGAGTTGAATAAGTATCAAATCACATCCCTCTGGGTGAGGTTTGATGGTGATGCCTTCTTTTCGAGTTGTCCGTCGTTCTCATTTGCAGGCCTAGCTCCTAGGTTTCAATGAAAAGCACATGAAATTCAGGAAGTTTCCTTCACTTGCCTGGACTTGAATAAGACTTTGATTATCTAGAACTTTCTTTTCAGCATCTGCTGACCTCTCTGCCCAATTCTTGCAGCCATCACCTGTCACTGGGCTCCCCGTAGTCTCAGCTGGTCATAGCAAGTGACACTGTGGTCAATAACCGATCATTTGAGGACCATTTGTGCACTGGTAGGGGCGATTCCAGGTTGTCCTTTGGTGGGTAAACTCCTTCTTCTCCGACAGACCGGCACCCTCCATCCAGCCACTTCCCTCCTCCTCCTGATTCTCTCCCCTTTGTACAATCATATTCCATGTAATGATGCTCTGTTCAATCACATGCCGCAATAACCCCATAAGATAATGATGGAGCTGCCAAGTTCCTATTGCTGAGTGATACAGGAGCCATTCCAACCTGATGATGCTACACGTCACTCCTGTGTTTAATGAGGAAAGGGTGTGAACATTACCCACTGCACCGCCAGATATGTGAGAGGAGACCACATCCCATTATAAGTCCTACGTGTACGGTCAGATGCAACATCAGGCTCGTGTAAATATGCCCTGTAATGCTGAGGTCATAATGAAATTGCTTAATGATGCATTGCTCTGAATTCACCCCCATCATTAAGCAGCACACAACGACATCATGAGACCAAGAGGAGCCCTGAGAGAGACAGCTGCTAAAAGTGGATCTCACTTAGTTTGCTCCCAGATTTCAAGGATCGTGTTCCCTCCAAGCGCTGTCTATTTCCAGTCATTCCCCTCGGTGGCTTCAAACCATTATTTTAATTCTGATTTTATAATTGCTTGCGCTGTTTTATGGTCCAGAGTTCAGAGGTGTTACTGGCAGATGGGAGTTCCATAAAATCTACTCTGCTATTAGCAGAACTGAACTCTTCACATTACTGAAAGAAAAAAAGAAAGAAAGAAAGAAAGAAAGAAAGAAAGAAAGAAAGAAAGAAAGAAAGAAAGAAAGAAAGAAAGAAAGAGAGAAAAACAAAACAAAACCCTTTGCTTTCTCTTGGCAGAACTCGGCATCCTTGAAAGGTGTACAGCAAGTGTGGATAAAAGAGTGTGAAAGATAACCGCTAGTGAGCATCCGATATGCCAGACACAGTTTTTCTAGGCGCTTTATCCCACACTTAGATGACAGAGCTGGAGGACGGGGAACTTAAAAAAAAAAAAACAACCCTGGCCACCAGTCAGGGAGTGGACTCAGCTGATCAAGCGCTTGCAACTCAATCCGACTTGAGATCCCCAACACACATCTACAAAACCAGGTGGCAGGGAATGGCTGCCACCCAAGGGCCAGGCAAGCAGGGAAAGGCAGAGCCTGGAAACTCCCTGGCCAAGGTTCAGGGAGAGACTGTTTTCAAAAACTAAGGTGGAGAATTGAGGAAGACACCCATTGTCTACCCCTAGCCTCCACATACGTGCCTATACACACACAGAGAGAAGGGGGGAGAGGCGGGGACTCACCCACGTGGCAAATAGGGAATCTGCAACTCTAACCCCAACCATCTGGTGTCAGAGCAGGTCTCTTACCCACCATCCCATGCTGCTGATCAAGTGTCGGCTGCTCATCTCTCCCGAAAGCACTTAAAATGTTTTAGTTTTGTTTATGTGAATGTGTATATGCGTGTGGGTACCCACCGATACCAGAAGAGGGCAGAAGAAGGTATGAGATCCTCTGGAACTGGAGTTGTAGGCAGTTGTGAGCCACCTGACAGGGGTGCTGGGAACCAAATTCCATTTCCCTGGCAGCAGGTGCTGTTCACTGTTGTGCTACCTCTCCAGCCCCATGCCAGCTTGACGGCAATGGCTCAGAGTGACTATACACATGTAATTGCGAACTGAACTGAATGGTCCATCCGTAGCTCTTTTAAACATGTGCATTTGTCATGCTATCAAAATGAGACCAGCTAAAAATATTTTCATGTCAGAAGAAAAGTTACTTCCCCCCCCCAGTCAGAAATCCTAAGTGAGACGCAGGCTAGGAAGGCTATTTCCACTTCCATGCTGCATCTGCAGAAGCATCTCTTTCTCTCTTTCTCTGCCTCGGATTTTGACCCAGGGCCTCTCAAGCAGAACTTGGGGCTTTGGGATACCTGAAATGCTGCAGCGTGCATCCCGAATCCAGGGCCAACACTAATCCCACTTACCCTGAGCAGCTCAAAACACGGGCCTTTGAAGTCTTGCAAAACAGCCATCCCATGTGCTTCTCCCCGCCAACGCCAACACATTTGAAAAGCATTTTAACCAGTGAAACTGCTCTCAATCAAAGGCCACATTGAAGTGTTTTTCCCTCATAGGAAAGGCAACTTCTTTTAGGATCAATAAGCACATATTCCTTCCGACAGCCCTCCCTTGTTGCGTGCCTCCTGATGTAAACTCTTTAATCAGAAGCAGATATTATTTTACAAAATTAAAATGCATCCATCCTTTAGAAATGAGTCTGAAACCTTCGAACTGACCTTGGAAAAGTGCCCCCCCCATTTTGCTGTAGGCTATGGTTAAAGATGTATTTATTTATGGTATGATCTTGTGAGGACTCACAAGACATCCTTTCGGGGGATCAGTGCTGGGATTCAGAGTTCTCCTGTGGGCTCTAAGGTATTGTCTGTTTCCCCCACATACACACACAATGCCATTGATCTTTTGAGTGATGAATTTGCCTGTTAACACAAGCCACGGGATCACCTATGGCCTGACCTGTGCCAACCCTTAGTGAAGGCCAAGCAAATGACGTCATCAATCAATCAATCAATCAATCAATCTGTCCGTCAATAAAGCACGGAGTTCCCAGCTTACCCAGCTCACATGACTTACCTACCCTGATTAGTTTTTATGTCTGACTTTTCTTTTCTGATCTAAACTAATCTTATCCTTGTATTGAATCCACACTTCTAAGGTCCTTTATATCCCCTTTTCAACAAATCTGAATATAAATAACAAAATGACATGGATTCCATTGCCATAATGTTAAAAATAAGAAACATGGAGCTATAAAGAAGGCTTGAGACCCTGAGGAAAAACTCAACCAAATACTTTTTAGAGGGTTAATATCCTCAGTGGTGAGGAATCTTTGAAATCAAGAAAAAAGATAAAGATACAAATGAAACAAAATGAGGAGATGGGGGCTGGTGAAATGGGCGGGCAGTTAAGAGAGTTTCCTGTTCTATCAGAGGACCAGAGTTTGGATCCCAGCACCTACATCAGCTAGCTCACACGGCCCTGCAACTCCAGCACCAAGGCATCTGGCATTTTGGACTCCATGTTGTGCGCCAGTTTACTCTAAGATTGATACATTCCATCCTGCATGGAAGCTCCTTCAGCGGGAAGGTAAATAACTCAAAATAGCTTCAGGAAGTCCATGAAAATGACAAGCTCCACCAGGCCACTCTCTGCCAGAGTAAGCAGAGCTAAGCTGCCAAGAAGACTCTGAGACCAGACTAGCTGCCTTGAAGAAGCAGAAACCAGGCAAAATGCCTGTGAGACATCTAGAGTCACTTGGAAGGGACATTCTCCAGCCTGCTGAGCTGCCTGCAGGCTGTGCAGTGTGCCCCAGGTTCCCAGCTTTTGTGAGCTGTCACCCATGCTGGGGTGGGCTTTGGTGATGCACCTGTCCATGAGTCATTTCTCTCCTGTAAGTGACCCCAATAAACCTCACTGGTTCGCCAAAATGGACTTTGGAGTTACCCACACTTTGGTCTGTTGCGGGTTCTCTATCTGGGTTAAATAGATATGCGTGTTGTGTTTCTCCAGAAAAAGTTTTGTCATACAACACATGACCACCTGAGCACACATGTGCATGTGCACGGGCACATACACACACACAAATAAAACAAAATACAATAAATCTTTTTAAAAAGTGAGCAAACATCCCGAAGAGATAATAAAAGTAGAAAATAATGCACTATGCCAAAATAAAAGCAAAGCAAAGCAAACCATACAACTTCAGCAGTCAAAGAAATGCAAATCTAACATTGATGAGGGAGGGACCTCTGTACAAAGTGGAGACAAAATTCAGCTACTTCCCTGGGCTCTGCCATCTTGCTCCCTGAGCATAAGGAGGGAGTAGATATCATAGTCAGCGTGTGCAGAATTGAATGCATATGACTAGAGCATATGTGTGTTTCATGGAGGTTTAGGGAAGATGTGGTAGAGACATTGTGGTATGAGAGATGCCTGGGCCAACAAATTGGGGCCATTATACATGAGCTTTGAAAAAAATTAGCACATTCAAAAGGCTCTCTCTCTCTCTCTCTCTCTCTCTCTCTCTCTCTCTCTCTCTTTCTCTCATATACATATACAAAATCTCTCTCATGTATAGACCTATCTCCCTGTGCTTGTATCACACACAAAACACTGTTTTGAAATGACCAAATCAAGCTAATAAACGTTTATACTCACATAAATATTTTGTGGTGAGAACACTTAAAATCTACCCAATCGTTTTCAAAACTACATATATTGTGGTTAACTGGAGACACTATTTTGTATGATAGATTCCCTTGGACTTAGAGGGAACCACAGGGAATTTCTAGAATGATAGCTTAAAATGGGGGAAAGTGTGACTACAGAGTCTGGCAGGTTGCAGATCGTGTTTTTCTCAGGCAAAACAACACCCAAGCATAATAGCATCTGCTCCGAGGACATACCATACTATTACTTATACAGTGACTTCAACTCTGAAAGTCCCCATGTAAGTAAAGCCTGTGGTATTTGTCTTCCTATGACTGGCTTACTTCACTTAACAGGATGCCTTCCAGCTTCATCCATGAAGTCACAATGACAAGTCGTGTCCGTCCGTCCATTCCCCCCACCACCACCTTCTTTTAAATTGAGTAGTAATCTATCGTGATTTGGGGTTTTTCTTTATTCATTCATCAGATGATGGACACTTGTTTTTACACCCTGAGACTTTGAAATGAACATGAGAGTGAGATGCCTCTTTAATATACTGCTTCTAGTTCCTTTGGTTATATCTACAGGAGTGGGATTGTGGATCAAATATGTTACCGAAGACAGGGGCAGCCTAGCTGCCATTCACTGTATGCATGGTTCCTGTAATAGAATTGAGTGTTTTAAATTTTTTTTTAGTAAAAAAGAGCCGAGAAAGACATTTGCCTAGGTAGCAAAATTCACAGACAGTGAATTAAAACTATCAAATAAAAAAAAAATTTCAAATGAACAAACACATGTTTGTATGAAAGAGCTAAGCTTATCAGAGAGACATGAACATATCTCAGGGAGATTAAATGACCTGCCTCTAAAGGACAAAATTAAGATCTGATTCTTGGCTTTCTGTGGATCATTACCACTTTATTACTAGGGAGAACAACCCTAGACAATTCCTTTGGACCTAATTACATCTTCATTATTTTATGGCATTTCATCCAATCCACCAGATCTAAACACCCCCAACTTGAGCATTTTCCCAGCCAATAAGCTCTGAAAAAGCCCATCTATGTTACATTTAGGGAATACAGAAGGTTGCCTTGAATCTTGAGTGTGATCATTGTTTGAACATTGTTTATCTTTGTCTATTAGTAAAATACTTAGACATATTTGATGAAATATGTTTAAATATTAAACTTGGTTATTACGTAGTGGTGGACTTCTGGGTAACTTTTTTTTTCTTTCTACCTTTCTTTTTTTTTTTTTTTTTTTTGGTTTTTCGAGACAGGGTTTCTCTGTGTAGCTTTGCGCCTTTCCTGGAGCTCACTTGGTAGCCCAGGCTGGCCTCGAACTCACAGAGATCCGCCTGGCTCTGCCTCCCGAGTGCTGGGATTAAAGGCGTGCGCCACCACGCCCGGCTCTCTTTCTACCTTTCAACATTTTACAAATTCCATTAGTTTTGAATTGCATTTTATAATGGTGAGAAATCAGTCCAAGAAATTCTTGTGACTCTTGAGAGAGAGAGAATTGAATTAGGAAAGTAAGAAGACTAGAAATCCTAGAGTATTCAGAAATCTCTTGAGTTTCCACCATGTGGATGATTTAAAGGGAGGCTTTAAAGCTGTATGTATTAGAGCAGGCTCTGGTTCCAGATCCGCTCATTCTGAGCTGTTGAACACAAAATAGATAAAGGTGATCTGAAGTGTCAGGGGGCAGCAAGAGCAATTCATTTGCAATTGCAATTAATTCTGTCTGGTCTCTGAAGTTCCAATTGAAAATGTACTTGTAATAAAACTCCTGTGCCTCTTAATCCAGCTTTCCCACTAAAGCCTCCCTCTTTATCATGCATGCATTTATGACAAAAAATGGGTTGTCATGGAAATTTTAGTGTCAAAATTGAAACTCATAAGCAAGTCATTACTGAAGAGAAAGTAAAAACAGAAAACGAATCTTTGTTAAAGAGAAAGTTCTTTATACATATTTAAAACATTGGAAGTATGAATGGTAGATGGGCTTTACATGTGAACTAAAAGTATGAATGGTAGATAGGCTTTACATGTGAACTGATTTTATACAGCAGGCAGTCATGGAAAAGGATCCATACAGATTTAATTTTGGGAATTCAAATAATTTAAAGTATAACAAGGGGACTTATAACTGATAGGAACTATGTAGGGATTCTGCTTCCACTGAATTAAACATTTATTAAGGCTCTACTACTTTATATTAAAAATTAATGTCTTCATAGATTGATTTTCTGAAAGTGGGCACATGGATATAATTTAACACGAGTTTTCAAATGATTTTTAGTTGCCATTAAAATCCAAATTTAATGGAACCAGATCTGGGGACCTCTGAGTTGTAGCCGTGTATGCGACCAGAATCACAGCTCTCATATAGTTGTTGCTGATGGGTATGCAAGTCTATAACTGCACAAAGCTTGCTAACCAAGGAGATGCCAAGAGAAAGAGAGGGGTTTGTTTTTCATTTATGAAACAGATGCTTGCAAAAACCTGAGAGACTTACATAACAAATATTTGGCTTAAGAAAGAAAATTAGAAATACAAGTGAAACCTCTTGAGGATTCTCCCTGATGCTCATTTTCCCTTCTTCCTCCAAGAGATGACCACAGCTGGAATCTGCTGCCAACCATTCATTTGCTTTTAAAAACTTAGTGTGTGTGTGTGTGTGTGTGTGTGTGTGTGTGTGTGTGTGTGTTTTATGATTCCATAAATACTATGCCATGATACTTGCCTTTAAATGTTGTATAATTTGTCACTTCTAACCTATAGATCTGTCACAAGACTTCAACCTACTTTTGGGGTGACTGTGGATTGATACTCATCTCCACAATTCAGTTTCACATTCTTTACTCAGGCACCTACAATGTCAGCATCACACTCTTGTGGATGTGCCCCACATGCAGTGAGCCAAACAACAGCACTCAAGCATCTAAATGGATGGCGGGTAGACAAGTTATACCTCAGTTCCTTGGAGGAATAAGGCAGGTAGGGGAAATACTTGTCTTCTATTACATACACCTCAGCTGCAGGCCATGGCTTCCCTTTCCAAGCTCCCTCCCCCGATTTTGAATTTATTTCTTTCTTTCCCTTTGCTTCATGCTGTCCCTGTTATAATTAAAACACGTGGAAAACATCACAGGTGTCTGCTGGCAAGCATTTATAGATACAGTAGATGGCTTTTAAAAGATAAACACGGTTGCAAAAATTGTCATTTCATCTTGAAAAAAACTTGCAAGACATTTCTGGAAATAAACACATTGTTCATCCTTATAGATTTTGATGTTTGTTTGTTTGTTTGTTTGTTTGTTTATGCTTCAGTCCACTTCATCATTTCCTCACAGGCTGTTCCAGCTTTAACTAGGGAGTGGCACTATTATTTGAGAAGATACAGGGAATTTCTAGAGTGATGGCTTAAAATGGGGAAACCGTGAGTACAGGGTCTCGTGCATTGCAGATAGTGTTTTTCTCAGGCAAAACAACACCCAAGCATAATAGCATCTGTAAACAACAGAGAAGGAAGGAGCAGCTTTTCAAATGCACTGAAATGAGACGTTAGCTGCAATCGTTGGAAAGGAAGTCAGCACACGAGCATGGACAACATTCTCTCTGATTATCTCCATGTGTCTTAGAGCATCCATCCTTTCAGGTCTACAGATCACTTAAAAAATATCTATTCCTAAAGCAGATGCTAGTTCATCTGGTCTTAGCTTGAGGCTCAGCTAGGGCTCACTTTCTCTTGACTTACAAATTTCCCTGAGCCCTGGATTAGGGGCAAAAGTAGGAACTACCCAATTTGCACTAAGGAGCTCAGACTCTCCAGGCAGGATTTAAATCCTGGCTGCAACTGTGAATGGCCCTGGTCACTGAGCAGGTGACATAACTGCTTTAGACTTCTGTTTCCTTTTCTGTCACATGGGGTCAGTAAGACCACGTGCATTGTGGTCATAGTTCGTGTGAAGACAGAGGGACATAATTCATGTACAGTAACAACTAACACGGCTTAGCAATGGGCCAGAAAGGATAGGCAACAATGGGATTGATAATGGTGATGGAGGTCTTGGCGACATCTTGGACTCCCTCTTTCTTATAGCTCCATATGTCACTTTGCCTGGATCGCAAGCATTTCTCCATCTGGCCACTCATTCAGCAAATATTATCGGCCTCTGTGGAACACCAGACATTGTTCTATGGTTCTTTAAAAAAAGTGTATGAAAATATATTCATTAATATTTATAAGAAAATTAAGTGTCAAACTAGTAAAATCTTAACAGTGAAGGATGAAAGATAACCATATTGAATCTAGGGAAATGTTGGAACCTTATGTATGTGTACAATTTGAAACTTGAGTATAAACATAAATTTGGAACATTAATTTTATTTAGTGATTAGTTTATTTTCATGAGTATCCATTCATGTGTCAGAGCTCGGGAAGGGTTAGGGAATTACACTGTTAGAAGCTAGATGAACAGTCAAAATGTCTGGTGCTCTTCCAGTTTATGAGGCAAATGACAATCCATGGTCTCCCACTTGGTCGAGCCTGAGCGAAGCACCTAAACTATTTCACTTACTTTACTACATAACAGCAGTCTTATGAGGTAGATGCTAATATTCCCACTCTAAAGATGAAGGTGCAAATGCTGAAGAATTGAAGCTAACTCTTTAAAGGTACAAAGCAAGCAGGAGGTGAAGTTGCTACCCAGACCCAGGTCTCCAGAATTCCAAAGCTGGTGCAGTAAAGTTCCGTGCTGAGTGCCCCTCAGAAGCATATAACATGCTAGGTGGAACATGTTTTCCCAAGCCAAATAAACAGACTTCTCAAGTTCAACATAGGAGAAAATATTGGTATTTATGAGATTAAAAAAATTAGAAATTTCATCAAACAAACAAAAAATCAGTAACAATTAAATCTCCCTTAGAGTTACCCTGTAAAGGATGCTCAGGGAATAATTGACACCACCCAGTTGAAAAGGCTTCCTACTGACACGATACAACCATTGGCAAGATCAAAAAGTCTCTCAAGATTGAATATAGCAGGCAGGGAGACATCAAAGGGAACCTGAGGAAAAAACACAAAAGTGTATGTGAGAAGCGTTGTTTCAAACCACTGACTGAAGTAAGCTTCGTACAACAGTGTTATAGAAAGGGGGTAAATACTCATGTTTATGATAAGGTTTGAAGCTTCTCCACATTGGTGATACATCATTTTATACTGTACTGGATCTGTAGATCCACCCATCCGAGTCCTGTCACAGGCATGAGGAAAGTTGAAAACACTAGGTTCGTGATTACTCTATCTTCAAGAGGCTCCAAGTTTCTATGACCAAGAGCTGGTGCAGCCAAAGTCACCCTAAGCAGACTAAAGCTTCTGTGGTCACAGCATTGATTATAAGAAAAAGAAGAGAATGGTTGCTAGGAGATGAATGTATCCTGGAACCTACTGCATGAGGGTCTATATTAAATATTTGGGGTAATGAATATAAATAACATGAAGAATGGCCACAGTGAAGTCAGTGTTGAGGGTTTGAATCCTGGTAAGACATTAGAAGACAAGATTTATTCATTCTTGAGTACTTATTAAATTCATTCATCTATTTATTCCCAAGAAAGCTTGATGAACCTAAAGGTGGAAGACAATGTTTGCTTTTTCTTTACTTCATTAAAAAATTTAAAAGTACTCTAGTGGTTTCTAGAACTTCAGAGAATAAAACGATTTATTATTGTGATAAATACCGTGATAAAAACAACTTGGGGTGGAAGGGGCTTCCTTGGCTTACACATCTCTATCAAGGAAGCCAAGGCAGGTACTCAAGCAGGACAGGAACCTGGGGCTTAGGACTAAAGCCATGAAGGAATGCTGCTCACTGGCTTGTTCAGTTTGCTTTCTTATCCAACCAAGGATCACTGCCCAAGGATGGCAATCAATCAAGAAAATGCCCCATGGAGTTGCCTACAGGCAAATCTAATGGGAGTGTTTTCTCAATTGAGGTTCCCTCTTCTCACATGACTCTATCTTGTGTCAAGTTCACACACACACACACACACACACACACACACACACACACACACACACACACAGCTTCCTTAATCATTATGCAATCAATATTCCAGCTTGAGAAAATTTTTCTGAGTGGATGTGGGGGTTTGAATGCTTGGTCATTAGGGAGTGGCACTCCTTGAGAGAGACTAGGAGGTGTGGCCTTGTTGAGGTAGCTGTGATCTTATTGGAGGAAGTGTGTCATTGGGCTTTGGGATTTCAAAAGTTCAAGCCAGGCCCAGTGTCTCTCTTCCTGCTGCCTTCAGAACGAGATGTAGAACTCTCAGCTACCTCTCCAGCACCACGTCTGCCTGTGTGCCGCCATGTTTCCCACCATGATAACAATGGACTATACAAGCCAGCCCCAATTAAATTCTTTCTTTTTTTTTATAAGAGTTGCCATGATCATGGTGTCTCTTCATAGCAATAGTGCTACAATAGAAATGAATTTCTTTTTAAGTAGACATTGAATTTCCTTTTAAATAATGACATTTCCAGTATATGCCTATTCAATTATTACGCACATGTGTTATAATATATGTACAAGTGCACATGTATGTCACACATGTGGAGACATAGAGAGGTCAGTCTTTAGTTAACATTCCTGTGGAACCATCCACCTTGTTTTTTGAGATTGGTTCTCTCATTGGTGTGGGGCTCATGAATTAGGCTAGGCAGCCTGTCAGCAAGCCCAGGGGTCTGCCTGTCTCTGCCTCCCCAGTGCTGGGATGACAGATCTGTGCCACCGTGCCCAGCATTGCCCCACATGGGTTCTGGGAATTGAGGTTGGATACTTATGCTTGCCTTTACTGGCTAAGATATCTATCCCCAGTCCTTGTGCCCAATTTAATAATCTTTACAGATGACTTTCAAAGTAGAATATAAAGAAGTACTAATTAGCATTAAGGTATTTGTACTGCCTTTTTTAAATATCTCTCCTTTATTATCAACTCCTTTTCAGGTTAAATATGGGAATAGTTTTTAAAAACAAAGTGGCCACATTAGTTTAACATTACAGTTACCTTGATGGCCAAATACATATATTATACTTTGACTTCTGTCCCTTGTCACTAAGACTCTGAGAAAAAGGGGACATGTGTCACAGGGGGAGGGATAATTGCTGAGTTTATTTATGTGGGCCACAGGTGACACCTTCATGTCACAAGGAAAGGATAGAAGCAGCTGTCACCCCAGAGACCTCAGTCCTCATTTGTGATCAGGAGGAACAAATTACTCTAAAGTGACAGATATCTTTTTGGCGTCCACTCCCCAGCCACAAGGGGAATTTTGAGTCTTTCAGTATACAGTCAAGAACTACTTCAAATTCTGCTTCTTGGTATCATGCAAAGACATATTGTTCCGTATTTCCCTACTGCTGAATAAAATGGTCAAGGTAAACTTCTGACTGAGCTATCAACATGTAAAGTACATGATGTATTATTGGTGAATATTAAGGCCACTCCATGTAGTTAAAAGGGAGGCTTATTTTGTGGGGTAACTCACAAGTGAAGGGATAGGTTTGTAGGGTCTGGGAAAGATGTAGCACAGTCCGGCGGTGTTCTCTGGAGAAGTCTGCTCAGTCTACCTCCAGCGTTCTGGGTCCAGGAACCAAGAGAGCTGGCGCATCCAGATCTTGCATCTTCAGGGTCCTCTCTTGGCCCTGCCTTGTAGGCGTGACAGTTACTGAAGCCTCAATGGGGCTTGGAACTTCCAGATCAAAGCTGGAATGGCTACCCACTACAGTGTGTGTGTGTGTGTGTGTGTGTGTGTGTGAATATGTGGATGCAACCATTGCCCAGATTAACAAACAGACATACACATAAGCCAGGTGTGGTGATACACACATATAATCCCTGAAGTTGGGAGGTGAAAATAGGAGGATCAATAATTCAAGGTCAACCTGATGTAGTCCAAGGCTACATAGTGAGTTCAAGGCCAGCTTGGTTCACAGGATACCCTGTCTCATATGTATGCATATGCGTATGTATCATTTATATATTATATATGTAAATATAATATATACATATCATATATCTATTTATGTATATATAAATAGACATACCAATGACAATGAGGTTTGCTGGGTCATTAGATATGCACATATTTTACTATAAGCACTTCTAACAAACTGCTTTCAAATTTTACTTTCTATAAGTCACATATGAGCTTTTTAGGTACTCCATATATTCACATACATTGAAATTTCTACTTGAGATTTCAGTCATCCTGGTGAGTTTCGTAGGTGACCAAAGGCTTCTCTCTGTTTTTACTACACTGTCCCTGACAACTGGTAATGCCCCACCTTGAAACCCTGCAGGCCCCCTTGTGAAAGCGCATGGCTTTGCTCGGCTTGTACTGAGCAGCAGATTTCTCTTTGATTTTTACAGGAATTTTAATGCAGTCTAAAAACCCATCCTTATTAAGCATATATGAATACTACCTTCCACTTCTAGGCTTTGCATTTATTCACTTAATGATACCCTAATTGAATAGCCCAGTTTTCATTCTCTGTCTTAGGAACAGTACTTTTTAAAATGTGGGGTCTATTTATAAAGTTTTGTACTATCAAAATCATGTCAATAATTCCACTTCCTGAGGCAGGATTTCCTGTATCCCAGTGGTGGATGACCTTGAACTTCTGATTCCCCTGCCTCCACCCAACCAGAGCTGAGATTAGAGACCATGTATCAGCACACTTGGTGTATACCATGCTGGAGCTAGGACCCAGGGCTTCACGCATTGTAAGCAAGTACTCTATCAACTGAGCTACTTCCCCACCCCAATGTAGCTTGGCACTCAGCTTACTGTAATGCCAACCCTTGAGAGGCTGAGGCAGGAGAACTACTCCCAAATTCAAGGCCAGTACTGGTTATAGAATGAGACCATGTCTCAAAATAAAGCAACAAAAGGAGGGTATATTATTTTTAAAAATAGCCATGATTTTTCTCAATCTGGTTTTTAAATAGCTACTCTGTAACATCTTCTTGTGCTCTCGGGTACCATGTCAATCATCTTCTCCTTGCTTCCCTCAGGTACAATGTCAGTTACCTTGTCTTTGATTCTAAGTGTTCAACACTGAAGGAAGCAGCTGGGGAAAATTCCCCTCATGCTTCTTTTGGTACTGTAATTTTGAATTAAGTTTGGAGATATGGGTGATGGAAAGGCTTCCTTTCGAAAAACCTTAAAATACAGCTCAAGATCCACAAGGGAAAGATTTTAATAATCCCAAAGTAAGAAAGAAACTTCACATCTCACATGTAAGATTCTCTACCACATTTCCTTCCTGTTAATATATCACCTCTCTTTGAAGTTACTGATTGATTGGGATTTTTTTCTAAACTGGGGAAAACATGCATCTTGGAAGATGGATGTGATACTGTGATACTAGCTTACTTAAGAATCAATATTGTGAATGACAGGTGGCCATCTAATGAGAGTTCTGGATGAGAAATAACTAGATATGTTTGGTTTTCCTATTCTTAATTTAAGTACGTCCTCATGCCAGCAACAAGGGTACCATTCCTCTCATCCTGACAGAGACAGCACACACTTCTTCAAAGCAGACAGGGCCTGCGTACAATTTCCCGCATCCATGGGAAATCCCACACTTTTCTGAGAATGAAATTATCTTTTTATCACTCTAATTTTTGTGTTAATCAAACTTTAAATATGACAGGAACGTATTTTTAATATAATAGGGGATCAAACAGTCATACTGGTGAGATGGTAAAAATCTTTTAATATTAAACTTTAATGAAATAATGTTATTGCAAGAGGAATTTTGGGTAGAACAAGACAACTGGATATTAAAAGTCAGGGTGAGGAAAAACATGTGCAGGGAGTTGACTCAAATGGCGTATTGTCTAAGAATGGATGAACAGATGTTTCCTCAACAATGTTCATCCGCATCACTGTGATACACCTTCACCCCATAAACAGTTATCGATTTAAACAAGCGGGCTTACATAATGGAACTCCAACCAAACCCTGTCTGAGGTTTCTTCACGGGGAAACATGAGGCAGTGTGAAGATCGAACCTTTAGAGGGCATAGACACTCCCCCATCCTTTCTCTGAGACCTTGTCCTGTGTGTACATCTCCCTATCTCTGTTTCAGGGTCACTGTGTCCTTTATAACATACTAACAGTCATACAAAAGGTGCTTACATGAGTGCTATCAATTTGCTTCTATTAATTATTAAGGCTGGAAGCAACTTGAAAGTCTGTAACTGGCTTGTAAGAAGTATGAATGGAGTGGGCACCCCGTTTGCAGCTGGCAGAGGTGAAGGCAGCCTCATGGGATAGTCCCTACTAACCCTGAGTTAATGCTTGGCTACTCAATTGGTGTTGGAAAATAATAGAACCATTTGGTGTTGGGGGAGAAATGTACAGCAAGCTCGGGACTTGGGTCACCCTCAGATATATAAGGGTTTCTGGGTCACAGTGGATTTCATGAAACATTGATTCAAAAACCAAAACCAAACCAAAAAATCCATGTAATAGTCAAACCTAAGTATTATACAAAGTAAAGCTCCATTTTATTTATTTATTTATTTATTTTTTATTTTTTATTTTTTATTTATTTTTTTTTTTGTCAACTTGAAACAAGCTACAGTTATCTGGGAAGAGGGAATTTCAGTTGAGGGACTGCCTCCATCAGATTGCCTGTAAGCAAGTCTATGGGGAACTCGCCTTGATGTGATTGTTGTTGGAAGGCCCAGCTCACTTGGGTTGTATAAGAAAGCAATCTGAGTAAGCCATAAGGAGCAATCCAGTGAGCAGCATTCCTTGTGGCCTCTGCTTCAGTTCCTGCCTTGGGTTCCTGCTCTGACTTCCCTCAGTAACAGACTATAATAAGCCCTTTACTCTCCCAAACTTCTTTTGTTCCTGGTGTTTATCACAGTAATAGAAAAAATAAAAAAACTAAACCATCAACTAATAAATATCTTTGTGTGTCACAGCCCTTTCCCTCCAGGGCACCATTCTGTATGCACTCTGGGCTCAGACAAGACAGTCTAGTTGATAGAAAGTCAGAGAATTGATGGTGTTTTCTAATTACAAGCTTTTAAAAGTTTTTTTTTTAATTTTGGTGTGTGTGTGTGTGTGTGTGTGTGTGTGTGTGTGTACATGCAAGCATCCATGTGCATGTATACACAACACAGCATATAAATGGAGACAAGGGCACAACCTTGGGGAGCTGATTCTCTCCCTCAGCCTTGTGAATTCCTGGCTCTGAACTCCGGTCATCAGGCTGGCGGGACAAGGGCTTTTACCCACCTAGCCACGTCTTTTTATAGAGAATTGTTTGAGAAACCAATCCTTCAAGACCAAAAGAGACCCCGAAGGAAACAGTGCAAGTTGAGGCTGCATTTCCCAAGGCTTGTTCTGACTGCTCAAGACTCCAAGACTTAGAGAAAAGAATCTTTGAAGTTCCTCTCTTTTATCAGAAAGATATGCTTTTCAACATAGAAAAGAAATAATAGAAGGTCCGAAAACAGAGAAAAATCTCCTTTAAAATATCAAAAGCTCTAAAGTACAACAGGAAGCATGAGTTAAACAACCAACAATCTATCAGGACACTACAGAGGACACCCAGGGCACATGGGACAGAACACAAGACAGCCGTGCACATAGGAGAGCACACAGGATGCACAGGACAGCACACAAGGCACACAGAACAGCACACAGGGCACACCTGCTGGATTGGATGTGAGTTCAAGAGCTGGTGGTTCTTAAAGTGAAGCGCTGGAGGGCAGAGTCAGAGGGAAGTTGAGAAGAAGACCCTGTTCTGTTGTTCCATACTGACTGCCCCGCCTCACCACAGGACAAAAGACAACAGGGCCAGGGGATGGATCATGGACTCGACTTTCAAAATCTTAAAGCCAGAGTAATCATTTTGTTTCTATAAAACAGTTACCTCAGATATTTCTTATAGTGTTAGAAGCTGACTAATGCTCTTAGGAAGCAGATTCTGAGATGGAATTTAACTTCCAGGAGTTCACTAGCTTTGGGAAATGACCATGAGATTAAGTCACAGAGAAAATGAAGGAAGTGGGACTGGGCAGGAGAGGTTGGGCTAAAATGCAATCACAGCCAAGCCCCAAGGCTAAAATGCAAAACCTCCAAGCCAGTCTCATGGAGATCTTTGAACACGGAATGGCCCTTGAGCATTACCTTGAACGTGGTAGAGGGTACCGAGTCTTTGTACTACAATATCGACCCGTCATTGGATACTGGTTTCCTCAAAAGAAGAAGTTGTGAATGTTGGGGATTAGAGAAATGGCCCAGTCAGTAAAACTGCCTGCTGGCCAAGCACGAAGACCTCATTTTAAATCCCAAGAAAACATATTAAGCACACACACAAAAAACTGGGTGCAGAAGCATGCGTTTGTCACCCCAGTCCAAGGGAGCTTGGAACATGTGAATCCCTGGAGCTCACTTGCTAGCCAGCCTAGCCAATGGATGAGCTCCAGGTTCAGTTAAAGATTCTGTCTCAAAAAACGTAAAGTGGTGAGAAATCAAGGCCTTCCGGCATCCATGTTCATGAGTATACACTCATGCCAGCACACATACATGTTGTATGACCACCCCCCCCCATACACACACATACATACACACAATGGCAATGGCAATATGGCAGAATGCATGGAGGCATGCAACTGATATAACTTTAATACTTATGCTAAATTTCAAGATGCTTCTCTTTGGGGTCATGATAAAAACATGTATGTCTAATGCATCGCTCTGATTAATCATTCTATTTGATTACCCTAAGAATATTTCCCCTCTAGAATATTAGGAGAATTAACAATTAAAGAGTAGGAAGAAGAATCAGAATTATTATCTCCCCTTAAGTAATATCTTCTTAAAGGCTTAAGTAGGGAAAAAAAATGTAATTTCACTTGAATCCTAAATCTGTCAGCTTTTCCTGGGGAGACACGAGCAAACAACCCTTCACTCTAGAGAGGGCACCGATGACAGATCAAAGTAAAAGATTCCACCCACGTACAGTTTGGTGGACCAAAGAGGAATTGACCTGGCTTATTTTAGAAGCATGGGTGAGGGGCTACCTAGAGGCGTGTGGGAGACCCTCCAACACCTGCACCATTACAAAGTCCCACCCCATGATGGAGGGTAACGCCCTGCTAAACTTTGACTTCCTACCCGCCCCTGTATCACCCAAGATTGCTTTCAGAGCGGGATGGGACAGAGGGAATATTGGATGGATTTCCAGGTAAGGGTCTGGTGACCTCCATCCCTCCTTGTGCTATAGATTGTCAGCAGCTCCATCGCCTTTATCATGAACTTATCTATTGCCATATTGTTTTTGTTTATTTGGTTGACCACTGGGCCAGGATTATCACTGCTCCAAGACGGTAGTGAGGTGATCATGCCATTTGCAGAGGAAAGGGCTGACCACAATGGTTTAACTGGGAAATTCCCTTGGAATCTTCCACAAATGTCTGAGTCCATGGGGGAGCAGGAGAATGAAACTGGATGGGAGCGGGTGAAGTTGCACAGGCCAGGGGCAGTCCATAGGCATGGCAGAGGGGTGCTCACAGGAAAACTAGGTGCTAGGGGAGAAGCAGTTTTGAGCACAGTGCTAAGAAACATATTCTGACCAGCAATCAGCTGGACACGGAGCCTGACTCGGATACCTGCTAGCTGAGGGACCTTGGATGAGCCACTTAAAATCTTTGCTTCTCCACTTCTCTCCTAGAAATAGCAACAAGTACAAACAAGATCTGAAGCCCGGTGCTTAGCTTCCAATGTGTTTCTATGTTTGTTCCCTGTCACTGAAGTCAAACCCTCATGCAGACATTGTGATTCATGACAAATGTGCTGATGTCCTGGGGGTCAGAAGCCTGGAATGAGCTTAATTGTATCGGGTCATGATATCGTCTAGATTGGTTGCTTCTGGAGCTTCGAAGGGGAGAGGTCATTTCTACGCCTTGGCTTGTGGTTTCTTTTTCCATCTTAAAACTAGGTTCATTGCTTTTCTTGCCCACCCCATCATCACTCTGCCTCTGTGTCTCCTCTGTGGTCAGATCCATCCAGAGCAAGCCCCCAATGACAAGGACACCGATGACAGTCTTCTGAGGTCACCTGTATAATCGCCTCCTCTTTTTATCCCAGATTCAATCACATTCACAAATTTTCTTTGTCATGCAAGGCAACGAGTTCTGGAAATTTTCTGGAAGACCATTGTTCAACCTGTCATGTGTGTGGTCGAGTGAGATGACTGAGACACGGTGTTTATCACAGCTGTTCTGTGGAGGCTGGTGTTATCTTCCTGTATTGTTTTTACTTAAAAACTCATGACATTTCTACAACAGCCTCCTGGGACAAGAAGTTATTGGCGTTCACTAAAATATATCGGTGTGTCTTTACAATGCTCCCTGGTACACCCTTGCGAACTGGGTTGCGGCAGTAAGATGTGAGCAGAAATTATGACAGCCACCCAGGATGGCTTTTGGAATTTACTACCTAGACAGAGGAAAGGAAGGGCCTATGATCAGTCACTCCCAATGGGTCTGTGTTATCTGTGACTGCCAGCATTAGGATATGCAAGGCATCACAGACATAAATCCGAGTACCCAATGTTTACTAGATCTGAGGCAAATATATCTTCTTTGGCATATGGAGACGGCTCACCGTAAAGTACTTGCCACAAAAGTATGAGGACCTGAGTTCAAATCCCCAGAACCCGTGTAAAGTTAGATGCAGTAGCACAAACCTGTGATCCTAGCATTCCTCCTATAGCAAGATGGGAGGCAGAGACAGGAGAATCCCTGGGGGCTCACGGAGCAGCTAGCCTGGCACGCCTAGTGACCAGCAAGGTAGAAGGTGGGGAGCCATGCCACAATGCACCTGCACATGCATACACAACCATGCGCGCACGCACGTGCGCACACACACACATCATTACCGCCACTGAGCGTTGGGGCTCATTTGTTAGCGTGACACAGTCTGTCCCGAACCTGACTGAAATGGTTCCTCTGACAAGCCTGCCTTCCTTCACTAAATTTCCATCACCGCCGTGAGAGTTTAACTTCACTTAAAGGTCAGAGCTTTGAATCTCTTGAATCTCGGCAGCCGAGTTAGTGGCTCGGTACCATGTAGCTGGGTACCCTCCCAAGGGTCTCCACTGGGGTCTGCCTGCATGCTTTCGACCAGGGACACAGAAATAAAAACTCCACAGTTATAACAATAGTCAATGCTTTTTTTTTCCCTCCCGAGGGAGCTTAACTTCTGGCAACTAGAAACCAGAGGCTTTTTTTTTTTTTTTTTTTTTTTTTTAGAAGCAAAGGCTTTGTAAAGAACTGAAGTTCACACTTTATGTTGGGAACTCTGTTGCCTTGAATCGAAGCATGCTGGGTTTTGTTACTTGGCAGCTCCCAGTGTAGTGGTGAATGGAAGAGCGGACCTTATGTGCACAGTGTGGGAAGAAAGTCACTCACGCTGCCTCTGTTCTCACTGGTGCACACCGCACACCATGAACAGGTGCACACCTGTCTCAGACAGCCACCTGCGGCGGCAGTGACCGGAAATTTTCTCCTAGAAAAAGGCCACCAGTCTGCGGTTCACAAAGACACTTTGCACCATGGTTTATGTTAGTGTTTTGAATCCCTGCCATGATCCTTGGCAGATTAATAAGGGGATGTGGAGAAGGGGAGGGCAAGGAAGGAGAGAGAGAGAGAGAGAGAGAGAGAGAGAGAGGGAGGAGGGAGGGAGGGAGGGAGGGAGGGAGGGAGAGAGAGAGAGAGAGAGAGAGAGAGAGAGAGAGAGAGAGAGAGAGAGAGGAGAGGTTAGAGCAGGTGGTGTGGGAGGACACCTCTCTGGTGCTGAGCAGTTAGCATCCACCCTGTGTCAGACCCTGAGCACTGAGGGAACAAGAATTCGGTGCCCAGACATCAAATGTGTATTTTGTTCAACGGAAGGATAGATTTATGGCTATCTGTGGAATGACGGCCAATGGGAAGGAGGCCAGTGCCAAGAGACTACACAGTGCATCAGTCCCTTTACAGAACGTCCTTGAAATGAAAACATAAATAGAAATAAAAAAAAGGCCAGGGGCTGCTCGTGGTGGGGGAGACAGACGAGATGTAGGGCTCCACGGGGGTGAAGGTGCTTGTGACCGCAGGGGGCTTTATGTTTTGAGTGTGTCAGTGACCCCACACTGGTTATGATGGTGGACTTTCATTGTGTATGGTTTTACCACAGAAGGAAACATAAGGGTTGTATTGAACTTCTCTGTGTTCTCATCTGTCCCTACCCCTCTCTTTTCTTTTAGTTTTGGGGACCTCACAAGTGCTACGCAGGTGCTCTACCATGGAGCTGCAGGCCTGTATGATTCTCCAGCTGATTTTTTTTTTATTTCAAAATTTTACTTGTTTTTATGTGTATGAGTGTTTTGCCTGAATGCATGTCCTGTCTATGCACCATGTGTATGCAGTGCCCGTGGAGAACAGAAGAGTGTGTCAGATCCCCTGTATCTAGAGTTACAGATGGTTCTGAGTTATCATGCTAGTGCCAGGAACTGAACCCAGGTCCTTCAGAAGAGCAGTCAGTGCTCTTAATCATTAAGTCATATCTCTAACCTCTGGGTTATTTCTTAAAACTGTATGACTCCACGTGACTCTACAGTTAATTTTAAAAGAATGGTTGAAAATAACTAATGATAAATTAAAAACACCCCTATTAATGGACCATTTGCTGTTTGAAAATCATCAAACCTTCAGATGGGCTGAAAGCCACTGCTGAAGGGAAATGCAAATGGTCAAATAAGTCAGGTCGCTAAGGCTAGGGAAGAAAAAATAGAGATGACCAGAAAATATTGAATGCCTCTACCCTGGGCACAGGGTTGGCCTGGCATTGTGTTAAATAGTGGTCCTGATGTGACCAATAGCTAATGGCCACCGATATTCACAAGAGAATGAATGCCAGACAAACCGAGTTGCTTTCTCATGTTCACACTCACAGCAGCCTAACTAGGAATCAAACCTTCTACTTTTTTACTAGGGATACATTGCTTCTGAGACCCTCGGCAGAACCTAATCCACCCCAGTTCTTTAAGGACTTTTCTACAAGGGCAGAACCACAACATGGTCAAGGGTCAAGGGTTCTTCCCAACAAGCTGTGTTACCCCAAGTAGTTGAGAAGAAAGTGTGTGGGTACCAGCTGCCTGTGATGTTAAGCAGAGTAACTTCCAAAACCTGGACTGGCTTGGCCAAAGTAAAGAAGGAAAATAGGTAAGTTGATGCCTGCCCTTTCTTTTTATATTTACCTAAATTTACAAAATATTTGTGAAAAGAATTTTTAAAATTTTGCCAATTTATTCATCTGTATTGGGTGGGGGGCGACAAGCGTTCACCTAAAGTGAAAATTTTTGTTCCACTGTTAGACCTGTAACAGAGAAAAGACCTTACTTCATAGCTCAGGCTGGCCTCAAACTCACTGAGCAACACAGGCTGGTTTCAAACTCAGCAATCCTCTCGTGCTTCTCAGATGTAAGGAATATAATCACACACCACTGCACCCAGCTCAAGGTCTAGTTTTCAAAAAAAAAAAAAACTTTACTTCACTTAAAATTTTTTATTTGTGTGTGTGTGTGGTGTGTGTGTGTGTGTGTGTGTATGTGTGGTGTGCATAAGGTATGCATAAATGGTCTGTGTATGTGTGTACCATGTGTATAAGGCACCTGCAGAGGCAGAAGAGGTCATCAGATCCCCTGGAACTGAAGTCAGAGGGAGCTATGAGTAGACTGACATGGTTTTAGGAACCAAACTCCAGGCCTCTGAAGAGCAAGCAGCGTGCTCCCAACCGCTGAGCCATCCCTCCAGCTCCAAGGTCCAGGAAGAATCCTCTAGCAAACCAAATGAAGGAAATGAAACTCATCATTTCACTCGGTATTTTCCAAAACAGCGAGAAATGAGGTTGGCTAATGACTCCCCTGTCTCTAACGTCCCTTGAAGTTGTACAAAGCGACTAACTGTCCCCTTGAGACTGATCTGCAGTTTCAGTAATGAAGCCAGGCTTGATTTATGGAGAACGGCACACGTTCTGTTCCTTTGATGGTAAACACATATTTTCCTGTTCATGATGACACTGTGGTTCAGATCGCACCCAAGTCTCATCCCACCCTCCAGCTGCACATTCACAAAGTGGTCATTGGTAGCCTCAGCATAGGAAGCACAAAGTCTCTCAGTTCCTCCGTGGGGGGAAAAAAGAGTGTATTTCACCTTGACACTAGTGCTGGAAAATCTTGGAGAGATGAGCATTTTTGAAATGCTATCAACAACATAGCCTTTTCTTAGCATTTGAAGAGCGCATTAATAGCCTGGCCTTTCTTTAAGGGCTTTCTTTTTCCCTTACCCAAATTTGACAGTCAGACGTGAACAGTGAGACGATGGAATCAAAGTCAGTGCGGTGTTTTTTAAAAGCAGTGTGGAATTGATGTCATCTGGCATTGTCTTGAAAAGAATAGAAGAATATTAAGTGGATGCCTCATGATCTTACACACAAAGGGTACTCTTCACTTGAGGACAGAATGATGATGTCTCAAAAAAGGAAGATGGAATTCGAGATGCCCCTAAAATCTATTCAGACAGCTGGTGGCTGCACCAACAGAAATTAAGTAAAAGGAAGAGAAAAAGAAGAGTGCGAGAAGGAAAGTCTACAGTTGTCAGCAACCCCACTGCATTGTGTTAACAGAATTAATTGATAATACTCGGTAATTACCTGCTATGGACAGTGCAGAGCTTTGTGGGAGAAGCTGTGTGTATAGTTCACAGTGCGGCCGCTACACTTCTGAGGTTTTGTTACAGAGCCACGGGCAGACAACGAGGAGCAGCCTCTGTGCTGGAAGATGAAGTACAGAAACTGGGCGCATTGTTAGCTACAGATACCAGCCCACATGCTCTTCTGATGAATTGACTGGATGTTCTTCCAACCAAGGGGTGAGGGCTGTGTCCAAACTTGAATGTGGGTGCGTTGGGGATCACTGGAGGGGAGTCGCTGTGGACTGATCAAAACCGGAGCTTAAATGGCAATCGAGTTTTTGCTTGGACATCTTCGGAGACCTAGTCTTGAACCCGAGGCCACCAGACCCAGCCAACCACTGAGAGGTCTGGTGTTATGGGCCATGGAAAATCTGGGTAGGGCTGACTTCAGGATAACTGTAATGGTTAATAGGAACCTTTACAGCTGGCTTGTTTGGGGTGGGACAATTGTCAGCTCTGTGACTTTGAACAGACCTTTTTGGTTTACCTTAAATCATCTCATTATCAGAGCGAGATCCAGGACAGGCACCAAAACTACACAGAGAAACCCTGTCTCAAAAAATTTTTAAAAATCTCATTTTGTAGCCTAAGCTGGCTTAAAATTCACTGTGTAGACCAGGCTGGCCAAGAACTTACTACATAGCCTCAACTGGCTGCAGATTCATGGCAATCCTCCTGTCTCAGCCTCCCAAACACCGGACAGTCCTTTGAAACAGTTTCTTACCGTGCTCTCCTGTGTCTTCATGCAAAACAGTCACTCATTCAAAAATCCTCGACCACCATATCTTCCTTTTGAAAGCACCAGCTCCATCCATCCTTTCTTGATAATCAGCCCAGTCCTGGCCAGGACTCTGTGTGCTCTCTGCTTGCCCTAGTGTGCCCAGCTCAGTGCCTTACACTCAGCTCCATGAAACGTTTTAAGTGGAGCTGATATTTCCCCCGCTACAACTTCCTTTCTCTTTGCATTTGGGAATTTGAGAATTGGTTCATTTTTCCATCTTCACAGCAACACTGCAAATCATGACCTCACTGCTGAACCTCCTACAGAGGTATATACAAATACGCTTATATTTTGCCTGCTCTTTCCAGCCAGGAAAATGCTCTGTGGGTGACCCGTGGCCATGTTTGTGTTTTGCTAAGGCGTCTTTATTACTGTGCGATCATTTCTCAGAGCGATAACATCTTTTAACAATAGACCACTAAGCTTCATGGAAGGAACCGGTGAGCCCTCAGAAAAAGGATGTCCCAAGAAGTTCATCTCCTCCAGAGCTGTGGTGAGAGCCTGTTAGAGGAATGAGGCTTTAATGGTGCTGAGGCTGGCTGCCTCTCCAGGTAGACTGTGAGCACCCTTCAAGGCAGCCATTCAGGCTTTTACTTCTGCATTCTAGTGCCTTGTCCTCTGGCTGCCCCAGAAGAAGCACTCCACAGACGCCTACTTAACAAATGACTGACATGGATGACCTCAAGGTCCATATGCTTCCGGAAGAAGCAGAACTGTGCTCCCCAGGGCTACCTTTGGAAGATGGACGACAAACTATTCATTCCTTTACTCTTTACTCACACCACCTGCTGGGGCCAGCCCCTGGACAAAGGCCTGAGAATAAAAACACAGTAGGAAGCAATCTTACTGTATTAGATCTAGTCAGCGTGGTAATAGGAGACTAATGGAGATGTATGTCATTCGGACGTAGTTTGATTAAAAAACGATTGCTTGCCAAGAGATGTAAGCCAGAGGCTGTAGAAGGAAGTGAGGAAAGAACATCAGACGGGTCTCCAGGCTGGCTCAGTGGGTAAAGGTGCTTGCCACCAAGCCCGATGACCTGAGTTTGGTTCCCCAGGACCTACATGGGAGAAAGACAAAACTGCCTCTCACAAATTGTCCTCTGTCATCCATACATGACCTGTGTGCCAAGAGCATATGCTCTGTCTCTGTTTCTGTCTCTTACTTACTCACTCATTCATTCATTCTCTCTCTCTCTCTCTCTCTCTCTCTCTCTCTCTCTCTCTCTCTCTCTCTCTCTCATCTATCTATCTATCTACCTATCTCACACATAAACACACACATATACACACACAAGTATGTGAATACATAAATATAAACAATTTTTTTAAAGAAAAGCCACAGTCACAATTAAGCTAGCATAGGTAAACATGTTATTTACCCATTTTACACAATAATCCAGTAAGATACTCTCGTGGTGCAGCAATCATTTCAGCTGACATATGAAGGCTCATAAGAGGCTGTGAATGATGATAAGGTTCCCATCGTCTCATGATGGAATAGATATATTAGAAAAAAGAGCAAATGACTAGCTAGACTAAGGGGTACTAGCATAGTGGAGTGGTAACCATTAATCCTCAGCACATGGTTGATGCCAATATTCTATCAGAAATGTATCATAAACTGATTTTCGGTTGTACTATGGAGTGAATCTGGGACCTCAGCCATGCTAGGCAAGCTTTTTGCCACTGATCCCCTAAACAATTATTTTTAACAATAAGAAACAATTGGATATATGCACAGGGAATTCAGCCATGTAAAAAATATCCATCCATCAAGCACATAGTCATATTATATAAGCCAGAGAATTCTACTGTCATTAAGGAAGTGTAGATCAGATAGAAAATATTTTTAAGAAAGAAAGTGTTTTGTTTTTGTTTTTTAAGGAGCTTAAGAAATAGATATGTCAAACAGTAACCGTGCTTTCTTGGGGTACAGGGAAGGCACTTTTCCTGGCCATGGGATGGATGCTGTCACCATGCCCACTGTTCTCCCCATCGAGTGCCAGCTCCCCTCTCACATTCACCCAATAAAAAGCACTAGTGGTGACATTTCTTACATCAAACCAAGACACCCAGGGCCATAAGATACTGGGAATCCTAACACTAGGTGTGACCCTCAGTCCTTTCATTCACGCTGAGCCAAACTCCGCGGCCATTTCACTCAATGACGACAACTATCTGATCCTCTCCTCTCTTTTAAAAGATGGTTCCCCCAGTCCACCCGACTCAGATCAACAGCGGGAACTTGCGTTACTTCACTGGGAAAATAAAAATCACTGGGTGAACAGCCCCCCCCTTCGCCCTCTCCCTCCCATCAGACTTCCTGGCGACCCTCCCCATCCTGATCATCCAGCTTTCTGCTCCCTGCTTCTCTGTCCTGATCCATTCTCTGTCCTTAGAGATAACCGCTCCTACTCCCATGTCCTTTCCTTTACAGCCATTCCTGCCTCGACAACCTCCTTGGTCTCTGTGCCTCCCTCTATGACTTTATCTTCCTTCTCAACCCTTCTTAGTCTATACTAGCATCTTTAAGTTCTCACCTCATTCCTCAACTTCCCATAGCATCTTTTTCCATTGTTCCAAAACAGCATTCCATGGGTACAGATATATTGCTGGCCTTGGATTAAAGCAAATCTGGACTTGACTCCTACCCCGACCTTGAGTCTGCTGCTTGGTTTTCCTGTGCCTGAATTTCCTCACCAGTAAAATAGGAGGGTCTGGAGAGATAGCAAGAGTATTTGCTGCTCTTGCAGAAGACTGAGGTTTGGTGCCAGCAGCCACATCCAGTGGCTCACAACTGCCTGTAACTACAGCTTCATGGGATTGGGTGTCCTTTTCTGGCCTCCAAGGGAGAAGAGGATACATATGCACACACACATACCACTACCACCACCCCCCACACACAAATAAAAATCTTAAAAAACTCTTTAAAAATAAATAAAATGCCAATCAACTCTATAAGATTCTTCAAATTTGTCAGGTGGTGGTAGCACAGACCTTTAATCCCAGCCCTCAGGAGGCAGAGGCAGGTGAACTGAATTTGAGGCCAGCCTGATCTACAGAGTGAGTTCCAGGACAGCCAGGGATATACAGAGAAACCCTGTCTCAAAAAACAAAACAAAAGAAGATTCTTCTAATATTAAATGAGCTGCTTGTCTTAGTCATTGTTCTATTGCTGTGAAGAGACACTGTGACCATGGCAACTCTTATAAAGGAAAACATTTAATTGGGGCTTGCTCACAACTTTAGAGGTTTAGTCCATTATCAGTGTGGCAGGAAACATGGCACGGCATACAGGCAGACATGGTGCAGAAGAAGGATCTGAGAATTCTACATCCAAATCTATAGGTGGATCCAGAGACACCAGGCCTGGCATGAGCTTTTGAAATCCCAAAGCCCACCCCCAGCGACATACTTCCTCCAAAAAGGCCATAACTACTCCAACAAGGCTTTGCCTCCTAATCCCTGTCACATAGACCAAGCATTCAAATACATGAACCTATAGAGGCCATCCTTATTCAAACCACCACACTAATGTATTTAAAGCATTTAGTATACTACATTTAGTACATTTGTACACACTATATTCTCAACATTTATGAACTAATGTTCTTATTATTATGATTACTAGTGGTTTACTGACATTCAATTAATATTATGATTGCCACTTACTTATGCTAGGTCTACCTGAAAATTCTGAACTGAAATAAAAGTTCTTTATCTTGTACACTACAAAATGAAATCTATTTTTCAACCTCTGCACATGATAAGTCTCATCTCTTCCGATCAGAGCTTGTCTAGGAATCTCTTCCACATACGGATTCCATATGATTGTAGCCCTCACAAATGAGCTATATGATCACATAGTGATCTGTTCAATTCATATACACTCATACACACACGTATATAATTTAGATCAATTCCTTTGTGTCATGCGAACAAGTAGGAAAACATTAATTTAGCTGGCCGGAGGTGCTTTCATCTATATTGCCTCGCAGCTATAGAAGTTATCTGCACCAATGTCCTGCACACAACTGACAGTCAATAATTAATGATGGACAGGGAGTTGAATAAAAGCGCTTCATTCTCCCATGATTGGTCAGTCATAGCAAGACAGAGGGAATAATTTTAGCATCATATTTTAATCCTATCTGACAGCTTGGAAACTAATAAGTCAAACCTATGCAGGCAATTAAAGAAATACTTTTTATTGTTGTGTGACATGAAATCATACCTAGCTGTCATTGATACTGTATGACTGTCACTGAGGGGTCAGCATGGAAACTTCTGTATCTCCTTCCTCTTCTAAGTCTCTCTGCTTCAACCTTTGTACAGCAATATTTATTTTAATTAGGAAGAGATTGGAACAAGCCAAGGTAACTTGTAATAGCCATGTTCAGTAAAAAATAAAAGTCTCGCATAACAAGATCTCCTATCAGTGACAAAAAATGGCTCAAATGGACAGGCATGGTGGTGTATACCTTTAATCTCAGCACCAAGGAGGCAGAGGCAAGGTGGTGCTCTGTGAATTCAAGGCCACCCATCAAGGTCACACACTGAGACACTGTCTCAAAAAAAAAGCAAAGAGAGTTTTATTAGCACCTATAACTTTACTTGCCCAAGAATTGACTTACTGAGACAAGCTCACAAATTCCCATGTCCCATCCCAGCACAGTTAGGCAGAGGTCAGGTGTGAGATTCACTGTCTCTTAGATAGGTGGATCCTATTCTGCTAGGATCCCATGGTGCCGTTCTGCACACCGGCCTCATGCCTATAGGTTCAATAGTGAATGGTTTCTGTTTCTTCTTCTGGCTTTGAGACAATAAAAACAAAGTTAGATGCTAAAATTGATTGAAATCAGTTAATGAGAAGTGCAGCATTCACACACGATGAGGAGGAGGAGGATGAGAGTTATGTTCGAATACCCCATAAAACATGTTCTTGCATCAGGCCCTTTTATACATGCTTAACACATTACTGTTTTAATGCTCACAATGACCGTGAGAAGTTGGTGTTATTATATATGTAGTCTTAGGCCACACCTTTGTTAACACTGGGGACTAGGATTTCAACACTGATCTGCCAGAACCCAGAACCCACTGGTAGTATTCATGGTATATCCCATGAAACACTCTTTGTGACTCATTACTAAATACTACTAACTAAATAAATGGTTAATTTTTATTGTCAGCTTCATTAGGTTGAGAAATGCCTAGGAGATTAGTGAAGCACACTCCTGGGCGTGCCTGTGTAGATGACCGGCAAGTGGGACAGCAAGTTAGGGGGAAAGGCCCGGCCTCCGTATAGACAGCACCACTTCCTTGGATGAAGAAGAGGGGCAGGAGGAGGAAGTCACCCAGAACGTGCAGGAACCCCTTCTCCTGCGTGGGTGTGTTTAGTGCAGATGCTGGTGGCTGTGAACATCTGGCTCCCGTGTCTTGAGCCCTTCAACGTGAATGCATGCCGGTGGCTGCAGGGCGCTCCCAGACCTGCAACCTCAGACTGGGCTGCATCACTGGTTACCTTGTTCTGAGGCTTCCAGCATCTTTGATTGGGGAACTTCTGGGTTTCCTGGCTCTCCAGCTTAGAGACAGCCATGGTGGGAGCATCCAGCCTCCGGACATATAAGTGAACATAATAAATCCCTCCTTGGTCACATACACATGCACAAACACACACATACACACATCACACACATGCATACACACACCATACACATACATACACACATGTACACATACATGCACATATGAACATATACAAACATACACCATACATATATACACACAAAAACATGTGCGCACGCGCACACACACACACACACACACACACACACACACAACTTCTATTCATTCTTTTCTTCCAGAGAGCCCAACCAAAAAAAATGTTCAAAATTAGATTTAAGCTTGGTTTTGCTCTGTCTACCTCAGTAGAGCTATATATTTATTTAATACAAAATAAGTTCTCTATATTAAAATGGACAAGGGACACATTGTTAAGTGGATTTTTTAAGGGAAAAATTATATTCAGAAGTTCAAATCTAAAGGGAATTAAATTTAATTTTACAAAGCACTGTGGAAATACAAACATAGACTGTTTGTATTTTTCTTTAGGAACAGCTGCATCAATTCCTCTCCCCAAAGCTAAGGATCTTTTGAAAGGCACAGTACAGTGTACCCATGGCTCTTCAAATATCACCTCTACAGACATCTTCCCAACCAACCTGAATAAACCATGACCTAATAAGCCTTATGACCCTATCAGAGAAACAAGCACATATCTTCTGGAAAGGGAAAAAAATGGGCTTTGGAGGACATACAGTTTTTAATACCCAGCTCTGGTGGTGTATCTGGGAAGTATATGTAGATCACAACTACATGAAAAGGCATGAATTTCCAATTAATCGTTATTTAAAACTGTCAGTAGAGATTTATTCACAGGCTACAGTTGGACACTCACTATTCTAATATATTGCTCAATGTGGTTTGTTGCTGTTGTTGTTTTTAGTTTTTAGCAATTAAAAAATGCAAAATTATCTTCCTGCTGCTGCTGCTGCTGCTAGTGTTGGTGATGATGGTCATAAATACTGTCTATTCCCTCTAGTAGAAGGCAGCTAGCTGAGACAGCTCACACTCCAATGCTAAAACAAGATTTCCTGACAGACAGACGACAGTTCGCTGTAAATATCTGATGATGACTTCCACCAGTGGCCACTATTTCACAAGTGAAAAACAGAAGTTGCCAGCAAGCATATGAAATATCTTTGGCCTTATTAATAATAAATATAAAATAATGACATGCTATTTTTCACTTGTAAGGCAACCATCTGGAGCAGAGTGTGGTAAAGGAGTGCCTACTGGTATAGATGGGAGTTTGGCAAACTGGTTGTCTCATCAATGACTCACAGGAGAGAAAACCAGTGTCATTTCCAGAGGACCATTTACCATCATCTGTTAAAGTGAACAGACCAATTCACAAATGGGCAGTGGATTGGAGAGCAATTTCCCTGGAGAAGATATGCAGATGGCCGAAGATACTTGAGAAAATGTCCAACATTAGTCGCCATTAAAGAAATGCACATCAAATAACCAGACACCACTTTGTACCCCTCAGGATGGCTACTGAGAAGAAATAGAGGGAAAGTAACATGTGCTGATGAGAATGTAGAGAAATTAGAACCCTGATCATTGTTTGCACATGTCTAAAGTTACATAGCTGCTGAGGAAACAAACAGTTTGGGAGCTCCTGAAGTAGTTTAGCAAGAATTACCATGTGATTAACTCATTCCACTCTTAAGTATATAACCCCCACCCACTGAAGCCAGGACTCAAATACACACACTCATGTAACACAAAACCAAATACCCGTCATCAGATGAATGGGTAAACACATATGGTATATAGACACAATGCAAATAAGATAAAAAAAAAAAAGGAATGAAATATTGATAGGTGCTACACTGTGAATAACTTTAGGACATTATACTCAGTTAAGTTAGCCACACACAAAGAGGCAGGTATGACACAATTCCAGTTACATGATGCACCTGGAATGGGCAAACCAGGACATTGAAAGTAGAATAGAGGTCACCAGAAGTTGGGGAGGATGGTGATGAGAACTAGGGGGTTAATAATTCATGAGTAGAGTTGCTGCTTGGAGTAGTGAAGCAGTTTGCAAGGTGGGTAAAGGTAATAGGTGCACGGCATTCAAACTTAACAGCTGTCCAGTACATCTAATGGCTAAAACTATAAGTTTTATAGTACATTCATTTATATACACACATATGTATACACACATATACCCCAAGATCCATCATAAGTAATAAATATTTGGCTATGTAAACAGTGCTTGGCAAGCAAATGTATGATATGAGACTGTTCTAAGGCACTAAATATGACAAAGTAGAGTTTTCACATACAAAAATTCTCTGTGACATTATTGGTTGTCTTAAGGTTTCTATTGCTGTGAAGAGACACCATGACTATGGCAACTTTTATAAAGGAAAACACTTCATTGAGGCTGGCTTACAGTTCAGAGGTTTCGTCCATTATCATCATGACAGGAAGCATGGTGGCACAGAGGTAGATATGGTGCTGGAGAAGGAGCTGAGAGTTCTACCTCTGGATCTACAGGCAGCAGGAAGTGACTGCCATACTGGGCGTGGCTTGAGTATATGAGACCTCAAAGCCCACCCCCAGTGATTATTTCCTCCATCAAAGCCACATCTACTCCAATAGGCCACACCTCCTAAGAGTGCCACTCCCCATGGCCTATGAGGGCCATTTTCTTTCTAACTACCACATTGGTCAGTGAAATAGCAAGTTTCATGATGCATATAAAGTTGATTCCATTGATATAAAAATTCTAAATTTGTGTATACATGGAAAAAATTCTAGATGTTCTCCAAATGCTAACAGGGGATTTTCATGGCATGGTGGCTATGAAGTGATTTCTTTTAAATTCTTTTTATAATTTTTCTGCACCAGCTGAAGTTTTCTAGCAAAGAATATATTTAACCAACGTAATAAGCTATTATAAATACTTTTTTCACATGAGTTAAGGAAGTGGGGTCCTCTGTATTTGCGGTTGGATACATGCTGTGTCTCTGTTAACACAGCAAAAGGAATATCCGTGAACAAACCCAGACAGTCTCAGGGAAGAGGCACATACCTCAGTCAGTGGAGTGGGGTCTCTGTCGGTGGAAAACAGAGCCATTATTTCAGAGCAACATTCAAGGATCATGTTCTAGAAAGAAAAACAGAACAGGGTGATTCTGGTATCATTGGGAAAGTAGGCCATATTGATTATTAACTATTTTTGTCTTATTTTTATGTCACTCAGCCCCTATTTCCAAGCTGCGAGAGAGAATAAGAAGTCAATTGCTCAAGTCATCTAGGTTCTTTGAAAGCATACCAGGGAGCCATAAAATGAGACCTGTGTTTCATCATGAATGTCTGTTGCTATAGGGTCCTTTCCCCCTGGACATCTACTATTAAGATGCATAGTCTGCAGAGGAATGATAAGTATAATAGTTTACACCAAAATAAGGTTTGGGGAAATGACTTTCCATTGAGGAGAAATCCTCAGGAAGAAGTGATTCGGGTTGGGTCTCAGGGGCTGGCGAGTAGGAGTTTAAGTGGAAAAGAATGGGAGGCATTTGGGGACAAAAGAGAAAGGGTATTGAGAGAAGTCAACAGAAAGAGGCCATAGTGTATGGACGTCGTCTGCTGATGACCTTGCATGGCCTGACTGTAGGGACACAGTTGTCTTTATGTGTCGACAGCTGACCTCAAATGACCTCCCCACAAGTATGGCTGACACAACCAGACTCCCTATCATGGCAGCTTCATGGAGAAAACGCAACACTTGTCAGAGCCAGTGGTGGCCATGTGAGCTGTGAGGTAAGATCTGGAGTTGGAGAAGGCAGCCACTGGGTTAGAGATGTGAAGCTGAGGGAGAGGAAGAAGCAGAGATGAGAGAGAGTTTGTGTCCCCTGTGGGGCTGAGTGCAGATTTGACTCTTCCCTTCTGTTCCTATCAGGCTCACTGTGCTGTGTCTGGTCGTCAGCAGTACACAGGCTTACTATGCATGGGATACGTCTCTGCCTTTTCCCTCCAAGCCCATTTTACATGAGCAAGTGTTCTTTCCCTTTCCTTACAATGGAAGGGATCAGGACTGCAAGGTGGAGAGATGAGGCTGGGGAGGTGCCTCGGAGGTGAAGCACTTGCTCTTCAGAGAACCTGGGTTCAGTTCCCAGCACCCACCTGGTGGCTCACAACCACCTGAGGCTCCAGTGCCAGGGGATCTGATACCCTTTTCTTATTCCCCCCAGATACTAACAAGCTGGGCATGCATGTGGTGTGCAGGCGTGAGTGCATACAAAACACTTACACACATAAATAATTAAATTAAAAAAAAAAAAGACTGTCAGAGCTAAGCTCTACCTACCTCAAAACGTTGCCAGCATCTAGCCCTGGAGGAATCAACAATTTGTTTTGATGGTAGTATTAATATACATATGCACTGGCACTCAAATAGTAAAATGATAAAAATACATTAATTTTTAAATCATAACTGAGCAATGATGGTTAAAACCTTAAAATAAAAATCAAATGGTAATAGACCTTGGAATTCCAAATGAAGCTTTAATAGTTTTAATAAATGCATATATACAAAAATGATCCAATTAGAGTTTAAAAATTAAGAAAGGAAAACTACAGCAAATTCTTAAACTTAACAAATATATTCAAGACATTCTGCCAGGTGCTGTGGGATACAAAGGTGAAGAAACAGAAGGAATTTTAGTGGAAAAAATAGATGCACAATAAAATTAAATGGCATCTGATCAGAACGCGTGTAGTTATGACATGTGGTAAGATCACAGGGATGGAGAGCGATTCTTAGTGTAACAAATAAGGAGTTACTGAACAGAGTTCATGTGACCTGTGCCCTGAGAGAGTGGAAGGGTGGTCTACCAGTGTCTACACCACTGAGGAATTCAGCCCCCACCCCAGGAACCATGAATTCCTTTATCTCTTCAGGGAAGGGAGGGGAATCCTAAGTCCCTTCCTGCTCCATGATGGAATGTTATTGGGCCTTTCTCGTACAGGTCTTATGCAGGTAGCCACTGCTGTTTGGAGTCTGTGGGTGTAAGAGCTGTGTAATGTTAAGAGGACAGTTTTTCCCGTCCCTCACTCTCTCCTCCAGCCATTACCTTCTTCCTGCCTCCTCTTCCTTAATGTTCTTGGAGCCTTGGAAGCGGTGATGTGGATGTCCTACTAACCCGGAGTCCTCAGAGTCACTTTCTCACAGGACTTTCACCAAATATCCCCTCCCATGTTCATATAGACAATCCTAATTAAATATAGAGAGCCGCAAACAAAAAAAGTCCATGGAAGTGGGAGGGGCCTAATGGAGGAGGAGGAGGAATCCAGTGAGAGGAGAAAAGTGATAGACTAATGGGGGAGAGACGATGTGAGGACATCATACTTATTATGTGAACATTATACAATGTACAATTGTATATGATTCCATTAAGATGCAGTGAAATCATGAAAGGACACAAAAATAAAAATAAACAAGGAAAAAGGAGAAGAAGGATTTGAACTGTTTGAGAATGGAGGCAAAGGCAGGGGTGAGGTGGGATGCATGAGCCACAAGTGATGGGCGTTCAAGGAACATGGGCATCTGATGTGGTCTTTCCTGTGGCAACAGCTCACATAAAATCAAGGGATTTGAGTTTAAACTAGGAAATTAGTTAGGAGGAGACTGGGCAAATAATGATACAGATTGCATTAAAAATATAATTCTGACCAGGCAGTGGTAGCGCATGCCTTTGGTCCCAGCACTCGGGAGGCAGAGCCAGGCAGATCTCTGTGAGTTCGAGGCCAGCCTGGTCTACAGAGCAAGATCCAGGACAGGCACCAAAACTACACAGAGAAACCCTATCTTGAAAAAAAAGAGAGAAAAAAGAAAGAAAGAAGGAAGGAAGGAAGGAAGGAAGGAAGGAAGGAAGGAAGGAAGGAAGAAAGGAAGAAAAGATGTAATTCTGACCACTATTGAAAGGTGAGCTGGCTTGGGAAACAGCAAGGGGAAGAACAATCGGCTAGGAGGCTCTTCACACCGTTTGAGCTTGAGGTCAGCTTCATAAGGCTAACAAAGATGGAGGGAGGGCAGGAGGCCTGGCACTGACCACCCCCCCTGATGGCCCTCTAGGTTCTGACCCACATTTCCATACAGAGGGGAGCACACTTCCCTACCTGCACTGCTCTACTTTATTTATATGCTTGTACTTCTTGCTGGGTTCTTGAGTTGTTAAAAGTATGTTTTCTCCATGTAAAGGGTTTCGGTAACAGTCATGATGGGTGACGGCCATGATTTCATCAGGAGCCATCAAGCAAAACAGCTTCATCTGTACCGTCTATTAGCTCAGTGACAGATGAACGGAGCAGTGTTCCCCGATAGATGCCGTCTACTGCCTTTCTCAACATCTATCGAAGAGGAATTTTGTCTCAGTGATGCTGTGTTGCTCTGGCTGTGAGGTAAGCCACATACACACTCGGTGGGGTTGGTCCATGTCGAGGCCGGTGCTTTGGGTCCCTCTCATAACCTTGCTGCCACGGAGGTGGGGAAGCGCTAAGCTCAGCATTCCTAGACAGAAAGCGGTGGGAAGCATGCTGCTTCCTTTCGATAAGGGTCAGAGAGAGCTGAAGGGACCCTTAGCCAGGCTTTGGCCTTTTCCCTTCAAAGAAACCCCCATGAATTCTATGAGACTCATGGACCTCTGAGCAACTCCAACACACTAAAGCCAATTTTCTCACACTTAGCAGGAATCCTCATCATCTTTGACCCACACTGAGAGAAACACTTCCTGCCTTCAAATCCCTGCTCCCTCTGTTCTCACCACCATGATTATTACATTGTAGGGTGAGATGCCTGTTGAAGCAGAGTTCAGCCTTCTCCAATTCCCCAAAACCCAGTCTGACTTCCCCTCAGCCCTTCACCATTTACTCAGTCCTCTGTGGGCTGCCCCCCTACAGGCCACGCAGGGAAGCAGGAATCAGAGAGGAACAAGACACTTAATAGAGGAGCTCTCAGTCTGGAGAGGGGAAGGGGGAGACAGCCTCCTCCAGCACTGGGTAGTGAGGTCAGAGTGAGAAGTTCTTACCTCTGCCCTGCCCTCCAGATTCATCTACGCTCCCCCACGGTGCTCTGACACATAGGTCTCACTGTTCCCTAAATGTTTGCCAATAATGGTTTCTCAGAAAGAGCAGAGAATGCTAAAACCAGAGTGTATTTTTTTCTCCAGGCCTTTGTAGCCACAGTACTTCTATATTTGGGGCTGTTAATATTATGCTAATTTTAATCCATTTATACTGTTCAGGCATTCCATAAATATTTGCTGAAGTAACCTTATGCATTTTGGCTAACATATAGTGGGTTTCTTGGATCAACATATTCTCATTCTAAATAAGGTGTTTACATCTTAAAAATCAGCCTGGCTTGCAAAATCTTTTCTATTTTTTGGTCCTTTGTTTGTTGATTTGTTTTGTGGAGACAGAGGCTATCCTTAACTTAGATCAGGCTATCCTTAACTCACTATGTAAATGAGAAAGATAACCTTGAACCCCTGATCCTCTTACCTTTGCTTCCCAAGTGCCAAAATTATAGGCATGGGCCAGTGCATCCAGTTTTATGGTGTGCTGGAGAATGAACCCAGGGCTTCATGCATGCTAGGCAAGCACTCTACCAATTAAGCTACAAATGAGTCCTTTCCTATGTGGTAATATGCCAGTTCTGCTTGCTGTAAGTGGTGGAGCAATAGAAACCAGTCTTCTGAGCCATTGCTCCTGTTAGAAGTGATCTGAACACCTGCTGTGCAGGCTCCCTAATCTATTTTAAATTAACATCTGTGTTCCAAAATCCCTGGCTTATGCTGGACCTAAGGGACTTTGGAAAAGTAAACAAAAAAAGAAAATAGGAAGGACGTCAGAAAAAACAAAGGGAGAAGAAATGAACAAAACCCACACCCTACATAGCAAACAAAGGCACATGATTTATATCCTTATGTTCAATAACCCACCAACAACATATATAATATCTAATAGAAATATCACATTATAGAAGCCATGAATTCCTATTCAATTCCAGATCAGAATTGATCTCTTCAAGGGTCCTAGTTAGCTTCTAATTAGCTGGAAGTGAGAATTACCATGACGACAAATTTAGTCAATGAGATTTGATATGAGCCAGAATCTAGCTTCTCTTAAAGTGCTGTTTAGTATTGTGTGCAAAAAAAGAAAACTATGTTACTTCCATGTCTCATAAATGCTGTGAACTAATTCTCTTACCACTTCAATTCCAAGCAAACACAGTTCCTTCTATTTGGTGATGTTCTTTCACATACAGAGACAACAGGAACTGGAACATGCCCAAAACATACTTTAATGCTAAGGAAACACTAAGTGAGGGAAACAAATTTAAACATACGGAGGAGGATATCAAGATTGAAGAGGCTTGGCTCCTCTGTGGTTGACCTCAATACACCAATCAGAATGCGAGAACAAGTTATGGGCCTTCACTAAGGAAACACAGGTCCTCTGGATTCTTCTGTCCACCCTCCCCATCCCTATTTATTCTTGATTTGTTTATGTTCACAGTCAACCTCCTGACCTGGACATTTGTCTTCTTATGATGAATTTTACACCTACGTTGACCAGGGTCACCGTGCAAACCCTGGTTCTATCCAAACAGCCTGCCTTTATGTAAAAGGAGTATTTATTTTAGAAATGAAAAGAAAATTAGCTTTAGAAAAAGATTAAGCATCTGACTGAGGTGTAAAACAGAGTTGACAGAACACAGTCTAGCATCCTTACTCTTATTGTAGACGTTTTCCTGCCTGAGACAATCAAAGCTAAAAAGACAGGCAGGTTTGTAAGGAAATGATTTTCCATATAGTAACTATGGAGAAATATACTAGGAATAATTCAAGCAAAGACTATTCTAGACTGTGTCTCAAAGATAGCACTCTGATGAGTTTGTGACTAAAGAACTGATGGTAAGTGCACTACAAACGATGAGCATGAGTCAAGAGGGCCGAGCTCTTCCTGAAAGCAGACATGAGAGCCACGTGATCTTCGTGCAAGAAATGTATAATCTGTATCTCTCTAAAATCTCCTGCGTTTGAGATAGTGGGGGCACTCTGACCTACTGCGAGATTTAATGCCACACTCAGTTTATCAGTAAGCACAGTGAGCATGGTAACATCTGAGGCCTTTGTAAAGGATGAAGTCACGTGAGCATGGTGACATCTGAGGCCACTGAAAAGGATGAAGTCACGTGAGCGAGGTAATATCTGAGGCCATTGAAAAAGATGCACAACTAGAATTCTAAGACATCTGCTTTTTATAAATCCTGGCAAAGAGTGCAGAGGACTTAAATGCTGGAAGAGTGGCCTTTTACAAAGGCTGTCTGAACTCCGCTGATGGGCTCTCTTACATATGGGCTGCTAACTTGCATAATAATAGAAAACTCATTTAGTCATTTTGCTAGTAAATTAAGACTGAAAATGCCAACAAATATTCTCTGAAAACCAGAAAAGTTGCTAGTTCTTGCTCACTCACCTATGAAAAGTGGATGGATGAGTTAAATAGAAAAATGAAGAGCCGTGTAAATGTTATTCTTTAAGAATTAAAGATGTTTTATTATTGGTAACCAGTTACATATTCGCCTGGCCAAATGACTTCAGAAAACAAAACATCTCCTAGACTAAAACTAAAGAAAAGACCCTGGAAGCTTTCAGAGTAGAAAAGCAAGGCTGTGACCCAGACCGATCCAGCCTCCACCAGGAGAGCAGCAGGGGAGAGCCAGAACCAGCCACACCAGCAAGCTCCAGCACAGCCTGGTTGAAAGAACAGCTGGAGGCTGGGGGAGCCCAGGAAGAAAATGAGACTGAGACACTATGTGATCAGTTTGAGCTCTTGAGTCAAAAATTGTATCGATGAACACCCGAAAATCCAGATCTAATAAGTGGGAAACAGTGATGGAAAAAAAAATTAGTCACAAGAAACCAAACAGACAAGAAAAGAATGTAACCAAAGGTCTTCCTGCCCCTTGCTGTTAGCACTTTTTACAGGGCTATAAAAATATAAACACTAGGTACAGTTTCTGATACGTGCAGAGATGTGGCAGAATTCAGAAGTGGCAGAGACGGCAGAAGCTGGGAAGAAGGGGGTAATAAATTTGTCAAACCATAAAATATCCAAACAGAAAATCAATCGCATCTAAAACTGACACAAGAAAACAAAAATGATTCCTGACTGCCTGCTACTTGCGCCATTTCAGTAATGTTCTGGATTTCCTACTGCCAAGCTGGTCGTGAGGTCACTGGCACCCACAGCATGAGGCTTATGTGACCAACAAAATGTTAGTGTGCATGACACGGTGAGATCATGAGGGACAGAGGTGTGGTCTGCCCCCCTTTCCTCCTGCATAGGATGTACGCTGGGCCAGAGCTGAGGAGATGCTGTGGTTGGTAAAGTGTTCACCTTAGAACCATGGGGACCTGAGTTTGAGCCCCAGAACTCATGGTAAAAATAAAAATATAAGAGCCTGGTGGTCCATGTTCGTAATCCCAGTGCGTGGGAGGCAGAAACAGGACGACCCATGGGGCTCATTGGCCAGCCAATCTAGCCTAATTGGTGAGCCCCAGGATCAGTGAAATACCTTGCTGTGAGAAACAAGGTGAACGGCATCTTGAAGAATGGTAGTTGAGAGTAACCTGTGGCTCCCACAGGCATGCACATGCATGCATGTATCCCCCCCACACACGGGTGCACGTGATACTCATGCGTACACAAGAGTTGGCCATATCTGGTAGCGTAAGTAAAGAAAATTGAAGGTAGAGAGTCATGAAGTTGTGTAGTCCCGCTCTGACAAAGCAAACGGTGACTTAAATAACGGTGTATAATGAGATCCACCCTACAATTGCAAGTTCGTTTTGCCATCATTTAGCAATGTACTTACTTCCATGTCTGTATCAGCTGATTTATCCTCAGAGTCTACTGATTCATATATATTTTCCTCTGAAGCAATTTCGGGAACCGACGGTAATGATAGCTCAGCTATTTGCGCAAGATTGGATAGTTTCTCGTGAATTGCAATGACTCTAAAAATAGCAAACACACACATATATATGTGTACATTTTACTTGAAAAGTCAAGAGGATTTTGTTTCCAGAAATCATAAGATTTTATTGGGAATTTAGCCTTTGTATTTAATTTTTAAAAGTTAGTATCTGAGGCTCAAATTTAATCTATTTCACCGTTCCCTACAAACAAACATGGAAACAAACATGAGAGGAACACACCCACTTCACCCAAGTTAGTAAGTACATTGTCTAAATGATGGCCCAAAACAACTTGCAATTTGTAGGGTGGAATTCAATTTATACACCGTTAATTTAAGTCAACTTTGCTTGTTTTTCAGAGCGGACTACTACAAACTCGATGACTCTCTACCTTCAATTTCTTTACTTACGCTACCAGATTATGGCCAACTCTTGTGTACGCATGAGTTATCACGTGCACCGTGTGGGTTCATGGTAGTGGGCCGCTAGGGTTGAGGGGAACAATGCATGCATGTGCATGCTGTGGATTCGCTAACACAAGTGTTAACCTTCAATACAACTACCCATATCGTTCAAGGATGGGGTTACAAGATGGTCACTCTTGTTTCTCACAATAGCAATAGACAGGGAATAAATTTCGCAACTGATCCTGCGGATTGAACCTCACCTAATTATGTAGCTTAGACTTGGCTGGGAATCATTGGAAGCACCCAAATGAGTTCGATAACGGTCCTTTTCTGCCTCTAACTCACGGGCGAAAGGAGAGCTCCGGATTACTGCATACCCTCAACAGAATGGAACCTAACCAGGCTAATTAGATTTTTTAAAGCTTATAATACCAATGATGGAGTTGTTCTGTGGGGCTCTAAACTCGGGGAGGTCAAACCGGATGGTTCTAAGTTAGTCGAACAGCGTAAATTCTGAAAAACCCAACACAAACAGCAGTCTCCTCATAGCCAATAGCCAATGGCCCAGTGGGCGTACATCCTAATGCAGAAGAGCAAACGGTCGGAAGGGCAGACTCGAGAAGCACCCTACTTGCTTCAGGCCTCATGAAAGTCGTCACGGCGTGTCATGTGACACTAACTATTTGGTTTGGTCACATAAGCCTCATGTGTGGGTGCCAGTGACCTCACGACCAGCTTGGCAGTAGGGAAATCCAGAAAACGATTACATGATAATGGTGGCGCAGACTTAGGCAGGTGCGATGTGTCAGGAATCTATTATTTGTTGTCCTGATTCCTTGTGCTTGTCACAGTTTTATAAGAGTCAATAATGGTATGCCAGCTGAAGATGCGAGTTAGTTGTGTCTGTTTGGATATGTTTATGGTTTGACAAATTTATTACCCCCCTTTCTTCCTCAAGCTTCTGCCGTCTCTGTCTGCCCACTTCTGAATTGTCGTCTCGACATCGGTTGCTTGCACGTATCTAATTTATCAGGAATCCTGTATCTGCCTGGTAGCCCAATGTTTAGTTACATTTTCTTAATGTAGCCTGAGAGTACAATAAAGAGTAAGCTAACGAGGTCAAGTGTGTGGCGAGGCATATGCTATCCATTGTGTGGGCCGGTTACATTCTTTTTCTTGTCTGTTTGGTTTTCTTGTGACTAATTTTTTTTTCCATCACTGTTTCCCACTCTTAATTAATGTATCTGAGGTTTGTCCTGTTCGGGTGGTGGTGTGTCAGTGACAGGATTGACGAATTGTTGCCTATGAGGTAACTCGGAAGAGAAAGACATTAACAGACATAAACTGAAGTCAAAAGGACGAGATGGACGTGTGCTCCCCTGTGACCCAGCTACCCAAAAGGGACCAACCTGAGGAAGTCTCCGATGTGGTTTTGCGGCTGGGCTCACCAGCGGCAAGCCCCTCCTACTTGTGTCTGGTTGCAAATCCAAAAGGCTGTATGGCGTAAGAGAAGGCCCTGTAAGCTTGGGAGCAATGGTGCCTACTGTTCCTGGTCTCTTCGCTCTCTAGCATGGCGGGTGCTCAAAGGCGTAAGGTGGAGGCTGAAGAACTCCTGGTCGTGGCCCTCCGTAAGGGTCAAGGACCAGCCCCTAATCACCTTTTCAATAAACTCTAATATCAGAGAATGTTGCGTGGTCGGCGAGGGTGGTCTTTTCTTTAGTTTGTAGTCTAGGAGATGTTTTGTTTTCTGAAGTCATTTTGCCAGGCGAAGAATGTAACTGTGTTACCAATAATAAAAACATCTTTTAATTCTTAAAGAATAAACAGTTTACACGGTGGACCCTCGGTTTCGATGGTTTTGTTTTCGTATTTCCTAGTACTGTGTCCATTCCACATACAACAGCTTGATTCGAGTGAGAACGTGAGGCAAGAATATATTATGGCCAAAAATGAAGCAGATCAGGTGAGGGGCAGAGACGAACAGAAGGGAGTACTTACGACACTTATAACAAGTGCGTTTCACAAAGTACCGCGAATAATTAATGGTTGGCAAACTATGTCCAGTCTATATGTGTTACTTAGGCAAAATGACTAAATGAGTTTTCTATATTATTATGCAAGTTTAGCAGCCCATATGGTAAGAGACCATCAGCGGAGTTCAGACAGCCTTGTAAAAGGCCACTCTTCCAAGCATTAAGTCGCTCTCACTCTTTGCAGGGAATTTATAAAAAGGCAGAATGTCTTAGAATTCTAGTTGTGCATCTTTTTTCAATTGGCCTCAAGATATTACCTCGCTCACGGTGACTTCATCCTTTTCAGTGGCCTCAGATTGTCACCATGCCTCACGTGACTTCATCCTTTACAACAGCTTCAGATGTTACCATGCTCACTTGTGCTTACTGATAAACGAGTGCTGGCATAAATCTCGCAAGTTTAGCGTCAGAGTGCCCCCACTATCTCAAACGCAGGAGATTTTAGGAGAGATACAGATTATACATTTCTTGCACGGAAGATCACGTGGCTCTCATGTCTGGCTTTCAGGAGAGCTCGGCCCTCTTGACTCATGCTCATTCGTTTGTAGTGCACTTACCATCAGTTCTTTTAGGCACAAACTCATCAGAGTCTATCTTTGAACACAGTCTAGAATAGTCTGTGCCTTCCAGAATTATTCCTCCTAGTAATTATTTTAACGTCCAACATAATGAATATACACAACATATATAAGCAGAAAAACAATCACCTAATCCACATCACCACCACACCTTACAGAAAACCTGCCTGTCATTAACCTCAATTAGGCTTATATTGATTTGTCTCATTGCAGGCAGGAAAACGTCATACATAAGGAGTAAGTATGAAGTGGATGCATATGTGACTATCCATGTTTCCTGTCTCCCAAAAGCAACCTGCTTTTTTACCACCTCAGTCAGCATTGCTTGTAATCTTTTTCCTAAGGTAACCCAATTTAAAAAAATATTTCTTAAAAACATTACATGTACTTTATTATACCATAATTAATACTTTCGCTTTTGGTAGTTAACAAACATAAAGGGCCCAGGACGTTGAAAATATGTTTTGGGGAATAAATACCTAACAATCCTAGGTGGGGAGCCCTGTGCTGCATGCGGTGACCCTGGTTCACTAGACGAGTAGAGATGTAAAATTCTATGTGAGCTGGGACTTGCTCCTTCACAGGAACCTGACCCGAAATGGTCTATCTATTAAATCCCTTGATATGATCAATCTCCCTCAGGTCAGTGGCTGTAGTGAGATATTTCTGACTCCTCGACTGCCCGCTGACATCATGGAAACAACCATTCATTCAAGAGACTTATACATAACATATACGCGTGAGTTAGAAAGTCGTCTCGTATGCTCAAGAACCGCCCACCCCTTCTCCGTTCTGATCTTACGTTAAGATTACCCTCCACGCCACGGAGTGAGGCCTTGGTCGTATTCACCCTTCATCGTCCTGCCCCCATAGCTGGTGCTCTGCTATCCAACTTGCTCTCCGCATTTCTCCCATGGTCTGGTTCTTTGATATCTTGCCAGAGTTCATAAACACAACACTCACAGAGCGAATCGCGAGCCTTTCAATCTTGATAGAGTCCTCCATCCGTAGTGTAGGTAGAATTTGTTTTTCCAGTCATACTACTTTTCACCACGATAGTCTCTCCACCTTAAGTCACTCCTAAAGCTGAGTGCTTATGGCTTAGTGGCTTATGTTTCCAGTGTTTCTTCATCGCTCGCCCCACCGCCAGTGTCTCCTGGTGTATCGAGCATGTGATCCAAATCCACCCTTCCGAATAAGTAAATTCATCAAATGCACACCATAAGCGATATACGCGAAAGCCATGATGTCCTTGCTTGAATTTTGAACTTTACCCCCTGAAATTCCGTTCATGCCAACCTGGACTTTAATAAAAACCCACTTTCATTAATCACAGAGTGGTGCATTTTGTAGAGAATATAGAAATTCACACCACTAGCTGATTATATGAATTAACAATGGAGAAATAAGTAAAATACAGAACTAAGCTAATTAATGCGGTTATTTTATTTGCCCTAAACAACCACCATACTCTAAACTTATTCGGGCACTTTAAAGTGACGCAAGCAGTGAAGAATTCAAATCTGTCATAACCCTCTCATATCTACCAAAATCGCCTCCTTAATGACCTAAAAGGAAAAATCTGTCTGCTTCATCTGAGAACCAAGTGCGCCGCTGTGGGTATTTAATATACCCACTTCCTAGACAATACATTAGAAGCTAACTAGTGAGACTCTCTTCTGAACTGAGAGATATCAATTCTGATCTGTGGACAATAGTTGTTAATAATAAGATGACAGTCTCATATGAGCATTAGTTCAAATCATAAATCCTCGATTAGCTTAATGCATATTAGAGTTGTTAATGTGTTCCTGAATCAAAACCAAAAACTTGATATTAATGTACTTGTCTGTGTATGTGCCAGAAGTGTAATTAGTATCATCACGAGGAATAATAAAAATAACATTGTGCCACTCTGTGTAGCGTATGGTATGCCGCTGTGGGTTATTGTTCTCATTTACATGGCTCCCTAATGTGTTTAATTGTCTGGAGGCTGTCCTTTCTCGACAAGTCCCATGTGTGAGCTGATGTGGAAGGATGTGGCGTTTTTTTTGTTTACTTTTCCAAAGTCCCTCCTAGCCGTGCCATGCAATCCAAGAAGCCACCTGTGTGCGAATTCTGCGCACCATGAGACACACTGAATGTTAAGGAAATTGTAAGGAGGATTAGATTAGGGAAGCAGCCTGCAACAACCAGACAAGTGTGTTGTCCAGGAAGAATCACTAGGGTCTTAACATGAAGGGTTCCAAGACAATGGCTCAGAATGACTGGTTTCTATTGCTCCACCACTGTACAGCAGCAGAACTGGCATTTACCACATAGAAAGACTCATTTGTAGGCTTAATTGGTATAGAGTGCTTGCCTAGCATGCATGAAGCCCTGGGCCTGATGCAATCCATGCTCCCAGGCAAGCACTGGATATCAATCTCACAGAACTGGACTGTCATCTGGTAACCTTATGCCTATAATTTGAGGCACTTGGGAAAAAGCAAAAAAGGTAGAGGATCAGGGCAATTTCAAGGCAATTATTCTTCTTCGTCACAATAATGTACCATAGTGACATGTCTAAGTGATAGTGCGCCTTGCATTGTATAGGTAAGGACATGAGACCTCGATGTTACTCCACTAAAACTGAGTACGATCACAAACAACTAGGACGCAGAAAAATGACCGAAAAGCCACTAATTATGAAAGCAGGTGCTGAATTTATTGAAGAATGTAAACACCTTATTGTGAGAATGAGAAATTTTATTTAGGATGATACCAGTTAGACCGGCGAACGTAATATGTAGGCGGAACAAGTGTCAGTGAGGCTATAAGACAACCTTCACAGCAAGAATGAAAGATGAATAGTTACGTCTTTGAAGTGCATAGAGACATAAGACATTCAATGTATATAATGGATAGATACTCAAAATTCAAGGCAATGAATATTAACATTCCAACCAAATAAACCTAGAGAGTCTAGCTGCTAATACAGAAAGAGACTCCTGGAGAATATGAAATAATGAACAAACTATTGGTGTTTTAGCGATGGATCTTCCTGCTCGTTATCTAAGTAGTGCTAATACCGGATTCATGTGTGGAACAAAGGCGAAATATTATAAGGACAGTGACGATCCTATTGTAGAATACCTCAGGAGCACCAGGTGAAGGGTATGCGAGTAAAGTTAAATGAATCTAAGCAGAGGGCAGGGCAGAGTTCTGTCGAGAAGATCTCCTCATCTGCCTGACCGTCAAATGCTATCCCAGTGCTTGTGAGTGTATGTGCTGTCAGTTGCGGCACACCTTGCCTCGGCGGTCATCCCAGCTCAATAGCCAGAAGAGGACTCCATAACAAATCATATATAGTGTCTTGTTCCTCTCTGCATTTTCCTGCTTCCCTGCATGGGCCTGTAGGGGGCAGCCCACAGAGGACTAGTAAATGGTGAAGCGGCTGAGGGAAGTCAGAGCTGGGTTTTGGGAATGTGATGAGAAGTGCTGAAAGCTCGAGGATCGCGTTTCCCAGAGCGGAGGGCGATCCTCAGCCCATAACAACTGTTATATAAGAATCGATGCTGGTGAGAAAGAGGGAGGGCAGGGTATTTTTAATGTTCGAGGAGGGTTAGTCTTCTCAGTGTGGTCTAAAGTATGCATAGAGGAACTTATTACCTGCCGTACAGTAGTGTATGAAAGAATTGGCGAATAGATAGAGAATAATATTGAGGAAAGTGTTACTCAGTAGGACGCTGTTATAGACAGAAGAATGCTCTCATCACGTGAATTTCAGTAGGCTGTCTGGTTTTGAGGTGTGTGAAAATGTGCCAATAATGCCTGCTGGCTAGGTCCCGTTCAACATACATACTACATAGAAAACTCCTAATATCAACATGTGGGAAGCAGGGCATGTGGACTTCGCTCACACCCGGATACAATTTCTGTGCAATAGAAGGACTGCCTGAAGGTGCATTAGTTCTGCTGTTCACCCACGCCTGCGCGGTGAGTCAAGACGAAAAGGCCCGACCATAAATGAGATAAAGGAAAGAAAAAGGGGGGAGGAATAAGCCGTTTGTTATAATATAATAATGGCAGAGGTGAGGGACCAAAAGCGCGACCGTGCTCGCAAGCAACTGAGACAAGGACCAACCGGCATCAGTGTTAGTGTAATTGTAGTGTGGCATTACGCCAGCAGAGCAAAAACACAGCAATAAACTAGACAAACACTATCGAGCCTTTCAGACATACGATCCGCTGTGAGGAGAAAGGACGAGTCGACGGCATCTATCGGGGACCAACTAGGCTGGCGCGTTCACCGTCATGCCTCAGCTCGTAGCTAATAGAACCAGGAGGTACATATGAGATGGCGTGTATAATAGTCTGTCTCGATGTACCCTCCCTCAGAAAGAGAGATCAATCCGAGCCCGGTTCAGGTCCTATGTAAAATCTCAGTCAGGTACTAAAGACTCCTACTCCATAGCCTGAACCACTCCCAGAAACATTAACATACACGTTATTGAGAACAGTAATCCTACTCTACTAACACGGAAACAAGAAAGGAGTAGCAAGCATATAAATAAGAGGTAGAAGAGCAGTCAAGATAAGGGACAGAGTGTGCTCGCCCTCTGTATGAAATGTTGGGATCATAGACTAAGAGCGTCGCATCAGGGAGAGAGCGATAAAGTGGTGTGGAAACGTCAAAGTGGCAACAAGGAACCGTGCTGGCGAAGGAGGGCACAAATCCGTGGACCATCATAATAATGTGCTCAAGAACTCTAATAATACGAAAAACCATAAGACATCAAATTGCTCAATAATCGAGTGATGAAGAGAAGCCTTCGCAATTAAGGAACACCGACTGTGGCTAATTGCGTCCGCCTCTGACTGTAAGCGCAGAGCCGAGTACTCATCTGTGTCTAATAGTGATCAGAATTATCAATCTTTTCCTTTGCCTGTTCTTGCTCCTATCCAGTTCACTGTACTCTCGGCTGCCTGAATACCTTCCTTCCTTCCTTCCTTCTTTTCTTTCTTTTTTCTCTCTTTTTTTTCAAGATAGCGCGTTTCTCGTGTAAGTTTTTTTTAATAAGTTGGCCCTTCCTCCTAGGTGATACGTTGACTCCTAGGTAGCACGCGTGCGCCCATCGAAAACAATCCACAAGGAAATACCTGGCTCTGCGCCCTCTTGGCGGGCCAATCACCGTATAGTCGGAGATTCCAACACATGGCAATGCTCCGTGGTCAGAGTGGACTAGCGCACTGTCTCCGTGGTTCAGGAGATATAACTCCCTTTCTACTCTTGCAGATGAACAGTCTGTATGATCCATTATATGTTGACACAAACGTCTTTCCTACCTACACACCTAACTTTTAGTTAATAAATCTCCAAATCTTGTGATGTTTATTGTGAGCTGTCCTGCCATCGATGAGAAAGACCAAAAATCAGCTTAGTGACCACGCACCTCGTTCCTTGAACTGCGGCCCATCACTTCGTGCTGGACTAAAGTGCATCACGCACCTCACCGGCCTTCCTCTGGCCTCGCTCATATCTAGCAATGAGGGCGGTTCAATTATCCTCTCTGCTCGCGTGCCTTGGTGATGTATTTTGTGTATGTAAGGTATGGGAAGCTAAGTCCTTTCTTATGATTTCACTGCTCGTCGAGTAATGCAATTATATAAGAGAATCACAAATATACCAAAGTTGACTACATTAATGGTGATAGTAATGGTCAGGCAGTTATAAGGATATGTATGTCCGTCCTCACATCGAACATCAACTCCCTGCTAGAGTTATTGTCTCAAAGTCACTGTTTGCGTCGCTCGCACATCTGGATTCCCAATACCTCTCTTGCGTTCCATTCATGTGACCTCACTTCCATGGAACTTTCTTGTTTGTTGCCGGGCTCTCTATAGTTTACATATTAGGTGGACTTGTTCGTATGATATTGAAGCATCGGAGGGAAGGAATATGGTTGGTGACAAGGTACCAGCGTGGATGTGAGAGATGACTCTGAGGACTCCGAGTAGTTAAGTCTGGCGTTAACTCAGTCCTGTAGGACATCCAAGGACAGCTTCGGGCAAGGAAGTAGTCATCCGAAAGATCATTTAAGGAAGAGGACCTAGGAACGAGAGCTAATGTGGTTAACTTGGTCTAACGGAGAGGAGAGAGTGAGGGACAGGGGAAAAAACTGTCCTCTTAACATTACACAGCTCTTACACACAGGACTCCAAAACGAGCAGTGGCTACCTGCTAAGACCTGGCTACGGAGAAAAGGCCAATAAATTCCATCATGGAGCAGGAAGGGACTTAGGGATTCCCCTCCCTTCGCTGAAGAGATAAAGGAAATTCATGGTTCCTGGGGTGGGGCTGAATTCCTCAGTGGTGTAGACACTGTGTAGACCACCCTTCCACTCTCTCAGGGCCACAGGTCACATTGAACTCTGTTCAGTAACTCGCTTATTTGTTACACTAAGAATTCGCTCTCCATCCCTGTGATCTTTACCACATGTCATAACGTACACGCGTCTGATCAGCATGCCATTTTAATTTTATTTGTGCATCTATTTTTTCCACTAAAAATTCCTTTTCTGTTTTTCACCTTTGTATCCCACAGCACCTGGCAGAATGTCTTGAAATATATTTGTTAAGTTTAAGAATTGCTGTATTTTCCTTTCTTTAATTTTTAAACTCTAATTTGATTTCATTTTGTATATATGCATTTATTAAAACTATTAAACTTCATTGGAATTCAAGGTCATTACCATTTGATTTTATTTAAGTTTTAACCATCATTGCTTCAGTTATGATTTAAAAAAATTAATGTATTTTTATCATTTTACTATTTGAGTGCCATGCATATGTATTATTAATACTACCATCAAAACAAATTGTTGATTCTTCGCAGGGCTAGACTGCTGGCAACGTTTTGAGCTAGTAGAAGTTAGCCTGAATCTTTTTTTTTTTTAATTTAATTATTATGTGTTGTAAGTGTTTTGTATGCACTCACGCCTGCCACACCACATGCATGCCAAGCAGTTTATAGTTAGAGATATAATCGGTGGGATTGTCTTGATGGTTGTAAAGGTATAGGAATAGGAGAGTTTGTACATGACATCCTCTTAGGCACTGGAGCCTCAGAAATTGGTGGCGGGTAGTGAGCCACCTAACTCGCTGGTTAGTGTGATATGTTGATCGTGAGGACTCTTATACTCAGGTCTGAAAGAGCAAGTGAACTGAGTCATCCATCCTGCAGGAGAGCTATCCGTGCCGTACCAAGCGACGTCTATCTTGTCCACCTGCGAGGTCAATAAGCATTCCACTTCCACTTATAAGGAGAGGAGGAAAGAACACTTCGGCATAATGGACTCATGGTACAATTGTGGGCTTGGAGGGAAAAGAAGTGCAGAGAAGACAAGGTATCATGCATAGGTGGTACAGACCTGTGTTGTGTACCTGCGTTCGACGTACCAGACGACCAGCTAGCCACGTTGAGAGACGCAAGGATTGAGGAACACGATAAGCGAGTGAAGAGTCAAATTCTGCATCTTACAGCATCGCCAAACAGGGGGGACATGCAAACGTCTGGTGGGCGTCCATCCATGCTCGATACTATCCTCTTCCCTTGCAGCCTTCAACTATACTTCTTAAAACCCGACGTATGGCCTGCCTTCTCTCCAAGTAGCTGCCAAGAAATCTATATCCATCCACCGTGCTCAGAACTATCGCCATCCGACTTCAGCTCTGATCAATGTGTGTCTGTTGGGTATCTCATGTGAAGCTTGACAATAGATCTATGGGAATGAGTCGTGGATAAGTGGATGTCAGCTCAGGTACTAAGTAGAGTGATGGGTCATTTGAAGGCGTCAGGGCTGGTTCGAAGAACATAAGACCAACTGTGTTACCCTTACAGATCGACGGCCTGGAAAAGATCAGAATCAGTGCATGCACGACGTCACAAGTATCTATCTGATTGGCCTCGTTAACTCTGTGTTAATTTGTCTTTCTCTCAATTACCCGTTTTCTCTTTGTCGCGCTCAAACTGCTGCTTCCTCTATCTCCTACTGAATATGTGCTCTATATCAGCCAGCCCACTGATGGTGAGATCCCAACATATCCGAATCACTTCCTTCTGCAGATGATTGGTCCTCAACTTGAAAGAGTCAAATGGTGTCGCCCCAAACCTTAGTTTTGAGTGTACTATGTTTACCTTGCGCGTGATCTGGTACTATACTAATCTTATCACCTAATCCTCTGCAGCACTCATGGATAAGCAAGTCTTGTGTTAATCCAAAGCTAGTGAGTGCTCCAGTGCAAGGGTAGGAAGACTCGTATTCAGCCAACCAGATGACATCTCTTAAGGATAGGGATGACTACGACCAGTCCGAGGTTACATTCAAGTTTATGGCTCTCCTGGTAATTGCTTATCAACACGAACCTCTGAAAAGGTCACGACTGTGGACTTGGGAGGCAAGAGTCTTCAATTATTCTCAGCTCTGGAGCCATTGTACGGATAATAGGGCTTGGGAAAAGTCGTACTCACCTGAAGACTATTATTAATAAAGAGATCATAAAAAGATAAGCATTAATAAGTATGTTCAAGATAAATGGAACCTTAGACATGCCGCTAACAAATAACAGAAAGATACTGTCGAAAATCCACCTGTGTGTATCAATGTATTCTATTCGCATAGAGCATCGAATGTTTGAAAAGTCTTGCGCGTCTTGAAAATAAAAAGTAAACCATGCGTCTCGTTTGTCACGTGACAGTAGGAAACTCCGTGAACGTGCCACTTTGTGACGTGAGGTATGTGCCTCTTCCCTGAGGACTGTACGTCTAAATGTGTTGTTCACGGATATTCCTGTTGCTGGTAGTTCAATATTATGACGACATCAAAGTCATTTGGTATAACGCAGAGATCGACGATATATACGAGGTAAGAGAACACCCCCTAATTCCAATGTAAGACTCATGTGATAGAAAACAAAAGTCAATATAACTAAAATAACTACGAAACAGCTCGTCATAATACGTTGGTTAAACGATATAGATATTTGGCATAGGCAAATATCTGTCAGCTAGAGGCGCAGAAAAATTAACCTAAAAAAGTAATTAAGAGATGAAATTCCCTATCAGATAATAAGCTGGCAATCCTATGGATTGTAGTCTTATAGCAAAAGCTCCTATTACGCTGTTATGCATTCCAATAGAGCCGAGCCATCACCTCTATGAGAGTAATAACTTCACTGTCATGACACAAATTAATAATAGAATTTTATATCAATAGCGAATCACTAGGCGTGTAGTAATGCAACACTTCTGTATTCTCGGATAACAACTCTCGCTATTCTCACTGAACTCAGGAATTGATACCTTCGCGCTAGTTATGAAAAGACACATCGGCCTCCATAGGCCATGGGGAGCTGAGAGAGCGCACTTCTGTCTATTATCTCCTCTCTTCTCCATTTATTTCAACTCCACACAGCTTCATAGGCCCGTTAAAGAGGAGGGACGCTCTTGGTGACTCGAGCCCCAGCAAGTTCCCTGTTGCGTGGATTTGGATAATTCTTCGAGTCCACTCCATGCAATGTGGGGTCACAGACTGTGAGATTCACAGACCCTCCCTTCACTTTCCAAGTGAGAAAGCAGAAGCTCAGAGCAGACCATGGAAACTCGACTTGCATGGAAGCAGAGATGCGTGCGTCAGGCCCGCGCATGCCTCTCTGCTTCCCTGCAAGTCAAAGTGAAGAGTAAAAGGATACCTTTAAGCTATGAATCTGCACAGACAAAAAGGAAAGGGAGTGAAAGAGATGGGATTTGGCAGCGCTTTGAAGAACAGAGAGCATTTGGGAGACTCGGTAGAGAGGGAGGGCTGCACCCCGAGTGTCTTCAAAAGGATTGTCAACATCAAGCATGACCTAGAATGGGGGAAAGCTCCCGGATTAGAGGGTCAGGCACCTGAGAAGACGAGAGCAGGTGGGACTGCAAACAGAAGTGTGAGAACCGCTCTCACTGGGCTCCTTCCTTGCCCAAGTGGGGCGATGCAACATTTCCCACGACACTGCTCCTGGGTGAACCGTCCCCACTCTGTGCCCTGCAAATGGTAAATCAGACTTTCTATATTCAAAAGTGTCTTTAGCTCTGGGGGCTAGGTGCTGAGGGAAATATTGGAATTAATGTATTATGAATGTGAGATCTACACTCACCGGACCACAGCAGGATGAAGCATATCTGCATAGTCCCTCTGGGATCATTGACCAGTTAAAGTGAAAAGATTCGCAGACACCGGCATTTCAGCACCCACCAATGAACTGCTGGCTCGCCCTCCAGCTATCCTACAATGAAGCCTAGACATCAATGAGCCGGGCACCGCGTGTCTTCAGTGCCTCTCCCAACATAATCAGATGGCCAAAGGTCCGCTAGAAAGGAAGACAAAGGGAGAAGCCAAAACTAACAGAAGAAAGGGACTCGGAGGATCAGACATAAGACAGAACAGCAGAAACTATCAATGGCCCCAACAAACTTAAAGAGGGAGAGGTGATAAGCCCGTGAACAAAGAAGATGGAGGGATGACATGGCATATCCGTGAAGGGGGAACACGGGGGCTGCTGAAACGGAACAAAGAGCGAGGACAAAAGTCGTCACTCTCACAGCTAAATACACAACGAAATATTTGAAGCACAAAGATGGATCTGTCTCCCCCCAAAAGCAAATCCTAAATCCAAATCACAGATAAGAGGGAGAAAAGGATAAGAAACGTAAACTTTGAACCTATAAGGTTCACTCTCCGAATAACAGGAATTCAAGAATATGCAGAGAAAGCCAGAGGGAAGATCCTGATAGAGATGAAATCTCTGTGGACTGAATATGGGGTGGTCCAGGTTGAAAAGAGTACCGTCGGTATCCAGCAGAATGGATGGGACATGAAACCAAGGCGTGCCGTAGGGTTCCATTACACGTGAGACAGAAGAAAGATCCCAGGGCTTTCAGAGTCACAGAAAAAGACCTGGCATCCCACTGGTATATACCCAATGGCGAGGAAATCAGTCAATCGAAGCGATAGCTGCACTCTGATGTGTAGCATAGCAGCATTCTCAACAGCTAAGACGTGGAATCAACCTATGTCCATCAGCACATGAATGGGTAGATAAAATACCTTCAAAATAGAACACCAGAAAGACTTGAAATACCGAGATTTGGGATGTGAGTGAACCTATAGGACAGAATGTGAAGTAAACTAAGCCAGCAGCAGAAATGCAAACACTGCATGGCCTCACTCGTGGGATCAGACAGGGAGCTGAAGGAAAATGACAGTGCATAGTGTTTATCTGGAGGTCTGGGAGGGAGTTCACAGATGTTAGTTAAAGAGTACGTAATCAGCTAGATAGGGGGATACTGTGTTGTGTGGGCGTGCGTGCGTGCGTGCGTGCATGTACGTGTTTGCGCGTGTGTGTGTGCATGTGTGTGTGTGTGTGCATGCGTGCGTGCATGCGTGTGTGTGTGTGTGTGTGTGTGCATGTACATGTGTGTGCATGTGTGTGCGTGTTCATGTGTGTGTGTGTGCATGTGTGTGCATGTGTGCATGCCTGTGTGTGTTTAGAATAAGCAAATGTAGAGATAGAAAGTAGATAACTGCCGGGGTATTGGGCCGGGAGAGCAGTAGTAGGAGGGATACAGAGAGATGGGAGTGGGTACTAACGGTTATTGAATTTCTTATATGGGGAAATGTGTGAAACCGATGTAGTAATAGCTGTGCAACTCCATGAATCTACTGAGAACACTGGATTATATACTTCAAATGGGTGAACTGACGATCTATGAACTGTATCTTTGTAAAATTGGGGGTGGGTGGGTGTGCATGCATGTGTGTCTGTCTGTCTATCTGTCTGTGGAAGGAAGAGGTATATGCATGTGTATATTGCTTTGCAGATGTAGGTACATGCATGTGCACATGCATGTGAAAGCCAGAGACTGACAATGGATGTCTTCCTCAGTTGTTATCTACCTAGTGTTTTGAGACAGTCTCCCACAGACCTTGCAGCTTGCCAGTTTGACTAGACAGGCTAGCCAGTGAACCCAGGCTTCCTCCTGTGTAGGTGCCTGTCATCACACTGGGATTTTGTGTAGCCCTGGATATCCTGGAACTCGCTCTGTAGTCCAGGCTGGCCTCAAACTCACAGAGATCTGCCTGCCTCTGCCTCCCCAGTGCTGGGATCAAAGGCGTGCACCACCACTGCCCGGCGGGATTTTGTTTTTTATCTTGGAATCTCAACTCAGGTCTTTGTGTTTGCACTCTGCCGACTGAACCGTTTCTCTAGCCCCACTGTTTTTAAATTTTAAAATATCAGTGTAAATATAAACAAACTTCAAAATCATTTGTGAATGCATGTTTGACATTTTATGCATTTGCAACCCTGATTAATTAAAAAAAAAAAACTTCACCTCCTTTTTGATTCAAAGAGATTAATGATATTGAAGAGACAAACACAAATATATATATTTACATATATATCAGGAATGCATACTAATAAAGCATTTAAATTAAAATGTAAGCAAGAGAGTCTAAGTGCAAGTTGACAGAAGTTTCTGTAACCCACTGAAGTACAGTGGGTAATAAAATCTTAGAATAACCATTCTAAAAATAGAAAGGGATGGGGGAGGGGAGAGGAAAATGGAGTCACTTCTCAACAGCAATGTAAGCTTGCCAGAGAGAGTGCAGGAATGCTTCCCATGTGTTAAGTTATGTGTTTTATGTGAGATGTGACAAAATACCTTTTTAGAAGACAATGAAATCTCACCGAGAGATGTGGCCAAGACCACACCTTGTCCTGTGCTGTTTATTCTTGCTTTGTAAGTGTTGTCCTTGACGCCAGGAGTGAAATTTAAGATTCTTGGAGACAGGAATATTATCTTGTCCTTTGGGGCATTTTTTTTCAGCATTTATCCAATTAATATTGTCATGTCTCTGAACTTTCCATCATGTCTGATAGGGTCAATGAAGTTCCCTGTAGTGCTTTGAAAGAAAATAGCCCCCAAAGGGAGTGGCACTAATGGGAAGTTTGGCCTTGTTGGAGGAAGTGTGTCACTGTGGGGGGTGGGCTTTGAGGTCTCCTATGCTCACACTACACACAGTGAGACAGACTACTTCCTGTTGCCTGCGATGTGGGGTGGGGGTGGGAGTGGTTCAAGATGTAACTCCTTCTCCAGCACCATGTCTGCCTGCATGTTGCCTTGCTTCCCACCATGATGATAATGGATTAAACCTCTGAGCTGTAAGCCAGCCCCAATTAAAGTTTTCCTTTATAAGGGTTGCCATGGCCGAGGTGTCTCTTCACAGCAACAGGAGCTGTAACTCCGACATTCCCGAAAGTGTATGAATAGAAAGTCTGTATTAGATGCACGCTTCAGATTCATGGCAGTGGCTTTGTTCCTCACCGTGCCAACAGCTGTCTGCAGCCTGCATACAGGTTCAAAGCTTGTTCTACCTGAGCTTGGTACCAACTGCTGAAGTCGGTGAATAAGGGACACTGTGAGATTAGAACATCACGTCCTCAAATTCTAAACACACTTGTAGCCACAATGAGCATGGAGCAGTGTGTCTGCTTGTGCCTCCCCTACTTAGTATCTTGAGCAACTTGTTTAAACATCAATGTCTCTGGCTCCTTGTTAGTAAACTGAAGATATGACCATCCCATTCCTTGGGATTGGCTTATAGAATACACCTCATAGCTATAGTATACACTTAGTATACTACAGACTTATTGCACACACCTAGTAGCTATAGTATACACCTACTATACTACTGGCTTATAGTATACACCTACATCTGCAGGAGGACCAGGAGCTAGATTCAATCAAGACTCCAAATCTAGAGACAACTGAGAGGAAAGTCCTGGGCAGTCATATGATTCCTGTAACACTCCAGGCACTAACTACGGGTAGCCTAGCTCTTACCTTGCTATTCTGCTAGACTGAGCTGGTCTAGAAAACATAGCCGAGGAAGAGTCTAGGTCTTGTCAAAGACATAAAGACCTCCAGGAAGGCATGGGGCCCCATATCTCTTGCCCCTAGTATAGCTCAAATCCTGTACTAATTAAACATCTTGAGGATTCATTTCTGTCCAAAGTTGTTTTCACTAGTCAGATGGAGTCTTTCTGCCCAGTGTTCAGTGTTTTGCATGATCAGACTTCCTGAATGTAGTCATGCTTGTCGGTTTGCATCTTCTGTGGCCTCAAGACACCAGGCCTTAGACTGTGCAGCCACATATAACACTATGATGGCTTTTGAGGCAAGGTAGGAGACCAAATTAGGTCTCGATGCCCATAGAAATGTTAGCCATCAACCATCTTGTCCTGCTTAGCCTTTCCTTGCTATGATAAATACCATGACCAAAAGAAACCTAAAGGACAAAGGACTTCTCTGGCTTATACTTCAACACCATACTCTATCACTGAGGGAAGCCAGGGCAGGAACTCAAGCAGGAACTTGGAGGCAAGAACTGAAACAGAAGCCATGGAGGGGTACTACTTACTGACTTGCCTCCTGCAACATCCTCAACTTGCTTGCTTATACACCCAGAACCATCTGCGTAAGGGTAGCACCAGCTACAGTCAATAGAGCCCACCACATTAATCATTAATAAAAGAAAATGTCCCCATAGACTTACAGGACCATCTGATGGAGGCAATTCCTCAATTGACATTCCCACTTCCCAAATGACTCTAGCTTGTATCAAGTCAACAATAAACTAACCCACGCATCTCTGTCAGCCATCACTCCCGATGAATGCATACCTTGAAGCTAACCACCTTATAAATGTAATTCAGACCTCATCTGGAACCACACCGCAGAACCCTGGTTGTTGAAAATGGCAGGCAGATAGGGCAGGATAAAGATCGAGGCTCTCAGGAGTAACCTCGAGACAAAGCTAAGTCATGAACCCTTTGCCTCTGGATGCATGTTTTCATAGCCGAGCTATGCTTGTTGGTCTGGCTGAAAGCAGCATTTCTTCAATCTGGGATGTTCCTTTGATTTATGTCTCCAGTGGCCATTTAGTTCCTGTCTCGGCAGGATATTAAAATTGTTTGAGAGTTAATTAATTGTAGCAAAGATCTAACAGGTTACTCTTGTGTGGTTCTGTTATGTTCTACTAAAGATAGGATAGTCTGATTTCTGCTTTGTGTATTTAGGAAGTTAAGATTTTCTAAGTTACAAACTTGAACTTAGTTCTGAAGTTCATTACCTAGAGACATTTATCTCTCTGAATTCTTAAAAAAAAAAAAAAAAAACTTCCTTTCTAAATCTCCCAAATGCTGGGATTTTGACTCTACTGAGCCCAGCCTTGGCTCCTATTGGAATTTCTGCTTCTAAGTAGTCAGTAAACGGGAATGGACGGGGTGACATAAATTTACCATGGCATGCAAATGCCCTTTAGAGTCCCTAGAATGTCTGAAGGGCTAAATCAGAGATGCGATTCTCTTCGTCTTGCCTGAGACTCAGAGCACCTGCAGATGCCGTCCGAGGAATTAGTGTGTCTCTTGCTTACTTAGGCAGATATCCTCTGGAGTCACATGGCTCCAGTCTGTGCCCTTGCCACCTGGAAGTCCTCCATTCTTGGCCTCAGTCTCCTCTTCTGAGAAATGGGGCCAGTGATCTCACCTCTCTCATATAGCTGCTGTCAAGCTAATAGAAACAAAATGGCTGCCATGCACCCAGCTCGGTACAGTGCTCAGTGTGGTTATCATCTAGGGTTTTCTGAGTCTCAGTGGCTAGTTACCTAACACCCAACTCTATATGAACACACAAAAATAATAAGTAGTTGAATGCACAGAGACACCAATATCTAGAATAATCAAGCAACTGTCAGAAATTCCAAAAAGGTAGGAATGTGGGATCTGAGAAGACATAATCATCTAAGCAAATGTTTCTTAGTGACACCTTTTGGCAGCCACTACATCTTTTATTGTGAAACATGCACATACATATATACATGTTCACCCCTAAAGAAGGAAAAATGGACCCAAGGTAAGAAAGGGGAAGCTGTGCTCTGCCTGTTTTCTTGTGCCTTGAGAAAAATTATCCACCTTAAATCAGAATTGGTGGTTGGGGCTCTCCATCCAACCTGCTGACATCAGTCCATGGAGCCCTTGTTCATTGTCAGACATGGTTGTTTGCGGATGGAACCTTGTTACCCTCGTGATGCCAGGGCTGAAGTCTCAGCATCTGATTTCTAGAGGATGACTCCTGTCATCTGACATCAACACAAGGACATCCAGGTCATCCTGCACCAGTCTGCCCTCCCCATAACCGACATGATATGGTGGCTGTACAATCGGGTGACATGAACATACTTTTAATTTTCAAAGACTAGTGCTTAGATAAACATTCTGTTTCCCCACTATAAACCCTCCAAACCCTTGAACTTAATTTTTTTTTGTTGGCTTTTCTACAAGTAAGTACATTCTGATACATGATGATCAATCTATGAAATTCTGTCTTTAACAACATTTATCATGAAATAAAATTTCACAAAGCCTTTTTTACTGATATGTGATATTCACTTTTTTTGGCTTGTATCTTATTTCTTTTTTAAAAGTGCTACTTTTGAGATAGAGAGATTGGCTCAACAGGAAAAGAGAGAGAGGATCCAGATGTGAACACCCAGCACACACATAAAAATCCTGGTGCAGCTGCATGCTCTTGAGGCCACGGTGTTAGAGAAGCAGAGACTGACAGATCCAGGAGCTCACTAGCCGGGCAAGTGCCAAAACAGTGAAAGACCCTTCTCGAGGTAACAACAGAGGAAGACTGATGCCATTTTCTGGTCTCCTCTCACATGCCTGCAGTGTACACACACATGTGTACACACACATGTACATACACATGTACACACACTCTCAGTGCTACTCATGACCCACTTGTATTGACCCTCTCACCTATTAATATTTGGGGAACCACAATTTGAAAACCACTATAGTGAATTTCCCTGAAAGATATGATAGATACACTATTTTAAAAGTTAGGCAAGGATTTGACTAGGAAAGAGGGGAAGAGATGGTGTGGACAGCCCTCCATAGCCATGGGCTCCTACATTTACAAATCCAACCACCTACAGATGGAAAACATTTTTTGTTGTGTCTGCTGAACATGCCAAGACTCTGTCTTGTCATTATTTCCTACATAATACAGCACAGTAACTGTGCACACATTTCCTTTGTATTGGATGGTATATCTAATGCAGAAATGATTGGAAGTGCACACAAGTATGTATGTGGGTCATAAGCAAATATGTCATTTTAGTAAAGAGACTTGAGCATCCATGGATTCTGGTATCTTTGGAAAATCCAGGAAGCAATCACCTGTAGATAACAGGGATGGCTTGCGTTAAAAGGTAGGACACAGCTTTAAATAGAGCTGCGAAGTGATATGGTAAATCTCTTTTTGTCAGAATAGGGAATGCTGTCTAATTGACCCAGAGTTAGCAGGCCAATTACAGGAGAGGGAGGGTGGAGAATAAAAAAAAAGGATGGGCCTGAGAGGTTTCTGATTTGACAGAGGTCACGTGAGTCAAGGAGGTGCAGAAGCTACCAGAGGCAGCGCTGGAGGGGACAGAACGTACGTGCTGGAGAGTGCAAAAAGAGACGAATGTGGGAGACAAAAACCAAATGCAGATGCCAGACCCCTAAGAAAACCCCTAAGGCTAGCATTCTATGGGAAAATGCCCGAGGCTCCTCTTAGAGAAAGCAATCATTGGAGAAATTCTACAGTAGAAGGTCTCTCGTAAAAGGTTATATTGACCAACTGTTCCACTTTTCAAAGCCTGACCCATTTTCAAGACGCCCCTAGAATCTGAATCACTGCTCCATCATCGTCGTCAAGGGAATGACCCCCACTACTGCTTTAGGTGGAGTGTGCTAAGCCTTATCTCTGAATGGAATATTGAACTCTATCGGTGTGTGCGTACCATGGGTTCCGCATCCTTCGGAGGTTTGTCCAGGGGAGGCATATACCACTGAAAGCAGAGTTCTTTGTTTAGTGCCTGCACTGCCATTTCTGACGAGGATTCTGTATAAGACGGACTGCCAAGGAGCTTCCCAGAGATATCAGACTGCACAGAGCTGTCCCGATGAACCTAGGGAACAGGAAAAAAATGAGAAACCATGTCAGTACAGTTGCTGATCATGAGCTCACTCAATATTTAAAGTAAATGAACTGTCTACATTAAAAAATTCTGGGAATTGTCTCAGCTTGTTTTAGGGAAGGAGACTTTAAAACTGCCCCTAGATTACCATAGAATAAATTCTCATGTAATAAACAATGCTTTAAGGCCCCCCTGGACTCAACACACATCTTTTACTTTAATAAAACTTCCGGGGGGATACCCTGAAACTTGTTGCTAAGAAATACCTACTACATGGTTTCTGCTTTACACACCGATGAGGAGATATCCAGAGTGTGTGCTTCAAGTGCCAGTGGCACAATTGGTTAGCACGTGCTACTTGCACAGAGTGTGTGCTCATAATTTACACTATTAAATGGTGGCACCATCCATAAAAGACAACACTTATTTCTCCCTATGAGGCTGAAGTTCAATTCCTTCCTTCTTTCTTTAAATGAATGGGGTTGATCTGTAAGTTCAAGTCCTCAGTGGGATCTTTTAGGAAATTCAGTCACTGGGCCAGGAACACAAATGCAAAGAATGGGACTGAGGACTTCACCCTTTGTTTAAAGGGTTGCTGAAGTGAGTGAGGGAGCATAAGATGGCTGATGTTTATCACCTAAACAGCAGAAAGCCTCAAGTATAAAGAACCATTAAACGGATGGTAGGTTGTTTTCAACATTAATTTCTTTTTCTTGCTTCCAAGATCGCAGTGCAGTAACTGGGAAGCGGTTTCCATGCCATCTAAGGCACCTCAGGGGCTGATGACCAAGGAAGACACAGTGACGCTAGAGGCCAATCTGTCCCTCCCATCATCATGCCTGAGCTTATTCGAGCTTGGACTGTGAGTGCAAGTCTTCAGAATGAAAGCAGAAATGGGCAAGACCCTGCACCTCAGGCTGTTCACTGGTAAAAGGAGAAAGATGTTTTGATTGAAAGGTAATACTAAATAGGAAACTGGAAACTTTCCAAAATGATCTAGAAGCTATCAAAAAGAAAAAAAAACTGCATAATGAAGAGTGGTACCACATCCCACAGTTCATAAAGGAGATGGAGTAAAGAACTGTTTCAAAATTGAGTTTCTCCTATGAGGAGCTTTCCGGGGTTCTGACAATTATTTTTTACAAAGGATTCATATTCATAACTAGGTCAGTATAGAAAAATAAAAATCAGTGACCTTTTAGTTCAACACATGTGATAATTAGAGCAATGTTTAATAAGTATAACATATATCAACGTCAAACTGGGCCAATGGCTCAGTGATCAGGGCTTGCTTCCTGAGCCTGAGGACCTGAGTTTACTCTCCAGAGTCCATGTGAAGACATGGGGTACGGTGGACTATGTTTGTAGGACCAGTGCTGGGAGATGGAGACAGTTGGGTCCCTGAGGCTCACTGACCTAGGAGTAAGTGCCAGGCTAGTGAGTGCTCCTGTCTCTAAAGCCAAGGTGGTTAGCTGCTAGAGAATGACAAATGTCCTTCACATAAAAGTGTATATATGAGCACACCCACAATACACATACCCAAACATACACACTATCAATATGAAAACATACACTTTCCATATCTTTAAAGCATTTATAGTATCTAGTTGCTGGTGAGATTAATTTATATATACATGCACACATATACAATGGTGAGTTATGCACCAAGTACTTTTTATGTTTTCTTAATTCTTTAAAAGGAATGAGATAACAGACATACCAGTCTATCAAAACTAAATCATTCCAGTTAATCAAATCTTTGGAATTGCCCAGGCTGCATAGGCACTCAGTCCATAAGCATGCATAACTCGGCACTGTGCACGATTTTAATCATCCTCTATTTGGGATCTCTAATGTGATTTGTTTGGTGCCTTTGTTTTCCATCACAAGCTCTAATAGATACAACCAACACACAGCAAAGACGGTTATGGAAAGGGACCTACTTCTTGATAGGGAAAACACAGACTGAAGTATCAAAGTAAGTAAATAGTTTGATTGAAGTAGCCTCCCGGGTGATTAAAGGCTCAAAAACGTTATTATAAAAATCAGCCAAGCTTGGAGATTTTATATATATATATAAAAAATCCCCTAAGGCTTCATGCTCGTTAGTTACCTACCCCAGTGAAACGAACACATGATTAGGTACCTTGCACCTGTCAGGCAAGCGACAGTGATCTCAGAGCTGATTATCCTGGGATAGTGTTACACTAATTATATAAAAACAAGAGTACACAGGTGAAACAAAATCTCCCATAATGCCACTGCCATGAGAAATGTCAGAGGGATGTAGACTGCATCTAAAGGTCTCCTGTGGAACTCCATCCTCAGAATAAAGTCATGAGGGTCCAAGTGGCCCTCCATACCAGAACAACCAATTGACGCTTTCAAAACAGACTTCGGTCATGCGCCTTAGTTTCTAAAGTTGTGTTCAATGTGAACAAGAGCGGAGCGACTAAGACACGTTCTCAGCCTTCAGGTCCCGTCCCCTGTTCTCTGCCTCCAGAGCCAAGGTATAACCAGGCAAGACGGCGGAAACCTACAATCCTACCACTTAGCAGACTGAGGAAGAAAGACACGTGAGTTTGAGGCTAGCCTGAGCTACAGAGTAAGTTTCAGGTAAGACTGACCTAAAATGAGACGCCGATCAACACAAATAAACAAAAAAGAATTGAAAAAGAAATCCCAGGTGTCTAAGACATACGCAATAATCCACATCAGAGCCTCAGTTCCAAAGAGCTGAATCAGAAGCTAGTGTTGGATGGGAACCCCATAGATAGTGCTTCTTTCTATGATATGTGTGCTGTTGGGCGATCTTGTTGGTTTGCCCCTCCCTCTCATGATCGATGAATTTGGGAGAAACATCTGGAACATGCACATTTCTGCTTTTCTTGGGAGTAAATTATTTGTTGGTTGGACATTCTTTGTTCCTTCATGTGAGCTTTGAAGAAGCCTGATGTGTTCCAACACTATGTGAAGGGCAAGGAAATCACTACAAGCACAGCCCCTCACCAGCCCAGAGGAAGCCACACTCTACAGTGTCAATGCTGTGATTCATAGAAGTACAATTTCCCTCTACTCCTACTCTTAAAATTCTCTATGAGCTAGAGTTCAGTCCAGAATGAGATGGTAAGTATCAGGAATGTCAGAGTCCTACTGTTTCAAGAAAGATGGGAGAGTCCTTTGAAATATCTTCCCACATGGTTCTAACACATTACCTCGGGGATAATTCCTTGATGATTTCTTTATCTGGGTTCATCTTGAGTTATTGTTGTGTTGAGGTGGGGTTACATTGTGCAGTCTCAGAGGTTTTACCAGGTAGCCCAGACAGACAGACAAATTCATGATCCTCCTGACTCAGCCTCCTGAGTGTTGGGATTCTGGACATGAGCCAACATACTTGGCTCTTTAACAGAGTTCTTAAAAGTTCCTTAATGAATTTTACCTTGTTGAGAGGGCCAGGCAAATATCATGACAGCCTGCTCTAATAACTCAGTTAAAGACTAGGCCGTGTTTCCTGTTTCTTGGAACTGATCAGGTAGTTTCTGAGGAAGCCATGAACAAAGGACAATCAATCTCCAACACCCCCAACAGCAAGTACATGGCACTGCATGTACCAGGGGCTTCAGCCATAACAGCTCAATGTGATAACCAAATAAGAACAAAGCCTGGGACTTGTCCAGTCCTGCCCCAAAATGGAAAAGCTGTAGCCTTAACCAGCCCCTGACTAGCACTAGCCAATTAGCACATACTAATATGATTGCCACTTGCATAAGCCAATCATATCTGAGATGACCTAACTGCCCTAGGAACTCCCCTTAGCTGTGCTTAAAAGGAGCCTGCAAGCTCCTCTTGGGTCATCGCCATTTTGCCTTTGTGTGGGATGGATGGCCCCAGCATGCTGATTGCATATGTAGATGGTGGTCATTTGTGGGACTTCTCCAGGACCCTAACACTTGTTTTATTATTTAAATATTTCATGTTAATATGTAATTTATATTATAATTTAAAAGTGTCTTACCATGTAGTCCAGGCTGGCCTACAGTTTACAATCCTCATGACTTAGCTTCCTGAATGTCAAGGTTACAGGAACGCACCACCACACATGGCCCATTACTTCTAAGGTCACAGTTGATTAAAAGAGAAAAACAAAACAAACAAACACAAACCAACAAACTAAATCTTTGGAATAAAAAGGCCAGGAGTGTTCTGGAGTATTCTTTTAAGTTTTTAACATTATCTCCCAGCACAGAGGTGCTCCATCCTGATAAGATGTGTGAAGGTTCCTGTGCTAGAACAATCCATGGCTTCAGGTCACTTCCCTGGCCGAGCTGGCGGCAGAGGCATGGACATGGCGGGTACATGGAAGCCTCTCATAGTAAACACTAAAGAGCTAAATCGGGAGGTTCAAAGGTCGAGTTAATTCAAAATAATTGAACACCTTCTTCTAACTTTAAAAGAATCCATGCAAATGAAATAATTTTGTCTCTTCATAAATATGTACCAGATGCTCACAGATTCCATGTCCCCTTGAGTTTACAGCTAGAATCTCAGGCCTTCCATCAACAAAGCGGCTTTCTCCACAAGATGCTCCTCCTCCGCCCAGCTCCACCCCCTCCCCATCTGCTGATTGTGTCCCCATGTTCTAAGGATCACAGGCTTCCCATAGCCCCTTTGCCTTCCTCCTCCTAAGGGTCATGACGCTGTTCTGGTGTGCCATTTTTTCTTAAGTAGTGTCTCTTACAGCTGACTCTTTCTTGCCTCTTGCAGTCCTATGAATCATTACTTCATTGTGTCTTGTGTCTCTTCTTTAATTCCATTTCCTCTCTCCTTTGCTGGCCAATGCTACACAACACCAACAGTAAAGCTAATATACACATGTCGGTTTATATTTCTTTTTCTTGTGAGAACATGACTTTATTTTTTAATCAAACATTGCCTCTAAAGTAACGGGTTTCCTTACGGTATTTTCATACACACTTCATTTTGGTTGACTCCCCCCAACTCCAGCCCCCACCATTTCCCTGCTTCCCTTCTCCTGCTGTATCCTTTCACCCCCAGTATTCCCCTTTCCCCTTTAAGATCCCATGTGTTCTATTGTCTTCCTCGCCCCTTTATTAACCCTCCCACCCTGTCTCAAGGGCTCTTCTCTAGTCCCCTGGGCTTTACCCACGTCTACACCTGTGTCGATTCACGCATTTACCATCAGAGGCCAGGACCCACATGTAAGAAAGGAACTACAGCATTTGTCTCTCTGTGCCTCAGTTAACTCACTTGATATACTATCTTTCCAATGCCACCGAGTTTCCTGCAAATTCATAATTGCATTCTCCTTTACAGCTAAATAAAACTCCACCATGTATTCGCCTTACATCAGATGAATGCAGCAGCTGACAGGCATCTAGACTGATCCTACTTCCTTGATACCATAAAAAGAAAAGCAAGGAACATGGATGTGCAGATGTTGCTGTAATAGGATGTAAAGTCCTTTGGATATATATCTAGAGCAGCACAGATGGGTCACATGGTAGTTCTATTTTAGATTTGTAGAAGCCTTCACACTAGTTTCCACAGTGATTGCACTATTTTTCACTGCCACCAATAGAAGACAAGAAGTTGACCTTTCCCCATAGCCCAGCTAGCATTTGTGGTCATTTGTCTTCTTAAAGGTAGCAATTCTCATTAGGTGAGACAGAATCCCAAAGCAATTTTAGTTTCTGCTTCTCCGATGGCTAAGGATGCTGAATGCTTTTTAAAAATATATTATTGGTCATTTGCATTTCTTATTATGAAAACTGTCTTCTCAGTCCATTGGTCCATTTGGTGATTGACAGTTTTGGTTTAGTACTTCATTTTTGCTATTCTTTTTATATTCTAGATATTTACCCCTTTTCTGAAGTATAGCTGAGTAAAGATTTTTCTCCCATTCTGCAATCTGTCTACTCTTTTGGCAGTTTCTTTTGTTGTGCTGAAGCTGTGTGTGTGTGTGTGTGTGTGTGTGTGTGTGTGTGTACATCTGTGTGTATGTACGTGTATGTGTACGTGTGTGTGTGTGTGTGTGTGTGTGTGTGTGTGTGTGTGTGTGTAAGCATACTTGCTTGTGTGTGTGCTTCTGGAAGGGAGAGGTCAACTTCAGTGTGTTTCTATATCATGTTCCATACCAGTTTGACTAGACTGGCTGGGCAGCAAGCTTTTGGCATCTACCTATCTTAGTCCGCTCACCCCACTGAAGAGCCATGACATGGAGCTTTTTACATGGATGCTCAGGGGTTAATGTCAGGTCCTCATGCTCGCACAGCCACTGAGCCATCTCCTCAGCCCCTAGAAACCTTTGGATTTCATGTGATCCCATCTGTTAGATCTTGACACTCTTTCCTGTGCTATTGAGGTCATAGTGAGAAGTGTCTTGATTATACTTAAACTATCAACTATTCTCCCCGTGTTTCCTGTAGCAATTTAAACTAAAACCATCAATAATCCATTTTAATTTTCACACTCACCTTGTGATGTCCCTTAGAAAGACTCTCTAAAGTAATCTAACCTCCTCTTGGTCAAACCTAAGATCTGTTTCTCTACTACTAGACCAAGCCTGCACTCAGGGGCTCTGATTTTCTACATTATCTGTCTCTGTCTGTCAGTGTTGCTTTGGCATACTGTAGGGATTCAACAAATGTTGATTGATTATTAAATTTCAAGTCCATATTCCTATTTTTTAAATGACTTGTTCAGTATAATCAAACTCTCTCATTTCAGTAGCTTGTTTAAACATTTCTATTACTCAAGACCATGATGATTTTAAGAGTAACTCCTGAAACTTTATCTTTTTATGTCTTTTCAATGGGAATCTCTAAAGTTTTTATATTACATATTTTGTAAAAAAAAATCCATCTAATTTAATACTTTTCCCAAATAAAAAGTTCTCCGACTCTTAATTCATCTAAAGCTTTTACTTCTTTAATCTATTTATATTAACTGTTGTGAGAAGTACAATGAATATTTTACACTTTTAAAACAAATAAAAAAGAACTTGGGTGTGGATTTAGAAAGACTCATATTAGGCTATGGCAAAGTTATAATACTGGAATTTGCATCAGATCTTAGTAAAATGGCTGCCTGAAATATATTGATTTTCAGGAATAGAGAAGATTCTGAAGCATTTCAAAGGTCAATGGGAATGACAAGAGAGAAGACCTGAAGTGGGAATCATCCTGAAACCTCAGGGACTTGGTGGTCCTCCTATGCGGTTCTACAGAAATGAGCCATCTTGGAACTCTGTACCACTTGGTGGCTGATGTGTTCCTTTCTGAAATAGGAGGGTGACTCCAAGACAGCTCATGGAGATACATGTTTTAGAAGCTTACCTTGCCTGATGAATCAAACAGGACTTTCTCGAGTGGAACAAAGTTTTCCACACCTTGAAGAAGTTCCCTTGGAAACCCTTCGATGCACGAGGAAGAGTAGAGTTGTAAGAATCGTCTCAGGAAAAGATGCATTTCTTTTTGGCGCAAAATCAGTTCAGAGTTGAACAGGGATGTGAGGAGCATATCATCGGGCAAAGAAATCCCTGAGACTGGAGTTGCAGATGCTTAGGGAACAGAAAGATCATTGTTGAGGCTCATGTGAGGGACAGAATGGTCTCAGTCTTGGTATTCATTCACTGACTGCTATGGTACACCAACCAGCTAGTGTCTCCCCATGACCTTGCTCCGTGGGATTTATATGCGAGTGATTGCTGATTACCACAGGCTTCAAGGGAAATCTCAGACACACACAAGGATTTGCTGCTGGTTGTAAATGCTAAGAACTGCACCATCTGTTCTGTCTGCCTGTCTTATTTTGGGTTCCCACAAAACAGACCCTGTCATGGAGATTTAGATGTGTCATATTCTTCTGAAAAGGGAACTCAAAGACCTTTGTGGATGGTCCAGACAACTGTGGCCAAGAGAAAGGGAGTGTTAGGAGGGTGAAAAAGTGAATGGGGCAGGCCCATGGGAAACAAGGGATGGGTCCTGCTAAGATCTTCTGGGGGAAAAACAAACAACCAAATAAACAAAAACACGAAGGACAATCTCCACTAAGACAGAAGGTGCAATGCTCTTCTACTGTCTCTTCCCTTACTGGTTAAGGTCACCGCTGGGTGTGGGGAGCCTTGGCACATACAGGTTATGTTTACAGGCTGGACAAAACCCTAAGAAAGCCCGAAGGGTAAAAGCAGAGACAGGAATGCTTCTATGGAAAGTGCCAGCTACTGGGTTAGGTGCAATGGTCACTGGTCACTGTGGTGGCAGGTCCGGCCCAAGTCCACACCCTTCCCCTCTGGGTGAGTTTCTGTCACTCCAGACCACAGCACAATAAGCTTTTCAACCTTAAAACCTTCCCCGGTGATAGCTCATCCCCTTGCTAATGCCTGAGCTCTGTGCTCAGCCATTCTGTGACTGAGCTTGGTTGCCTTGTTTGCCTTTCAGACACCGGACCCTGCTGTGGATATCGTTCTGTATAAATAAAACACTGATTGGCCAGTGCCCAGGCAGGAAGTATAGGTGGGACTAACAGAGAGGAGAATTCTGGGAAGTGGAAGGCTGAGTGAAGGAGACACTGCCAGCTGCTGCCATGATAGGCAGCATGTGAAGATGCCGGTAAGCCATGAGCCACATGGCAGGGTATAGACTTATGGAAATGGATTAATTTAAGCTATAAGAACAGTTAGCAAGAAGCCTGTCACGGCCATACAGTTTGTAAGCAAAATAAGTCTCTGGTTTACTTGGTTGGGTCTGAGCAGCTGTGGGACTGGCAGGTGACAGAGATTTGTCCTGACTGTGGGCAAGGCAGGAAAACTTTAGCTACAGGACCCTGTTGTAGAATATTATTTTAAGGTGTGTTACTTTTTTATGTTGCATTTGTTTAACTCTGTGAAGTTGTTTTACTGTGCCTGTCTAAAACACCTAATGGTCTAATAAAGAGCTGAACGGCCAATAGCAAGGCAGGAGAAAGGATAGGTGGGGCTGGCAGGCAGAGAGAATATATAGAAGGAGAAACCTTGGAGGAGAAAAGATCAAGAAACGAAAGAGGAAGGATGAGGACATTAGGGGCCAGCCACCCAGCTACATAGCCAGCCACAGAGTAGAAGTAAGATTTACAGAAAAGGCAAACGGTAGACGAGATAAGTTAGGGAAAGCTGAAAAGAAACAAGCCTAGCTAAGGTCAGGCATTTATAATTAAGAATAAGCCTCTGTGCATGATTTACTTGGGAGCCGGGTGGAAGGCCTCCCAAAAGAGCAAAAACAACAACAACACCCTGGCATGGACCGGTCTTTGTTGACTTCATTCATGAGCAATACTAGGTCACTAACTTCAAGGGTCCACCAAGGCATAATAAAACACTCATACTGTCAAAATAATCATGGAAACGGCTGGTGTGAGTGGGCTTCACCAGTTTTCTTAGACATTCTTTACAGGGCGTGCTGACTAGTTTCATGTCAACTTGATGCAAGCTTAGAGTCATTTGGGAAAAGGAAACATCAATAGAGAAAATGCCCCCACTAAACCTGCCTGTGGGCAAGCCTGTGTGATAGTTTCTTAATTGATGGCAGACATGGGAAGGCCCAGCTTCCTGTGGGTGTTGCTGCTCCTGAGCAGGTGGTCCTGGGTGCTCTAAGAAAGCAGCTAAGCAAAACCACAGGGAGCAAGCCAGTAAGCAGCACTCCTCCATGACCTCTGCATCAGTTCCTGCCTCCAGGTCCTGCCTTGAGTTCCTGCTCTGATTTCCCTTAGCAATGGAGTGTGACCTGAGAGTTGTAAACTGGAATAAACCCTTTCCTCCTCAAATTACTTTTGGTCTTGGTGTATTATCACAGCAATAGAAACCCAAACTAAGACAGGGGGTGATTTTTAAAATTATAATTAAATATCCTATCCAAAGTCATACATTCCATCTCTTTTACACACTAGATCGTGGAACACATCCTAAAGCCAGATTCTATCTTATTCATTTGTAAGCTGTCCCTCTGTAGTCCCTGGTTTTTAGATATTTCACTCTATGGACCACTTGGCAATCTTGGGAAGCCACTGGATACCTCTCTGTCATGCTGTTTTTAAACATATGAAAGAAGATATGTGGAATTTCTACAGACACAAGTTACACTGAAATACTATTCTAGTTGAAGCTCCCTTTATGCCAGGTTCAAATCCCTGAAACGTAAAGTAAATCTGATGATGATATTGGAAGATGATATCTGTTGACATCAGGAAGATGTCAAAACAACTTTATACTCTACGTTAGAAATGTGACCTAAGTAGGAAAAGGAGAAACACACACACACACACACACGCACGCACGCACGCACGCACGCACGCACGCACGCACACTTTTTAAACCATATTGAGACTCACCTAGCAGCTTGCTCATGTTGTTAATTCTTTGCAGGTGTATGTAGTAGCGAATGAGCAGGATCCAGGTAATATCCACTTTGTTGTAACCCTTTCTTTTAACATCCGCACTATCACAAACATCTTCGTTTAGGTACAGTGAACTACCAGTCTGGAAAGCCACTTGGTAGTTTTCTGAAAGCCAAAATAATAATAATAATACACTGCTATCCTTTCCTTTCTATGCACAGGGTCTGGGGTGGAGGCAGAGAACACAACTTATAAAGGAAAGATAGTTACATGAGCTTATGTTGAATATTTTTAAAAAATGTGTATCACATAGGTACCAAACACAATGTTAAAAAAAAAAAAAGACTGGGTGAAGATATTTAGCACATGTTTTCTGATGCTTCCTTAAAAATAAAGATTTGTTTTTATTCTATATGTACGAGTGTTTTGCCTGCATGAATGTGTGTGTACTGCGCCCATGCCCGGTTCATACAGAAGTCAAGAGAGGGTGCCGGACCCTCTGGAACTGGAGTTTGGGGTGGTTGTGAGCCACCATGTGAGTGCTCGAAACTGAACCCAGGTCCTGTGCAAGAACACCAAGCACTCCCAACTGCTAAGAGATTCGTCGAGGCCCAAAATTGTGTTACTTATTTATTTATTAATGGTTCTGGGAACTGAACCTAGGGCCTTGTGCCTGCTGAGCAAGCACCGCCCTCTGAGCTGCAGCCACAGCACCTTCTTTTTATGTAGCAAACCTTAAACCTTTCTAACAAACCTATTTTTAAAAAGCCCAACAGCCCAGTTTCAGTAAGCAGCTCCTAAGAGAGGTGTGCAAAGAATTTCAACAGCAACTGGTAGGCCTAAATGATGAAAACTTTTAGCACCCCTGAAAAATCGGGGAAATACAAACTCAAGATGAAATATCCTTTTCTGTCCCTTGGGAACTGACACCGTGTATCTGACTATAGTGAGTATGAGTGGTGACTTGAAGAAAACGGAGTGTGCATGCACTTACTCGTAAGTTCGACAAAAACAATATGGCAGATTCTAACAAAACGGACAGTGAAGACGCTCAGGCATGCACACAGAGTCTGGCTCAAAGATGTGCCTGGTAGATTTGCGAATGAAAAAGGAAACTGCGAAACAGAAGACAGTTTACTCGTCTGACGTCATGGAAAGGAAACAGAATGAACCAGATCCATCCGTAAGGAAGGAAGTGCAGTGGGGGGGCTCAGGCCCTGTCTCAACAGCGTTGCTCACTAGTGTGAGAGCTTGAAAATGTCGGTGCCTCACGAGTGCCTGGGCACAATAAGAGTGCCGATGAAGAGATACTGCAAATTAATAATGAGCTAATAATGCAGATTCGACATGGGAAAGGTAGTTTGGTACCACTGATGTAAATTTGAGGGCGTTTTGTACAAACAACAGTTACATGTGATAGTTGATCAGGGAGCAATAATTGTCTCTGAGGGTGAAAGAAATGGAGATGAGCGTATCGTCTGTGGGTAATGGTCTAGGCATGTTTTCTTGACTAATAAATTGAATTCCCATGCAATTATTGTTACCAGGGAATGAGGCTTCTCTGATTATCTAGCTACCTAACACCATCCACCTTAGAAAACAGAAAACTTCCTCATGCTTTTAGAGTACCTTGTAAAAATCCCTTCCTTGAATCCATTTGCCTGTCTCTGCCTGAAGCTATCAGTCACAAACAACCATCAACCAAACTTTTGGACTAGGATCCACACAACTGTCACCATATATATTCTTTATAATATTTTGGAAACTCTGGAGAAAATTTACATGTATTTATAATCTTTTTGCAGTAGTCATTATACTTTCAACTTTTATCCAAGCTGCTCATAGGTATAGTTCATTGATTCTTTTTATTGTTTTATTATATTATTCCATTAAATAAATATAGTATAATTTATTTATCTTCTCTGTTGTTGATAGACATCTGAGTTCTTTCTGATCATATTTTTTAGTTTTTAAATATTTATTCATTTTTTTATTTTGTGTGTATAAGTGTTGGTTTGCATGTTGTGTGTGCACCGTGTGAATGCCTGATACACACGGAGGCTGGAAGAGAGAGTTGAATTCCCTGTAACTGGAGTTACAGGTGGTTGTGAGCTACCACGGTAGTGCTTTTACGTACTGACCCATCTCCCAGCCCCTGCATTTTGCTTTGTTTTTATTTCACTGTTTTGAACAAGACTGGCATGAATATTTGAGAATATATTATTTGACATTTAAGTATACAAAATTACCGGGAAGTAGATCTAGTAGTTAATTTTCTGGTATTTTTAAGTGAATCTTGCCTTTTGCCCTTTTGTATAAATTTTACAATGTTTATCGACTACCACAAAATAAAACTTGTTAAAATTCTTACTAAAGCTTCATTAAAAGTACATACCATCTTTAAAAGACTTACAGGAGTATGCCCCAGTCAGCTGAAAACATGACCAGCTCTCTCTATTTGGCACTAGCTTTTGATGAGTTCTTTATTAATAACTTCTTGTTAGTCACTAGTAATTTAACCTTTAAAAAGTATCTTGCCGGGTAGTGGTGGCACACGCCTTTAATCCCAGCACTTAGGAGGCAGAGGCAGGTGGATCTCTGTGAGTTCAAAGCCAACCTGGTCTACAGCAAAATTTCCAGGAGAGCCAGAGCTTTTACACAGAGAAACTCTGTCTTGGAAAAAAACAAAAACAAACAAACAAACAAACAAAAAACAAAGGCATTATCTTTTGAAATCTATAGAAAAAATCTTTCAAAATTATTTTTCGGAATTTCATATATGAGTTCACTGTACTGACATTTCTACCCCTGACTCTCTCCCTCCAACTCCTCCATGTCCCCACACTTAGCCTCTCAAATTCATGATTCTGAAATTATTATACACACACAATCTATTGACTCCAATTAGTCTTGCCTTTTTGTACAAGTGTGCGAGGCTGACAGCTTAAGACTGGATAACCTATCAAGGTGCTCGTCCCTAGAGAAAACTAATTCTCGCCAATCCACCCCACCCCCACCACCTCTACTCAGCAGCCATTGACTGCCTGTAACTCTGCATGCAGGGACTGGGCCTTATGGAATTTTCCTCCCTCCACATTGGCATGTTACCTGGTGCGGTCATTTTACAAGTCTTGTTGAAGCAGACATACTGTTGAGGTTTCACAAACTTGCCTTCCTTATCCCTAATGAGTGCTATTTTGCAGCAGGCAAAATCTCCTCTTTCCCTCTTCCATCATGTTCCCTGAGCCTAAGGTGTAGGGGACGTGTTGTGGATATACCAACTGGGACTGAGCAGCCCACAGTCACTTGCCTACCTTTTGAGCAGTTGCAGTAGTAGTAGCCTCTGTCTACTGCAGAAAGAAGAGACGTTGATGATGGGTGTGACTTAATGGGTATCATGTATTTAGAATACAGTTGGATGCTATACTGAATTAGGAAATTTTGGACTCTTTTCTGGGGTATATGACCTCTCCAGCCACAGATTCTTGCCTGGATTTACAGTTCACTTTTGTAGAGCAGGTCTTAAGTCCAATTTAACAATTGTTGGTTACTACCAAGATATAGGTGCCACTATTACATCATTGGAGACATCTTGTCAGCCCAGTTATTGTGGTAGTTCAAAGGATTTACAGCTGGGTGGGGTGGTTGATATCTTTTCTCCCTTGGCAACTTGCAGAGAACCTTCCAATACTATGGGAACTGATCCCCAGGGAGGAGCCTTCCAGGTCAGCAGCTGCTTGATTCATCAAGGCCTGGGACCTAAGGTGTGGTGTCTTCAGCAATGGAACCTTATCTTCAAGTTCTGGGAGGCAACCAAAGGCAACAGTAATAGCCTGTGCTTTTATTTTTGTTTTTGGTGGGGAGGGTATATTGGACCCCACCCTAACAACTAAAAGAAAGGTATCTCTTACCTGGCACTGGGGTTCTTTATAGACAGAACTGTGGCTCCTTTATGGCATAACTTCCTTTAAGCTATGTATGGATGTATATGTATGGGTATGTATCACAAATACGTGAATTATATTAATATATATTTATATATGTATACACACAAACATGCAATGTACTTTTAAATAAGTTTATAAAATGCTTCCCTATGACTTTTCAAACATCCTTAGTGTTATTTATCTCTTTTTGCCTCTTGCTCTGTTACCCTCCTTCCCCAACCCCAATTAACCCTCCCATGTTCCCTCTTTCCCCTTCTATCACACCTGTGTTCTGCTGTCCCCATCTCCGGAGCTCCTCCTCTGTGCCTGGCCATGTTTCCTCTCTGCTTTCCTGGCTTCTGCAGCTAAATTATATGCTTGGTCTATCTGCATCTGGGTTACTGCACTCATACAATATTTCCAATCCATCCATTTACTTATAGATTTCATTTTTCTTTAAAGTCGGTTAACATTCCATTGTGTATATATACCACATTTTCACTAGCCAGCCACTATGATGGCTGCCTAGGCTGGTTCCACTTCCTAGCTATTGTGAATAGACAGGCAATGGAAGTATCCAAGCAAGTGCCTCTGCAGTAAGGTGTCCCCACCCGGCTCATTTGGAAGATATACTTTCAACTTTGAAGAAATTCTCCTCACTGATCTCCAGTAGCTGCACCAGTTTGCAATGCTACACGCAGGGAACTAGGGTTCCCCTTCCCCCACACTCTGGCCAGCATTTGGGGTGAGTTGTTTACTTGACCCTAGCCATTCTGACTGAGGTCGGATGAAATCTCAAAGCAGTTTTACTTTACATTCTCCTGATTGCTAAGGGCATAAGGACATAGAACCGATTTTTAGGTAAGAAAGAACAACTTGCAGGCAGCAACCCTGCTAGATGCACCTTCTTGTCCCTAGCTTGGGGTCCTGTATTGTCCATGGCTAACAACAGTTCATTATTCTTTCTTTTCCTCATATTGTTTATGCAAGGTAAAAATGTCCAGGACAATTATGAACTCAGGATATGCATTTATTTCACTTCTGATTCTAGAGGGAAGAGTTTACCTTCAAACACAGAGGACAGGTGCTAGAAGGTTTTTCCCCACTCAGAATTCTATTATTTTATGTTCAATTATGTACATTTGTGTGTGTGTGTGTGTGTGTGTGTGTGTGTGTGTGTGTGTGTGGTTATGTGTACATGGGTTCAGATGTCGGTGGATGCCAGAATAGGGTATCAGATGCCCTGGAGCTGGAGTTACAGATGGCTGTGAGCTGCCCAACTTGGGCACTGGGAATTGAACTCAGGTCCCCTAGAAGAACAGCACGCATGCTTAACTGCTGAGCCATCTCTCCAGCCCCTTGGAACTTTTCTAAATGAAGGAAATCTCCTTTAGCTCAGTTTCAGAGTCATGGATGACTGTTTAACTTTATTAAATTTTTTGTGCCTGTTTGAGATGATGATTATTTTTCTCTTTTCATCTACTAATGTAGTGATTGGCATTAATAGATTTTCTAATTTTGAGTTACATTTGCATTTCTGGAAGTAATCCAATTTGACATCATGTATCTTTCAACATGCTGCTTATGTTCACTAATCATGCATGTACATGATCAAAAATAAAAGTCTCTCTCCCCAGAGGCAAGTATTTTTAACCATTTGTACTTTACTTCTAGTGGTTAGTTCCAGCTTGGAAAATTATTTTCTTGTAGCATTTTTCCTTAATTGTCAGTTTTGAAGAATGTATTGATTAGCTTTCTGTGACATTAGCTCTGCGGCCACTTCTCCATCCTTCAAAACTGTTACTGTGAACCACCACATCCAGTTCTCCCACCACACACCCATGTTCTAAAAGCTCTCTAGTTACATCAGATATGGACGCTATCTCTGGCTATCTTCCCTTACAAGCTAATAGCATCTGCCCCTTTGCCCCCTCCAAGCTTTCTCTTTTCAAAATTCACAACTTTGATGCTCTTGTCTGTATTCATAACCTTTATTCATTTTATCTCCAGGATAAAAATCAATAAAGAATGCTTGCTGAGCATGGTGATGCACTTATGATTCCCGTAATTGGGAGGTAGAGGCAGAAGTATCAGGAACACAAAGTCACCCCTGGATATATAACAGCCCATCTCATAAAAACACCCAAAAAGAATATTCACATTAGGATCAGGACTGCTTAGATCAATACAACCAAGTTTCTTTTCTGAAGGCTTAATGTCACAATACCACAAGCCACAAAGAATAAAGCTTTTAGTATGAAGATCAAAAGGGTTGTTTTAATTCACACCCAGCCTCTAAATCATAGCATCATTTCCTTGTACACTTCACTGGACCATGAATCTTTAATCTCTGAATATTTTTCCTCACTGAGATAACAGTTTCATTTCACCGTATTCTTAATGTCTTCTAACTTCATAATTATCCCAACTGCTGCCTTGCAGCCATTCACATTTGCTTGCAGTATTCTTGAGATTGCCAGCCTTCCAACCTACTTTTCACAGATGCATTACAGATGGCTGCATCGTGTACAATACTGAGAACCACCCCCTCCTTCCCTTCCTCCCTCCCTCCCTCCCTTCATTTCCAGTCTTGCATGCCAGGATGAATTGCCAAGAAGCTTCCTAAAAATCATTTATCAATTTATAAACCATTTGAGTCCTTAAGGACCCTGACACCTAACTTATGACTTAGTGAAATACAAGCTTACTTCCCCTCAGTCCCTCAAAGGCCGTGCTCTGGTGTCTTCCCATCCGCTGTTGCTGGGATGGAGTTGACACTCAGCAAATCCACACTCCTTCTAACCAACCTGCACTACCTCATTCTGGAATGTACTGTTTTCAATCAACTCATTGCCTGTTTTTATTTCTCCCTCTTTCCTTCTCTCTGTCTAGTTTCTCCTCTTCCTTCTCTCTTCATCCTTCTTATCCCACAAAAGTGGGCACTTGGTTGATGGCAGATATGACCCTCTGCTGTTATGAAGAAATGTGGTGATTTCTTACCAAATAAGTGGCGCTGGATTTACTGTATACCCATATAAACAAAGTCAGTGTTGACTTCAGTCTCACACCACATACAAGAGTCACACAGAAAAATAGATGCTGAGTGCAATGTAGATCTAACTACGAGTGATGGAAGAAAGAGAGGGACACAGAAAGACACCTTTATGATTTGTTTTGTATGTAAGAAAATATTTATACAATTAAACATCAAGAGTACAATCCACAAGAGGTAACACTTGCCTGGGAATTAAGATACATACCCAGATTTCCTGCACAGAGGCAAGAGGATTGCAAGTCCAAGACTGATCGGAGCTACACAGCAAAACCCTGTCTTAAAAGGGATTTATAAACTGCACAATAATAGAAGTACAAGCTTTAAGTAATCCAAAAGTAAATAAAATAAAAGGACAAACAGAATGGGAAAAGATAATTGCAAGATGTATAATCAGCAAAATGTCCATACCCAAATATATAAAGGACATCTGCAGCTCTCTTAGACAGAGAAAAAAACTCCCAAGGGAAAATACAGATGGTTCTTGAAGAAGAGGGCCCCTCCAAAGAGTGTGCTGTAGCCAATATGCAATACGGAATCCAGCATGTTCAGCAAGATAAATTTCAAACTAAACTGCCTTGGAGAACTTGTAAAGATGCACACATGCCCTCTGATGCAGGAATCCCACTCATCGGCAGATATATATAAACACAACCATCTGTAAACCACAAGCTCACACAGTATGGAGAGCAGGCTCTTTCACAAAAGCCTTCCATGTTTACCTGTGGATGATAAACAGTGCTATGACAGCCACGAAAGGCTGAATCTCAGACAGTGTTGAACAAAAGAAGCCAGCCGCAATAATGATATTAGTTCATATACACAAAATCCAAACACTGGACAAACTCATATTAGAGATTAAAAGGCAAGAAGGTTAACAGGAACCAGGGGGGTCACTAGGTGAACTTCCAGGGTGCTGGCATTGTTCTCTGCCTTGATTAGTGATGATTACATGGGCCTTTCTTCTGTGACAACCAACCTGTATTCTCACAATTTGTGCCCTATTTATATTTATCTTCTTACACAGAGAAATGTTTTTTAGCCAAAAGTGTCTGATGCCTTTGACATTGAACATACCTGTATGACAACGGCATGGTTTCCTCTTCTGGAAACCATCAATGAACAACAAAGAAAACAAGTGTCTTAGAATTTCTACTGCTGCGACAAAACACCATGAACAAAAAGCAAGCTGGGGAGGGAGGGTTTACTTGGCTTACACTTCAGCATTGCTGTTCTTCACTGAAGGAAGTCAGAACAGGAACTCAACCAGGGCAGGAAGGAGGCAGGAGCTGATGCAGAGGCCATGGAAGGGTGCTGCTCACTGGCTTGCTTCCCATGGCTTGCTCATAAAGCTGGATTTCATGGAGGCATTTCCTCAACTGAAGCTCCTTCCTCGATGATGACTCTAGCTTGTGTCAAGTTGACACACAAAACCACCCAGTAAAACAAGTAACAGCCTACAGTTCAATTTGGAAAAGAGGAAATCTCAAACCACAAAATGTGGAGAGTCATTTCCAAAGCAGATGCCATCCAATAGAGAGCACGGATAAGGAGGCCAAGGCCAAGGGACACTGAGCTGTAAATCCTAGAAAGAAACGGATGATGAAGCTGCTAGCAGGGCTGTGGGGCCAGTCAAGCAGTCTTGCTGTTCATAGTATTTAAAAATGAATTAAAAATGTAAATGTGATGGCCGGGCGTTGGTGGCGCACGCCTTTAATCCCGGCACTCGGGAGGCAGAGCCAGGCGGATCTCTGTGAGTTCGAGGCCAGCCTGGGCTACCAAGTGAGCTCCAGGAAAGGCGCAAAGCTACACAGAGAAACCCTGTCTCGAAAAACCAAAAAAAAAAAAAAAAATGTAAATGTGATAATCCAAAACTGTGATACAGCCTTTCAAGCAAAACTTGAAAGCCAGCGAAGCATCATATAGCCCAGCGGTTCTCACCCTTCCTAATGCTGTGACCCTTTAACACAGTTTCCTCGTGTTGTGGTGACCCCCAACCATAAAATTATTTTCTTTGTTACTTCATAACTGTCATTTTGCTGCTATTACAAATCGAGATGCAAATCACTTTAGAGACAGATGTTTGTCAAAGAGGTCTCAACCTCCAGGTTGAGAATCACTGATATCGAGTGAGCTGTAGTGCGTTGGCCAGAGACATGCACCCCAAACCTAGACACTCGTGCAGCTTTGCACCAGTGACTACCCAACGCTTATCCTGAGATCTGAAGATGACAAGGAAACAAGTCCTGTTTGTAGTAATCGCCCATGGGTGAAAGCTCAGTCAACCCAACTGTGACCCTGTAAAATGGCCAAACATACTGGCTTAAAGACAGAGCTGAGAAACAGAGAATCCCTCCCTACCTCTGCAGCAGAATTACACATTCGCATGACACATGGCTCCCTTTTACTGATGTGGCTCATCTGAGGTTTCACTTGAGTTTGTCTAATAATATCAGCACCAAAACCTCCGACAAGGTCTCTCTTTATGCCAACGTCGGCAAGAAAGCAAAGTGCTCAGAGCACGGGAGGACCCTGCTTCAACCTAACAGTTGATGGTGGAGTATGCCACCACTTGCAGGATGGCACCAGGAAGCAGTGAGGTGCGCCTTAAGGGGAAGCTGGGAAGGGGGACAATATATTGCCCCCGCTGTCTTTGCGTTCTTCATGTGAAACAAATAAATTAATTAAAATGCCAGTTTCGTTTAAGGCTCCCCTGCTTGATGAAGCAGTACAAGTCATTAAAGCTATTAACTATCCACTCTTTTTTTTTCATAGTCTGTGTAATAAAACAAGAAGAGTAGGCGAGACCCCTCCCTCTACTGTGTGAGCAGGCACAAGCGTGGTCCCAGAGTGGCAGCTGAATGTGCCCCCACCCCACCCTCGTGGCACACCTTGAAAAGAACCACTGACAAGCTACAAGGGTGATGTCGGGCAGAGGTAGGTGGAAACACCTGAAAAAAATGAAAGACATCCCCTGGGCTTCAAGGGAAACATAGATGCCAGGATTTTAGAGCCAGTGAGAAACAGTCAAGTTTTCAAGGGGAAATCCTGAACTTGAGAAAGTTTATACACACCACTAAGGATTTCCCAGGACTTAGAGTTTTCAGAGTGCAATGGTGGTGGTTTAAGTTTGCAGGGTTTGATGTTGGCCAAGGAAGTAGACCAGTGTTTAGATGGTCTCACCACTCCAGGAACCCATGTTTTCCAAACACTTAAGCGGTCACCAGAACCTGCTCTCAGCACCTTAGCCCTCTGCCTGGTGAAAGAATTCAGAGACACACAGAGTGCCATCTAGAAGACAGACAGATGGAGGTTTTTTACAGATTCAAGTGGAGTACTCTCAACAGGGAGGACAGGCAATAGCCACTGACCACTGCCGAGGAGAGCACTCCTGGATGAGAGTGGATGACAATCAGAGAGGCCACCATATTTTTTTAGGTATCCTTTACAGTATTTCTTAAAGTCCCTAAGTAGAAGGCTTTCCTGGGGTGGAGGTGGGGAGGCAGGTGTTCCTGTTCAGATGACTGGCCTGGCAATCAAGTAACAGAGCCACTTAAAAAGATTCTTGTTGCCTGGAGGTGGTGGCGCAGGCCTTTAATCCCAGCACTCAGGAGGCAGAGGCAGGCAGATCTCTGTGAGTTCGAGGCCAGCCTGGGCTACAGAGGAAGTTCCAGGAGAGCCAGGACTGCTTCACAGAGAAACCCTGTCTCCAAATTAAAAAAAAAAAAAAAAGATTCTTGTCAGGTTATGGCATCAATGAGACCCAGAGTTGCCACTCCGGCTTCCTGCTGTCGGTGGAGTAACTTACACTTTACCAATCCTTTCCTAACAGTGTCTTATTGTCCTTACCCTTCACTGAGCAAAGGCCTATTAACAACCCTGGGGCCCAAACTAACACCAGTCCCCTATAAAACCCCACAGTAATGGTGCATCTTTATTTCCCAGATCACATATTTGATAACTGGGCCTCCAGAAATTAGATAACATCTTCATTCCTTTTGGTGACCTTAATCCTCTGAAAGAGGGAGCATGCCAATCAGGCCCCAAATTGACCTGTTAGAAAGCTTGGTCAGGTGACTCATCTTACCTAAAAGGAAATTCCAAGCAGCTCTCCTGGAGGTCCACAGAGGTCCTCACCAGCTCTGGCCTGAGCACTTTGGTGTCCTTTATGGCACCCTTTTCTAAATTCAGATCTGTTCCCATATGACAAAGGCTGGCCCTTAAGCCAATTTGTTTCTAGAGTCAATGAATTCCAACAGACTATCAAAGGACATAGTTCCAAAGACAGCCAAATCCACCAGAAAAATAAGTCTTTTTTCCTACTGGGAGAAAAGGTACTAATTAAAACCTACAGGAGGACCTTGGGTTTAACAGTTAACTTTTATTTGAAAAGGCTCTTCGCCCATGCTTTTGTTTCCTACAGTCATCAAAATCCTGGGAACTGACCACTGAATTCATCACTCTCCAGTTAAACCTTGGTAAGAAAACACCCCCTATCCTGGAGTGAGGACTGAAACTCATCCAAATGGGACCTGTCAATCACCTGGACAGAAAAGCCCCTTCACGTAAGCTCTCCACTCCAGACGCTTTAGAAATAGGTAAGTCCTGCCTAAAACTGTAGGCTGACACAGTTTGGCCACTGTCCACTCCACCTCTGGAGACTGTTCCTCCACAGTGATCCCTTCAGCCACCGCCTACTCTCCTCACAGGGCAGTGTTTCTCAACCCGTGCGTCACGACCCTTTCATAGGGGTCACCGAGAGCATCAGAAAACACAGACGTTTCATTATGATTCAGGACAGTAGCAAGATTACAGTAATAAAGGAACAACAAAATAATTTTATGCTTGGGGGTCACCACAACATGAGGAACTGTGTCAAAGGGTCACAGCATTAGGAAGAGCCACTGCCTTAGAGTGTCCCACTTTATCTTGAGGTAAACTCTGCCTACCCTTCCTCACTATGATTCACGTATTCTCTCAATTCTGTCAACAGAGATAGCAAGGACCAGGTTGCTGGTGGGAGACCAGTGAGCGAGATCTATGAGATCCCATGTGAGCTAGAGGTCCACATAGACGACGGCAAGGTGGACCGATACACTCTAATGCATCATAGCAGAGAATGAAAAGTGATGTGGCTTCAGAGAACACCCCACAGTTAACGACCCTTCCCCCCAAACCCCCCCCCCCAGCACTGCTTTGCACACAAAGAATCTAATGATTGGAAGCGACTCTTTAAATACTCGGCATTTGCTAACTGTGTACCTCTGGGAGGCGGGATTCTCTTTACTTACTTCAGGGAAAACATTATGTTGCTGCAGATTGGCATCAGAAGGTCAGAGAGTTCAACTAATTTTTAGAAAACCAGATATTAGATGAATTTGTAATGGGTTACTTCTGCCAACTCGTGGTAGATTTATTAACGATCTCCTTAAATTAATAAACTCTAACTTCCAGTTTTAATTTCTAGCATAGCTTATTACCTCCATAGTGATAGATCTAATTTTTTTGCCTTTATAAAAAATTTGAACAAATTATATTTTTTCCAGACAGTTATAAATTTTATAGAGCTATGAAATTTATTCTCTTGGAGTAGAATAAAAACAAATCTGTAACAATTTAATTTTTCACTGTCAATGGTTACATTTCTGTTGATATTTACCACTTATGAGAAATATTTTTATAATTACTTTTCCTAAAATATTAATTTGACTAATAGTAAGGTCTCTCTCTTCTCTCTCTCTCTCTCTCTCTCTCTCTCTCTCTCTATCATAACATTTTTATTTACTATTTTTGTTTCCTAATCTATCATATACATACTATAAAATGGTTTTATAAAATCCAACATAATTTTTATGGTAATGAATTTAAATTATTTAGATTCTGACTAGTCTAATTTTATTTAGATATATGACAAAAGTTGTGATATTTAATGTCACAAAGGGAAATTAAGACCAGATCAATTTTGGTTCAATGTACAAAATCTTTTTCTGACTAAAAGGTGACAGTTTTTTCCCTTTCTGATCTACGGATGTTAGAAACAATGAGTAAGATGGAGTTCTGCTGAAACGCACCTTCAGGAGGACTAGGGCAGGGAGTGGGAGAATCCCTCGTGCCCTGCCCTGGGGAGCATCCCTTTGCAACTGTTGCTCTGAGCCCCAGCCAGAGCTTCCTGTCTTCCTCTGTCTAAGACAGCCCATGCTAAGTTCCCTGCACCACTTACTTGTTATAATTGTTATAACCAGAGTGAGTTTCTGACTCCTCCCAAGTGGATCTATTTCAACGCTGCTTCTGCTATGACCAGTGGGCAGAATATTTTTCGACCCCCAACTCAAGGACCAACCTATGATAAACCCCAACTCCATGCCATTGGCTAGGTTCCATTTTCCCTCCCCGTGGGGCTCTTCTACCCACATCCCTGAGCAGGCAGCAAAATCCGAGCCCCACCAATAAGGCCGGATTCTAGCTCTGCCCCATCAAGGGCCTCTGGCTACCCCTGCTAAGAAAAAAAAAAATACTCCATTTTACCTTGAGAACATGGCTGGGTTTTTCTGCTGTCAAGCTCAGCCATGAATTCAAACAAATTCTGTTCACTTCTTTGCAGAATTGCTCTATGCTTGAGTTAGAACAGGCAGGAGGAGCTTTCAAATCAGTTCAATCCCTTTGATAAACTGACTCTAAACTAAACAGCAGCTCTGTGTTAAGTCTTGTGGAGTGTCTTCTCACTCCAACATGATGCTTAACAATACCCACCCGGGCTGCGTAGAGGACTGAACTAGTAGAGGAAGGTGGCTAGATTCCATTACCTCAGCATCCTGTCCTCTTTGTAAAGATGTGCAGTGCTGATGCTCTCCCTGGATTTCTCCTACAGGATGTGGAACCTATTGTTATCAGCTAGTGGTCCAGCCTTCGGGCTCTCTGCTGTTGTTAGTTCCTGGCTATGAGGGCCCTACTAGGTGTATGTAACTCTGTTTTCTCTGGGTCTCTGACAGGCACCTCTTCCTGTCCATCTTCCAGAAGATAGCCTCCCATTGCTATCTCCCATGTATCATCTCGCTTCTTGTTTGTCCATTGTGACTATACTTAGTATAATATTTATTACCTAAAAACTGACCATGCTTACAGTACCCCGGCACTGTCTCTTTCTCATCTTTTTTTGTTTTTTGCATGTGTGTGTATGTATGGTGAGCATGCATATGTGGATGTTCACAGATGCACGTCTGTGTACCTGTATGTGGAAGACACAGGTTGGTGTTGGATATCTTCTTTAGTCAACAGCCATTTTATTTACTGAGCCAGAGTTTCTTCTTGAACTTGGAGCTTGCTGATTTGGCCAGTCTATCTATCTAGCTTTACCTGAAGATCCCATATGAACTTCCAAAGCGCTGGGATTACAAGTGGGTCAACACAGGCACCCAGTGTTTGTGTGGGTATTGGGGACCCACACTCACTGGGCCTCACACTTGTAAGGCAATCTTTTTAACTACCAAGACATCTATCCAGGGCCCTTCTCAAATTTAAACGATCAGTGAGGTATCTCTCCAGTGGAAGCTCTGGGCTTATTTAGACACTGGACCAGGCCAGCTCTGCTGTACTGCAATTGGTTCTCATCATGCCTCAGTAACTATTTCTAGTGATACAGTACACACACACACACACACACACACACACACACACACACACACACACACCTCCACTATTCTAGCACAGGTGAATCTCTGTCTGTCCCATAGGTAAATGATGTAACTGTCTGGGACTTGAGTACAAAATGCATCACTCCATTTTCCTGCTACTAATTGTGCCATGGAGGAATAAGAGAATGAGATAGTTGTAGAGAAATAGAGTCCCTGCGTTTAGTTGGTGTCAAGTTCGTCTCTGAACAAAGACCAAGTGAGAAAGGGAAGGACAAGTCCCATTCCTTCCGGCAGGAAAATCAGCTGTGTCTCAGGAGACAAGGCACATACTGAGTACCAACAGCTCTGCTCCATAGGTCTCTGTATCTTGACAGGGAGTTCATCAACATGGCCTGCATTTGTAGCTTTCTGTGTCTCGTGTGCACTTAGCTGGAAGAGGCTGCATCTGGGACCACTAATCCGAAATGGTACTTTTAATTTAAAGTGTCTTACAGAATTTAATATTTTTTATCCCTGCTGAATTAATATTAAGGCCACAAGAAAAATCATGACTAGAAGATTGTGTGTATTTGAACATAACTGCAAAGTTAGCATCTAATAAATGTTCTCATGCTGAATCTAAACACAGTCCCACATTGCCGGTGCCATCATTTTGGGGGTCTACAAGACAACGTGCAGAATGTTCAACAAATGGGATTTTTCAATGTCCTATGAGTGCCTGTAATTGCTCTCAGGTCCTGCCAAGGAACTCTGGAGTCCAGCTTCCACAGGTGGCTGTTCTGGCACTACAGTTCAGGTCTTGAATTGCTTTGTCAAGAACGTCTGATTCCCGTTCCATCTGGTACTGATTTACATCTGTCCTATAATACACTCTTCCCAGGAGACAAGAATGCTCCCAGTGAACACTTGTACCATTCTGATCATTTTCAACTTTCCACAAAAAGACATTCATTTAGTTTCTGGTGTATCAATCCCGCTTTTAGTAGTATGGTTTTCTAAAAGACAGATTTGTATATTTCCATGTGTATGCCTGTTCTACTGCCCATGACTAGAGGCTCATGGAAGGTTAAGACCTGCTTCCCGGGTGTGTTTGTTCCATGACTCCCCTCTGATGGACATAGGCATCTGGTGCAGGACTTGGGGTGTAGCTCAGTGCTGAAGTAGATACTTAGCAAGCTCAAGACTCTGGATTCCACCAATAACACAGCAAAGGAGTGGGAAGGGAGGGAGAGAAGCAAAGAAATATCTGATACTGCTCTCTGCACACAAAACGATGAATATCGTTCGTTACCTCATCTGTAGATGAATACTAATATTGTTTAAAGCTAGATTACTGAGGTTTTCTTCTGGATGCTAATTTATGCTAATGAGTAGGAAATCAAACAAGTTTTATTTGTTGTTGTTGAGAGATTTTTCCCTTTAGCAAGTCATTTTAATATGAACTTCATGGCCATCTGTGTATTTGTGGAAATCAGGTGGGAATTCAGAACTTCCTTCCAACCCAAATACAGAAATGAGCGAAGTCACCAACATGCATTAATTATCAGCCTGCCAGGAAAAGACTGGAGGGCAAGATTAATATTCTTTATGCAAGGTAAAATGAAAACAGATTATACTTTCCAACCGAGCAATTTCATAGTTAAAATAATAAAGAAGTGTTAATGGTCTAAAGCAGAAACCAAGGAAACTTGAATGTATGCTAGGAAGGCTGTCCACATAGACCAACAACAACAACAATAAACAATTAAGCTAAGACGAAAATGACTCAACTGGACTGACTGATTTCAATTGGTTTAGAGAATACCATCCTCCATTGTGTATCCATGGCTGACAGCACTAGTTGGTCCTGACAACAACTCCTCTTGTCTTTCTGTGCAGGTGCGCATGGTTCTGCACTTGGTGAGATCGTATAGATTATTATCCAATGACGTCCACAGACATCTCACCCCTTCTGCAGGCAGAGCACATGTCTCTACCCCACTCACACTGAACACTGCAATGAGCAGTAGGGTAGGATGGTAAGAGGGGCCGTCTGTAAGCCTGTGTGATCTGACCTCTGGCTCTTGCTCCCGTGGGAGACCAACTCCCACATTTTTATGACAGGGAACTCATGAGGAGAGAGGGATAAGAGACTGAGGTAGAAATACAGAGGTAGAAGGATAGAGGGGAGAGAAACAGATAGAAACACAGGATGGCCTCAGGAGGGCCTGGATCATTATCCACTGGCTCCTTCTGTCTCTTCTAAAGGGCTATTTATAGGAATGCCAAGGGGTGGAGCAAAGACCTCCCCTTAGCTCTTAGTAACCATGTACATGGTCAAGCAATCTTCCAATGCAGCCCTTCTGGGTAAAGCAAGCTCAGATCTCACTAGGAAACCTTTTTTGGGTCTCCGCATGCCCTGCTATCTCCTGTGAGTGGAACATGCTTTGGGTAGTCAAGAACTCTGCAGGCTAGAGCACATAGCAGATGCTCATGGAGCATGTCTGAGCCCCATCTGCTGTCTGAGGCAGAGCACAGGAGAAAAATAAAGATGTTCTTAGTTGTAAGGCACTGAGGGTTGCTCAGTTCATCTTAGATGATCCTTATATGTTATCCCTAAAAGTGAAGACCACAAGGAAAGGAGACGAATACAGTAGACATGTCATCCAGAATTCATGAGGATCTGATGGAAGCAAGAGAAATGTGGCCAGTTCCAGGTTATTAGACTGTTCTGTGCAAGGCCAGAGGCATTGTCTAGAATGAACTCATCTGTAAGGGCCTAGGAGAAAAGAGAACCCACATAGAGGTGTGGGTAATAACCCACAGCCCAAGATAACAAAATTCTACTAGGCATGAGAACAATAAAGTTTAAAAATAAAGTTTCAGTATAAGAAAGCTATCTAGTCAACATTTGACCTCCCACAAAACACTGTTATGCTGGAAATAGTCTTGGTCAATGAATCATCTATAAGGAGCTTGGAAAGATAATGATGGGAGATTGGAGACCATCACTGAAGGGAGACCCTTCAGCAGAGAAAGCTGATCTCTGAGGCTGTGAGGGGGCCACTACCACCTGATTGGATTAAAGGGAAGATCTTCATCTCCTTTGCCTCTGTGTTTCACTCACACCAAAAAAAAAAAAAGAGAGGCATCAGTCTTCCTGAAATATTTGGCACCCCATTACCCCTTGGCACCTGTTTTCAGTGATCAGTATATGAGAAATATTCAACAGATATTTTTGACCAGTGGGTGAACAAATGCAAAAATGAATGTTAAGTGCATTCATATGTTGAGTCCACCATGGGTAAGTAAAGGTCATAATAAACAGTAGTCAAGTTTAAACTCTATTCACCTGGCATTCATTAGTTCATTTAATAGATTGAATGCCTGGCATGTGCAAGTGATCATGTGCTCTTTTGTAGATGAAATCATATAGTGTAGATCCTGCTCTTGGGAAGCCGATGGTAACTTAATGAATGGATGGCACATAAATACATGCACTCAAACAGAAACACAAATGTAAAATATTAATAAGACTAAAGAGCCCTAGGAGAGTGTGAGTCGGTGAGTGTTTTAGGCTGGAGGGTCACAGACACTCCCTCAAACAAAAAGTTACCATCTGACATGCATATATGCTAGGAAAAAGAATATAAGATTGTATCATTCCCAGAGTCCTGACATGCACAGCCAGCTGAGTAACATGTACACTATTTTGGCAACTGGCCCTGGGATCCTGGAGACTCTCCAAACCATCATCTCCTCGAAGCAAAAGGACAACAAATCACAACAATAAAGTCTTCAAAGGTCGGTTGCATGTTACACAGAGAAGAGTCTGGTAAGTTCTGTAGACATTCAAACATACCAAGTAGATAATCTGCATATGAAGAAAAAAGATCCACGGTGGCAAACTCTGGAATGTTCAGCAATGCCATGTGATTCACTTTGTCAGTTCTAGCATTCTTCTTTCCAATCAGGAGGTTGATGGCCAGCACGGCTTCGCTGACCTGGAATGACACATTAGAATTCATCTGTTCTGTGTTAGGACAGGCAATGGCTTGACTGTGCCTCTCTAAGTTTTTGTGCTGGGAGGTCTGATCCCCACTGCGGCACCAGGAGGAAGGAGAGCATTTTAAAGATGTGATTAGGTCAAGAGAGCTTAACCCTGAAGCGTTGGTTGACAGAGTAGCCATAGAATAAGTTCCTTCTTATAGGAGAAGCTGTCTCCCCATTGGATGTCTGCTGCTGCCCCTCCACCTTCTGCCAGGCAATGGTAAAGCAAGAAGGCCAAGTCCAGCTGCTAGCCCTTGGTCTTGAACCTACCAGTCTCAAGCACTACGAGTCAGTAGATCCATGTTTAACATGAATGACCCAGTGTGTGCTGTTCTGTTGCAGCAGCACAATACAGACTGAGACAATAAACATGAAGACATGAATCCATGAAATAATATTTGATATACACTGGAAGAAAAAAATCACCATGTGAAAAAGATAGCATGTGATCCCTGACGTGTGGAATATACAACACAGTCAAGCCAATTAATTGGTTAGCTTTGACAATCTAATTAATGCATAAGTCACTTTAAATAAGTTACATCACCCAGCTAGGATATGCATTTGCCAAAATGTCGGACAGGTACACATGTCTATCCAACATTTCATTAAGGGAAAATGGAAACAGTTGTGCCTGGTTACTAGAGATTATGAATGCTACACAGGTATAGAGACTATTTGTAAAGTTTCCCAACAGACATGGCAGATAGAAATCCCTCCCCAAGTGTAACTTCTCCTTTCTCTCAAGCAGCTCCATTGCTAGATAGAGGACACAGGGAAGACATCGGGAGAGTCAACTGTGGAAGACACAGGCAAGACATTTGGAAGAGTCAACAATGTGGGACACAGGGACGACATCGGGAACGTCAACAGTGGAGGACACGGGGAAGACATCGGGAGCATTAACAATGGAGGACACAGGCGAGACATTGGGAAAGTCAACATTCACACGCTAACCTGTGCAGCAGCTCGTATTGCAATCCAGGCCAGTGAGCTGTAAATTTCAAATCGACTTGCTACTGGTTCTTTAATAAAACTGTGCCTTTTGGGAAGAGGCTATAATAGTAAATAGAAAGCACGTTAGGATAAAGATATCTCAATGTTTCTTGCAAAATCTCATCTTCTCCAGATGACATATTAGTAGAATAATATGCAGCCATCAAGAAGTATAATGTATTATTACCATGAAAAATATTTAAAATATATCAAAAAGAAAACTATAGGTTAAAAAATTGTATGTAAGTATGATCCTACTTTTTAAAAGTACACATGCATTACTGTATATGTAAGCAGAAATTATACCAAGACTTCAGAATGATTACTTTTCCCTACTTTTTCTATAATGAGTTAACATGATTTATGTAATAAGTTAATAAAAGTATCTTTTTAACTGATGTCAAATTCCATTTTAATAGAGGTTATTTACACCAAATATTTTGTGGGCAAAGAGACCAGAAATGAGGATATTCAAATTTGTTCTGTTTTTCTGTTGTTTTAACTTGGGTCTCAAAGCCCTGCGGGCCCCTAAGTCAAGATTCTCTGGCCTCAGCCTCCTGAGTCACTCAGTAGATTTTGATATTAGGTTACTATTATGAAAAATGCTAAAGGTATTTCATAACTCCATAGACTAGTAGAATAGAAACCACAAGGGACAGTTTTTAAATACATAAATACACACCTTCACATATACACTCATATGCATTCAATTTTTAAACACAAGAAGTTTAACGCTACAAAGACAAATACAGCAAATACAGTAACTTATACTTTTAATGATAACTGAAGTAAATAAATTTTAAGTCAGTTTTTAAACATTTAAGTAATTAGACCAGGCATGGCAGCACAGGCCCTTAATTCCTGTGGAGGCAGAGACTGGTAGATCTCTGAGTTCAAGGCCAGCCTGGTCTACAGAGTGAGTTCTAGGGTAGCCAGGGCTACACAGAGAAACCCTGTGTCAAAAAAAAATTAAGTAATTAGACACTTTAGTTTTAATATATTTGCTATGTATATTTGACTGTTTCTTTATTCTTCAAGAAATCTGAAGAATTGGACCTATAGTAACATGAAGCATGTCACTGATTTGCTTCTATCTAGAAGACTCATGGGGAAGGAGTGAGGTCCTGGATCCTAGGGATACTGAGCCACTGGGTACAATGGCCTGATGTGTCCAGCCAACACCAGTGACAGGTTTGGAGAAAAGGACACCAGGAGAGACTTCCCTGTGGGTACCTGCAGTCTACAGCTTTACCCGAGATAAGGCCCTATGGGGAACCATGTGGGCTCTAGGGAAGCAATGAAAACTCTACTAAGCCTGAGCAGCTTACCTAAGTCTGGAAGAAAGACTGGCAGCCATGAATTGTAGAATCTAGAGTGAGGGGAAGCAATTAATGTCACAGACTCTGGGAAAAGTAGCCACTTTTAATTGAGAAGAGTTATTAGAGGAGGCTGGACTTGGGCTTTTAAAAATGGACCGGAGAAAGAACATGATGGGTTTCCTTTTCAAGATGAGGAGGCATCAACATTGGGCAGCCCATGTGACCAGAGAAACAAAAGAGAAACCCAGGGAGTGACTGGAAATGACGTCATAAAAGCATATTTCTTTGTAAGAGATGTGATCCTATACATAGAAAATCCTAGGACACAGACACACATGCACACTATGAAAATCAACAAACACGGTCAGTGAAGGCATGGGATATAAAATTCAACAATATGTGCAAATCAATTACATTACTATAAAGAAATTCTAGAATTTATGTCCCTGAAGTCTTAATGTTGCTAAGACAAACTGTCAACAGATTGTCCTGTAGCTTCAACAGAATTCCTGAAAAATTCCAATTCAGTTTTCTTTTTGTAAATTGGGACACAGATTGGAAAATGTGTGTGAAGATGTGGAGGTCTCCAAGTACTAAAAGAATTTTGAAGATGAACCATGGTGTTGGAAGACATGTGCTCTGAATCCTGAGACCTTCCTTACCAAAAGCTGTAGCAACAGAGGGTGAAACGTCCATAAAGGTACACTCAAAGACCAATGGGTTCTAAAGATCTTAGCACGCCACTCAAAACACAATCTCTAAAAAAGAAAGAACTCATTCTGGAACTTCATAAAATTAAAAATTTCTTTGTCTCTAAACACCACAAGCCACCAGCTAGGAGGAAATTTGCAAATCGTGCATCCAGTAAGAGATCTGTGTCTAGAATATGTATAGATGAAAAAAAGCGGTCACAGCTCATCTTTCTCTTTGAACTATTTCCCCCCACTTAAAACCTGGGAAATCCCATTCCTTCTTCTCAACTCTCTCATCTGTGAAGCCTTCTGTAGTATTCCCACAAAAGAGAATTAGTTTGTCTGGCATCTCTACCTTAGCATATTGTATTTGCAGTCCTATCAAGGTGCCATTCCATTATATCTTTCCCTTGGAAGACTCAAGGTTCTGTGGGGAAAGTTAACTACATACCTGGTACCACATTAAGCCCTTCAAAAATGTTTGGATATTTTTGGTTGTGAGCCTAGACTTTAATGGCTGAGCCATCTCCCTCAAAAAACAAACAAACAAACAAAAAGTTTGGATAATGAATGAATGAATGGGTGCTCAAAAATGGTTAATTAGACTTAACTAATAATTATTGGGTAATCTACTACATATAAAATACTTAATGAAGAATATAAATGATTATTGAAGTTATGTAAAGATAGTGGAACTGAATATATCATGCTCAATACTTTATTATGCTCCTAACTACACTAAAAGGTATGTATAGCCATCTCCATGTCAGAGGTGGGGAAGCAAGGCTTCTGAAGTCACTCTGGTATATCAGGTTGAGATCCAAGCCCAAGACTGTATTGCTTGCACACTGCTAAAAGTGGAACAGTACTATTGTTTATTCTGTTTTGAATTTTATTTACTTATTTTGGGGGCACATGTGTGCCACAGTGCACATGTGGAGGTCACAGGACAACTTGCTCTAGTTGGCTCTTTCCTTCTACCAGGTGCATCATGGGAATCAAGCTAGGTGGTGCTTTTACCCACTGACCCCCCTCAGTGGCCCCACAACTGCTGGTTTTTTAAGGTTTTTGTGTTGTTTCTATTAAGACAAATTTCAAATGTTATATTTCAATGGCCAAAATATGCCTGGATGAGTGTTTTTATTTGTTTTGGGCTATTCTCTGTGCCTTTTGTAATGTTATAACTTGTTAAAATATTTTTATGTCAAGATATACAGATGTTATGTAATTACAGTATTTTTTTCCTTCAAATCCTATTTCACATAAATAATTACAAGCACATCTCTTGGCTAGGCCCAGAAACTGCTGATATTCACACCATTCCACTACTTTGCAGCACTGTTCTCTATGGAAACCACACACTTGTTCTTCTCTAGCTAGTAACAAACATTTTTATCATACCACCACAGCAACCTTTCCTAGCTTATAGTCATTTTGATTTTTTAAATGGTGATACCCACCTAAGGCAGCTAGCATATAAATAATTTGATTGACTAAATATATTTACCTAAAGTTTCAAGTCATGTTTATGACACCTCAAAACCTAGAGATTTGAGACAGCTGCAGTGGTGCACACCTTTAATCCCAGCATTTGGGAGGCAGAGGCAGGTGAATCTCAGTGAGTTCGAGGACAGCCTGGTCTACATGGAGAGGTTCAGGACATTTAGGGCTACACAGAGAGACCCTGCCTCAAAACAAACAAAATCTTTAAAAAAATATCTTGGGGAAGAAGTTGCAAGGACAGAGAGTAGATTCAAAGGGACGGAAAGATGAGTAGAATCAAGATGCATGGTGTGAAACCCACAACGAATCAATAAAGAGTTTTAAAAGATTAAGAGATTTGATCCCGACATTTTCTGAAAAGATCTCCTTGCAGAATCAATGATCATTTGGTAAGGATAAAATATGAACATTCACCACAACCCAACAATAATCATGTCATTCAAAGCAACCTGGCTTATTTCTTCCGTTAGAATCTTCCTCAGTCAAGATCCTTGGTACTGCAGTGGACCTGTGCACATCAGCAAAACCTGGGAGTCTGTTGGAAACCCCAAACCTCAAGCCCACTCCCTAAGTAACAAGTCATTATCTGCCCTTCAGCAAGATTGGGGAGATGCTTCTGCACCTTAATTTTCAAGCACTGCTGTGGGGGGGTGCATCTCCTGTGAGTCTGCATGGCTCCCGCCTTATGCAACATCACACCAAAGTGCCACCTTCATTTACCATCACGATAACATGCCAAAGTACCACCCTTGCTTACCATCCTGATATCACAAGACCACATTCATTTACCATCTCAGCAACCCAAATAATTTCCTCGTCGTCATAAGTTTCACTACCAGGGACCCCTCTCATCCCCTTTCTCCCTCGTTCCATTCTGATTTTCATGTCTGCTGCCATACAGTCTGTCTCCCTCCACTAGCTAAATGGGAAGAGGGACTATGCTCATTTCAGCATTGACTTATCACCTTCTAGAAGACTGCCTCTATCAAAGCAGGTGCTTGATACATCTGTGAGCTATGAACGACACTGACAGGCCCTATGACTTTCAAAAATACTATGTGTCCATTTCCTATATTCGCCTGAGAATTCATTCCTAAGCACTCACAGCCTTTGACTAGTTACATAGCCAGCATCCCGTGTGCATCATTTTAACAAGCACAAACACTGAAATGAAATCAGTTTCCAGCGTTCTACCTAAAGAAACCCCCCCCCAAAAAAAGAGGCATCTGACTATAAGTCACTATACAGTAATGAGTTCATGTCTTCAAGTCACATAGGGAAATGCCCCATTATTCCAGCAGCGCAGCATTACTGAAAATGATCAGGGGCTTCTTATTCCTGTCAACGCAGCTGATACCTTGAGTGATGATGGTGTTGCTGAGACTTTCTTCCTTGGCTTCTTCAGATGGAAATACACCAGGGCAATTTCTAGGTAGGAGTCTCTTATCAACCTACAATGATATGACATTCAACTTAGCGACACCGTTCTCTCGTGCCATCTCTTTGTACTTTTCGCCGACTGTGTCTGGGGGAGTGAACAATAAGAACAGACAAGTGTTCTTCTCCTAGCCCATACATCTTTTAGGCCACAGCTAGTGGGATCTTCCTCAGAAATGAGAAGCTCTTGGGAAAGCTCAGCATTCTAATTCATTTTATGCTCACAACATCCCGGGCTATGACTGCTACAATGCTTAGCAAAGACCTTTCTGGAACATTCCAGGGAAGTAGTCACTAAAGAAGTCGTAGCAGAAGAAGCCATCCTTGAAAACCAGGCCTCTGTCTACTCTCCTCTGCTAATAAAGTGGAAATCAACAGAGAACTCCACAGAAAACAGTAATGGTCAGATCTATATATGTTCTATCAAAGGTATCAGTTGACGTCTCAGGTCAGTGCTGGGCAAACAGTGGCTTCCCACCAATATTGAGGTCATTTCTGTACAGAATTAAGCAGGCTACTGGTATGAATGGCTACAGAGACTATGGAAATAATCCTTCTAAACTCTTTAACATCCATAGTAGGTAGTTCTAGTTGTAACCAATAGTCTAAAGGAAGTCTCCATGGTCTTGATACTGACAGGAGACCTGGGTCTAAATGAGAACCAGTTTGCAGCCTAGAATGTTATATGATAACTGGGAGGCATCCCACCTTTTCCTGTAAAGGAGGCCTTAGGTCAGAGCCAAAAGCAACAAGCTTGAGAAGGAGGTCACTAAACCTGCTGTCTGGACGAACCCCAGTGCATGTGCCCTGCCATGACAAGGTCTCATTCATCCCTTTCTTGAATCTTCTGTGTATAGCATACAGAACTCAGACCACACAGGAGCAGTTCTACAAGGATGAAGCGTTCGCCATTACCCTGAGTTCTGATCGTTTCTCAGGCTTATTTGAATAGCTTCGAAAAAACTCTCTATCTGTGAAACTGGAGATTTCTCTTCTATCAGAATTTGACGCTCTATTCTGCCTGCAAGAAGAAAAAAACACGCGTAAAGATGGTTTCCCGTTTTTTATAATTTATAACAGAAGAGCAAATACTTCATTCTGCCAACTCTGGAAGCTGGACTGCTGTCTTCAGTGTGTCTGTCTGTCACTCTTTGATGAAAGATAAGCTGAGGATGAAAGACTGAAGCTTCCATCCCCAGGGATGTCTGGAATGCTTTCAACAAAACACCTCTGGCTTCCCAACACCATTGGCCTTACAGCTTACTTTCCTCTGTCCCCCCCCCCAACTCTGTGATTCCTCACCTCTAACGTCTTCTCTCTTTCTCTTACCCTTGTCTATTTCACAAATGTAAAAAAAGGGGGGGTTCAGCTGTATCCTTATATAGTCATAACTACAGTAGTAGTCATAACTACAAAGACAAAATAAGCCTGAGTTCTCTTTGAGGATAAATGGATTTTTTTCAATGTCATACACATACAGAGACAGAGACAGAGAAAGAGAGAGAATATTATCTAGCATAAGAAGAGAGAAATGCTGCCATTTGCACATATGAATGTGGGACACTGTGCTAAGCAAAAGAAGCTAGGTACAGAAAGGTAAACACTGCACAGTGTTGCTTACATTAATTCATGAATCCAAGAAATCTCCATTCATGAAGTAGAAAGAGGAGTGCCAGTTGCTGAAGTGTGGGAAACGGAGATACTGAAAACAGTTCAGTCAAGATGGATTTGTTTTGTGATCTACTGTACAGCCTGGTGACAATTAGTGTATTATATACTTAAATACATACATTATAATTAGAGTGTATTATATACTTAAAAATTACTAAGGAATTAGATTCTTAAATACTCATGCCACAAAATAAAATGATATGTTTGCATAAGTTGAATTAGCTAGGTTTAACCACCTCATACTATATTCATATATGGAAGCATTACACTGTACTATATATATAGTCAATTAACTGCAAAGTTTTTAAGTTATATATATACATTGGTTGTGAGCCTAGCCTTTAATGGCTGAGCTATCCCTTCAGCCTAGTGTTTAGGTTTTAAAATAAGCTTACCAAAAGTCAGGCAGTGGTGATGCACGCCTTTAATCTCAGCATTCAGGGAGTCAGAGGCAGGTGGATCTCTATAAGTTTGAGGCCAGACTGATCTACAGAGTAAGTTCCAGGACAGCCAGAGCTACACAGAGAAACCCTGTCTTGGAAAAACCAAAATGATGATGATGATGATGATGATAAACAACTTAATGAAAAATAAAAATCCTTTTTAAAAAAAGCAACTGCTTTTTTTTTTAAATTAGAGATGGTACCAATGCCACCCATCACTTGGCTCTCAGCAACCATGGTGGATGCCATCCTTCAAGCACAAGAACTGAGAGAGCTGTCCTGCAGCAGAAATTCCAGGAAAGCAAAGTCTTAGAGTCACCAAGAGTAAGATGACAGTTTTTGTGTAGCAGGAAAGGGCCAAGAGAGGGACACAGAGCTCCCATCTGGGCATGCTCATTTAATAGCTGCCGATGGGTGAGAAGTTAACTCTCGTGTGACATGTCTAGCTCAGTAAATGACAGCAATCATTACACTTTCGATTTTCTTGCAGCAGAAATGGCCATGATGAAATCATATGAATGCATTGTCTGTAAGTTCTAGAGACAGGTATTCTACAGCTATTAAGTTTTAATTTAACATTATCTCTTACTTATAGAAATTAACCAAAATGTCTAACTAGGTAACGAAATAATGTAAAACACTAATTTATTATTATCATCTAGTAATAAATTATTTTTATTGTCTTAATTAATAATTACACTTGTTTCATTGGTATTATTTGGCAAGTATGTGTTTTTAAAAGATTTATTTTCATGTTTTTAATATTTTCTTTTATGTGTACAGGTGAGTTTTCTTGCATGTATGTCTGTATATCATGTGTATGCTTGGTACCTGATAAGGCCACAAGAGAACATTAGATCCCCTCGAACGAACTGAAGTTATAGCCTTATGCATGCTGGGAATCGAACCTGGGACCTCTGGAAGAGCAGTCAGTGATCTGAACTGCTGAGTCATTTCTCTAGCCCTAATTTTTTATTTTTAAATTATGTGTATATGTGTGTCTGTGTGGGTATACATGGGCATGCATGGAGCCACCCACAGAGGCCAGAAGGCCAGAAGACTTTGTTGGACCTCGTGGAGCTGGAGTGACAGGTAGTAACTCCTCCTAACATGGGTGCTGGTAACCAGACTCAGATCCTCTACAAGAGCATTACATGCTTCTTCTAACTGCTGAGTCACCACTCCAGTCACGTGACGTGTGGTGAAGTGGCTGATGTGGACATTTTCTTGAACCAAACACTAAGCTTTATATGAGGACATCGATTAGTAGTAACTTTATTTTCTAGATATGACTTAATGGGAGGCTTTCATCAGCAACTGAGACTTACAGAGAGGACTGATGTGTCTTGTCATGGCCAAGCTCTCTGTAAAGTCTGTGGTTTTCACAGTCAAGAAGTTGACTATTAATAACTTCACGGCTCCACATGCTTCATCAGGGTTCTGACGCCCAGTACAACTCACCTTTCTGAAACAGAATTTCAGCTTCCACCTCATACTCCTCTGCTGCGGTCACCTGGCAGAGCTTCAGGGCCATCTCAAAGATGTGAAGAGCAGGCAACCACTTGGTGATGTCCTTCTTCTTGGTGTTGGAATACACCTGCTTGGACAATGTGTGTCCTAAAAGCAAAACAGTTGGGCGGAGGCAAAACAATGCCATCTTCAGGGTTTGGAGCAACCACTAAGGCGATGGACTGCTCTCACAGCAATGCTGTGAGTCTTCACAGTTCCTTGTAGCCAAGAATGTTTTAAAGAGCCACATAGCCAAGGTGTAAGTGAACTACAACAATAATTTGAGCTTTGATAACTCTCCAATGTTTCGTCTTATTTTTAAAATCAACAGCAGTCTCCAAGTGTCTCCAGTTCTCAATTTTTCATGGTGCTTCTGGAACAACCTCCATGTTCTTTGCTTTTAATATTTACTTATTTGTTTTACATCCCAACCACAGTTTCCTCTCCCTCCTCTCCTCCTAGTCCCTCCTCCACCTTCTTTTTGCACCCCCCCATTCACCCCTCCTTCATTTCTATTCAGAAAAAAAGGCAGGCCTCCCATGGATATCAACAAAGCATGACATATCAAGTTTCAGTAAGACTAGGCACCTCTCCTCCTATTAAGGCTGGGCAAGGCAACCCAGTATGAGCAATAGGATCCCAAAAGCAAGCAACAGAGTCAGAGAATATTTATTCTATGTTCTTAAGAAGAGGCTGTTAGCAGGAGAAACATCTGGAAGTTGTATATTGTTCACTATTAATAAATTTGCATATATTAATAGGCAATACTTTTCTATTAAATGCACTGATTACTCATTATGTAATATTTCATCATAACTGGATAAGAAAGCTCTTTACAGGCAAGGGCTACATGCCATACTTTAGGAGCTCTCATTTTTAATGACTGCTTATTGAATGGAAGGATTATTGAATGGAAGAAATATCGTTCTATATGGCATCAAAGACTGACATTTATCAAAAAATACTTACTACATTTGAGTACTAGATATAAATGAGAAAAAAAGAATACTAAGAGATAAGACGTGCTAAATGTTTCCTACATGCCAGGTACCATCTCATGGACTCCACATGAATGGCTACTGTGATTCACAACTCTGAGTGGGCAACATTATGCTCATTTGACAGAAGACAGAGCAACGGCTCAAAGCTGTAAGTAACTTGCCCAAGGTCACATGGCCATGATTTGAACCTAAAGCAGCCTGGCCCCATGGCCTGCACCTTAAACTACAACACAGTACCCTAGTAGTGAGGTGATGGAACTGTTGATTAACAAAGAATATAAACATCAAGACAGTAGCTAAAACAGCATGAGGCTGCTCACAGGAAAAGAAACTGTAGGGCATTGTGGGAGCGGAACAGAGATCTGGTCTGTCTGGATCTTGGGAAGGCCCCAGGAGGCTACCCAGACAGCACGGTTGTCTAGTAGGTCAACGGGTGCCAAACTTGCCCACTTCTGTTTCATACATATAACCCTAAGCATGCTATTCCCTATCAGCTCTTGCGAAGGATAAAAAGAGTAAGCAGCCAGATTCCTGTGGTGCAATCTATGCGATAAGGAGAAACTGTCAAGAGAGCTAGCTGCAGAAGCTTTTGTGCTTCGCAATACTGAAAGGTTCCTTTTCCCAGTAAACACCAACTCTGAAGAAGAAGAAAAAAAAAAAACTGTTGTGAAACTGACATTGTTTTGACAGAAAGGAGGCTTGTGGTTTTGTTTTTAAAGGCTGTATTTAATATAATATAGCAGGAAGCAAGCTGTTCGCCTTCAAATGCGTCTACCAAGAAGCAACAGTATTGTCATTGAGTGGTGACAGATCTTCAAGATTAGTAAGGCAGAAGAGCCGAGAGTGGATTTGAGTTTGCACAATCTGTGCTTTGAGCTCACGCAAAACTCGAATGTCCTAGTAAGATGGCAAACTGTAGGCTAAAATAATCTAGGGGGTGGGGGTGGATAGCTTGAGTGTGGTCACTGACTGAGCTGCAAGGGATCTGAGGGCCCGGCTAGTTGCGCTAACTCCATCAGAGAGGAGACTGACAAGGTAGAGGGATGTATGTAGTGAAATTCACATGCCAGTGATGATACTGAGGATGGATCAAAGGAGGAGAAGAGAGATAAGGGGAAGATTCTGGAGAGATGGTACCTGGGTATACGCTTGCTGGCCTCCCCTTGCCAAGTCCAGCCCTACTACTGATTCTCTTGGCTGAGCAGTTTCTGGTAGAAGAGGCAGGAGGGTCCTAGAAGGTGATGGGTTACAACAGAGAGAGTTGCCACCAGCTTTCTATTCTCTGGGCAAACAAGACCTTGAGAAACAGAGGCAGGAAGGCTGATGTCAAAGATTAGAGATGGTACCCTAGAGAGAGCCTAAAGGGATGTTTGCAAGTCCCAGAGAAGGGTAGCTATGGTTAGTTGCCTCCTGGATTTCCTAAGAGGGATCTGACAATGGCCTGAGTCCTCTGAACTCCTGAGCTCAAAAATGCTGGCTGGCCATTGTTATTTCCCTTGGAGGCTCAATGGAGAATTGAGACTCTTAAAAGTTGGTATAGAGCCAAGTCACACAGGCAGAACTTGCCCCTCTGACCATCACGGGCACACTGTCACAGCTAGACCTGGAGAATAATAAATAAGCAAAGAAGAATAGCCCAGGAAAGAAGAGTCAGCAGCCATCAAGAAGAATATCAAATGTGGCTTCTAGAAGAGAAAGCATGAGTGAAATAAAGTAGATTGAGGATAGAGTAACAGAATTGCATGCATGCATGCATACATACATACATACATACATATTATATATACATATGAGCCTACATAGAAATACAGGTTATCAGCTAATTTCAAGAGGGGGGTCAATGCCAAAAATATTAATTATTAAGAAGATCAATTAGATTATTCTGACATCATAAATTATAAAAATGTTAGAATTCTAAGGGAAAGATGATAGACTTTCCAGTCAAAGCCAAATATTATCAACACCTGTAGTGTTGACTATGGTCCCAGCACTGAGCCAGGCATTTTTTCTGATTTAATCTTCTGTGAGGGGAGTACCATGACTATTCCCTGCATGTTTATCCTCTCTTCCACTCATATGTTGAAACACCAGCCCCCAACAATGATGGTGTCTCTGTGGAGAGGTTAAGACTTTCCCTGGTAATTATGAAAGCCGAGCCCTCGTGGACAGGCTGCATGGCCGATGTAACAGCCTGGAGGAGCCAGTTCACCCCTCCCATAACATAGTGGCCAGTTGAGGCACCAGCTGTGAGGCAGATGTGCTCTTGATGGACAGTAAATCTTGACTTTGGTCTTCAAATCTCCAGAAACGAAAGCAATAGATTTCTACTGTCTAAAAATTATCTAATCCAGGGTAACTTAGAGCAAGTGAGTTACGACAGCCTTGGTTCTGAAATGAGGGAACTACAGGGAAGCTAAATGACACTCTTGAGATTTTCACATAGGTATCCAGCCCCCAAGAAGGAACAGAGGAAGGTAATGGGCAATAATTAATCCAAAAAAAAAAAAAAAAAAAAAAAAAAAAAAAAAAAAAAAAACCTTCCCCAGACAGAAAGAAACTTGCCTGCAGATGCCAAGGGCTCGACTGATTTCTGGGTAGAGAAAGAGGAGACATGTACCCAGACATGTGTTGGTGAATTTCCTGAACTACAGAGACGAAAGAAATCTAACAAGATTTGGGGAGGAAAGGACAGATTTCTTGCCCAAAGAAAATAAAAGTTCGACTAACACTACATTTGAAACATTATGAGTAGGAATAATGGAATGCATCTACCAAACCCCAGAGAAAAGACAACCCCCCCCTGCCCCACCAGAATGCTTATGCTGGACTGATATGGTATATCAGTCGCCTGTCATGGTGAAAAAAAAAGGGTATTTGTGAAAAACAAGGCTTCAGAGAGCATCATTCAGATTTTAACTGGGGAAAGCATGGTGGGTGGGGATTTAATCAACAACCACACAGAAGAACAGAGTCTGGGAAACAAGAAACAGATGAGGAGACAAGGAAAAGGGAGGTACCGATATCTTCTCAGTGGTAGGAGGTCTGCTATCAGATGTTACGAGTTATAAACACAATGTCTCTAAGAGAAAGAAGAGGAAATAGTGTAAAGGACAAAAATCCCCATTATATAGCCTGGACCACATCACAGGAAGCCTTTTATGCCACAATAAATAGAGAACATTACTATAAGGGATGACCTATGGAAATAGAAGACTTCATGGTAATTAAGAAACCAGAGAGAGAGAAGGAAAGCTGGGAGGAGACAGAGCCTGGGGATCTATGAGTTGGGAGAGTCGAGTGCCAAGGAGATGCAGGTGGTGCAGACACTACCAGGTACTGGGTGGCCATACAGGCAAAACTGGTAAAGAACACTCGGGAGCTGTAATTGAGCCTTGGTCAATCAACAGTGATTTCTCTCATCTAAATCTAGAATAAAGTGGAACAAGGAGTTAATGGGAGTCAAGGGAGGAAGAACAGAGGGAATGGAATCCATCTTTTAAGAATCCAGATGTCCAAGGTGCTTAAGGATAGGTGGTTGTTCTCTTTTGCATGTCTGTCTGTTTGGATTCCTATTGACTAATATTCAAATATGTTAACACAATGAAGGTCAAAAGGAAAAGGCGATCTCAGCAATCAGAGTGTGGACAGTCTAGAGGAGATAGGAGGCCCCTCTGAAGCCAGGACCCTGGGAGGCAGACACACACACACACACACACACACACACACACACACACACACACCAGAGAGCCAGAGCAAAGCCAAGAGGCTGGGATTTGGGGGAAGGAGAGGTTGTTCCCCTGGCACAGAGGTCAGGACAGGACAACTGGATTAGTAGCTAGGCAGATTAGAGAGGTTTCCCAAAAGGGCTAGCCTCCAGAGAGCAGTAGACCTGTACACCTTTCTTTATACTGCCTGAAACAACCACGGCATCCAGCGTTCAAACTGTCCTTAGCAGAGACATTGCCTAACATGCATCATGGTAAGACATGGAAACTACGGCCTCAAGACACCTTGATTCATAAAAGTACAAAGGCTTTAACAATTCCCCCATTTACAGGATGAAGATTTATCTCTTAAAATGATACAAGTTATTAGAGCTTCGGGAAAAAGCATGCCATTTTCATCAACACATTAAGATAATGTTTTTTCATGGGTATTGTTTTTAGAGACATGGGTACTTAACAGCATCAGTGATAACCAGAAGATATAATACACTGTTCTGTACTCCTCTCAAAAATCTTTCTTAATTTGACATAACTATAAAATAATTGGTTGTAATTTAGAGAACAAAAAAAGTGGTATATCATTTAGGAATGCACTCATACTTTGCGTTTCTATGATTTTTTTTCAATAAAGCAGACTGTGAAAATAATCTTGTTACAAAGACTGAATAGCTGAAGAAAATGCAATAGTCCAAAGCAAATAGTTTCACATATTGTAACTACTGTAATCGACCTCATAACTTGATTCATACATGAAGATCATTTTTATACCACAGATTCTAGCACATGGTAATTGACCAAAACCTATTTAAGCATGCAGAGCCTGGGCATTCCTAATACTGACCCTTCAAGTTATGAAAGCCTACTTGAAAAACAATTAAAAATCCCTATGCTACTCTAGGAAGGTAGATGCTTAGATGTTCTTACCAATTCTCAGTTTTATTTTGGCCAGTAACATGACATGAGGAAGGTAGATATTTTTCAAAGGCTGTAGTGGATTTGCATAATCAGCACCTGAGAGAGGGAATTCCATTGTCTCTCCAAAAGTTAGCATCTAGGAAAGAAACGGGGGGGGGGGGGGGGGGGGTGAATGTCACAGTGAGGGGGGAAAAACAAGGCAGAAGAGTCCATTGCCAAGTCTGCGGCCATCGAAATCATTCCTACCTGTGCGATAAGGATGCTGTGAGCTTGATTCAGGAAAGTTAATGTGCCCTCTTTTGAAGACACTTGCTTGAATTTCTCGGCTTTTGTTAAGTCGTCCATTAGAACGAGGCTTCTCGCCAGGGTTAACCAAGATCGAGGAGAAAGGAACTCATTGCCTTCCAGCAAATGGATTATTTCCTATTGAGAGAAAGCGACTCTGTTCGTCTCCCAGTTCACTGATGAGCTATGGCCATGGTGCCAGGTGCCCATTCATTAGGGTTGAGAATCCCGTCCTTTTGATCCAGCTAGGATCTTCCCTAAACACACCTATGCACCCACACAGTCTCCTTTACCTGAAGGTTTTTTATGATGTCTGCCTTTAAGTGCTTTTCCTGAAGCCCCAGGATCACGGCTTGCATCAGGAACTCGGCCAGGAGCTCTGGGTCATCCGCACTCTTTGCCTCCATGCACACTTCATTGATGAGGCTGAGATAGTCTGTCATGTCATTCTCTAAGGCAGACAAGTGTGGTCATCAAGACGCATGAGAAAGCAAGAAGTGCATAACGTCCCCAACGATCAAAGAGTAAGAGGGCATTCGAGTGGAAAACCAATGGATAACATGAAACACAGAGGGGGGTGTCTTATAATTTGGGTGAAAGTACTTTAGTCCAATGCTATAAAAGTAATGTTATTACATGAAATGATTCGATTTGGGAGGTAGATAGGGACACGCAAATAGGTACACAATTAGACAGCTCTCAGTCACTGTGGGGACCACTGTTTATACATGCCAAGATGTTATCTAAGACTGTAATTCTATTTTTTATTAAGAATTTTTTATTCATTTTACATGCCAATCACAGATTCCCCTCTTCCCTCCTCCTGCCCCTCCAGCCTTTCCCCCCACAACCCACCCCTCATTTCCTCCTATAAGAAGGCAAGACCTCCCATGGGGAGTCAGCAGTCAGTTGAGGCAGGTCCAAAACCCCTCCCCGTGCCTCAAGGCTGTGTGAGGTGTCCCACCATAGGTAGTGGGCTCCAAAAAGCCAGCTCATGCACCAGGGATGGATCCTGATCCCACTGCCAGGAGCCCCTTAAGCAGCTCAAGCTACACAACTGTTTCATTATGCAGAGAGCCTAGTCCAGTCCCGTGGAGGCTCCACGGCTGTTGGTCTAAAGTTCATGAGTTCCCACTAGTTTGGTTTGGTTGTAAGACTGTAATGTCTATCACCTTCAGTCTGCCAATGAGTCCAGCAAGTAGGTAAGTTACCTCCATCTTCCGGAGAAGAAAAGGAAGTACAGAGCCATGGGAACTGAATGGAGAAAGACTTGGTAAGGAGGAAGCAGGTCAGCATTGGAACCCTGGGTTGGTGGCTTGTCAGCTCAATGCTTAGACACTTTCCCGAGACCTGGGCAATTATATTTTGCAATCTCTTTGTATTTTTTAAATTAAATCAATAATATATGTGCCACTTGCTCTGGTACAGAGGACTGTGAGTAATCACTATTTTTGTTTAACAACCTGTATTTTAAATTCTGGAAAGAGAGCAAGCTAGACGGTTGTGGGCATTATCATAGGCATGTCCCAATAAAATCCTGTCCCCCATGTCAAAAGAACCATACTAAAAACATTAGTTAAGAAAGTATCACCAGGTGGTGGTAGCACACGCCTTTTAATCCCAGCACTCGGGAGGCAGAGCCAGGCGGATCTCTGTGAGTTCAAGGCCAGCCTGGTCTATAGAGCGAGATCCAGGATAGGTACCAAAACTACACAGAGAAACCCTGTCTCAGAAAAACAAACAAACAAAAAGGAAAGTACCTTTCATGACTCCAACGCCGTGAATCTGTGTCACGAAGGCAGTCACAAGCATCAAGCGGCATCTCAGCCAAAGGTGAATGTTGAAATACTCCCGGGCATTCAGGGAAATCGGGTCTAAGAACTCGCTATCGTCTTTACTTTCTATGGTCTAAACAATGTTAAAATGATGAGGTTAGCTTCCCATTGGAGAAGGCCAGCATTCTAACCCACGGCTAAGCACGTGCTAAGAGAAGCACCCAATAGCATCACAGTATCACATTTGAAATTAAGAAGTTATCTTGAACATTCTAGAAAACATAAAATACGTGCAAAAGAAACAAGTAAGATCACCCTCAATGCCACAACTCTCTATTAACATATTATACTGCATTTTGGCCTGTCTTTTCTCTCCACACCCCTACTCAGAAATAACTTTGCATGGGACTAGAGATGCCCGGAGGTTCAGCTCTAGCAGAAGACCTGGGCTCAGTTCCCAGCATCTCCATGGCAGCTCACAATCCTCTGTAACTTCAACTGGATCCAATGACATCATCTGCCCTCTGTTGGCCCTGCACACACACACAGTGCACTTATATGCAAACAAAACATTCATACATTTCAACTAAAAAATTTAATTAGTAAAACAGTTTTGCAATGCTGGATTTTTTGTTTTTAATTATATTATCAGTAGTTTCTATATCATCAAAAAAACCTTCCTTTAAGGAGTGAAAATGGTAAATGCAGTGCTGGGTATCTATTTTGGACCATTGGTTCACTGGGTATGAATGAATTCATTAGAAATGCCTAAAAATCACAAGCAAGATTCTGTATGGTAAATATTTTTATGAGGACTCCTAAGCAATTTTACGTTAAATTATGTGGTCTCACTCAGCCCAGAGACAAGCTTGTGACAAGCTGTCAAGCAGACATTAGACCTTCCATATGGGGAAGGCTAAGTGTGGCGAACTCTAAGTAGGAAAGAGTGAGTGTCCTTCCTGCCATGTCCAGGTAATAAACCCAAGAACGGAAGGAAGAGTGGGTCTTGGGAAACCATTCTGCTAGTGAGGCCATATCAAGACTCACCACAATTACACATCTCAGGGGCCCTTGGTGATGACTGTATCCACCCTCAAGACCTCACAAATGAGATCACAAAACTTTTGAAAAGAATTTGTGGGTCTGTCTCAATAAAGAGCATAAATGGGACTTCAACACAGGCCCTGGATTCGCTGTTACTTCAACTTTACCACTTCGCTTCGTCCAAATAGCTAGTCAGTCTCTTACTGTGCCCTTGGTTACACTGCAGTATCTGGTGCGATGTGTATTGCAAGAAGTTCAATTCATACGTACAGAGGTTCCTGGAGAGGTGGGGCTGTCTGAGTCTTCAGGCATTCTCTTCTTAAAAACCTTCGAATCCTGGAGAAGCTTGAGTGTGGAATACACTATAGCGGCCCTGAAACGAGGGGAGGTTTTGACTGTTCCTAGGGACAGCACTTGCATACTATTTCATATGTCTCTGCTTCCTATGAGAACGTTGACACTCCCAGCCACCCCCAAAAAGTCACTAGGTGTCCCCATGTCCCCCCAATAGAACTAAACCATTGCAGGCCACGCCTTTACTCGCCACACCATTTAAACACGGCACAGAGTTCTAAACCCACGTTCTAGGACACTCACCGAGGAACAAGAGAAAACTCGAAAGTCCTTTTCAAGAAAAAGAAATGGATCAAAGTACAAAGGGATGAATGTTTCCATGCTCTGAAACAGATTAAAGGCAAATCCCTCACTACTGCCCCCTGCAGGCAAATTTATTCCTCTCCAAGTCCTCAGGCATCACCACTGCTCTGGCTCTTCGATGGACACTTCCATTCATCAAGTTTTGTTATTGGGACCCACCACAGTCCACTGTCTGAGACCTTCTCACCCCTCTGCCCCATCTGCCTCTGTCTAGGTCATTGCTGCCTCCAGGATGGAGGACCAGCGTAGGTACCTGGTTCGTCTGCTACCCGTGTTCTCACCCACAACAGCTATAGCAAACTCCTCAAGTGTGACTGGGATGGCTCATGCCAGAGACCTCCCTGGACTCTAGTTGGTATAATTCCTTCTTGGGTTTGGTTCCCAAGAATTCTGGTCTAGCACATGGGTGGCTTCACCGGTGTCCATGGATGCTCGTAAGAAAACTAGCTTTGCCGGGCGTTGGTGGCGCACGCCTTTAATCCCAGCACTCGGGAGGCAGAGCCAGGCGGATCTCTGTGAGTTCGAGGCCAGCCTGGGCTACCAAGTGAGCTCCAGGAAAGGCGCAAAGCTACACAGAGAAACCCTGTCTCGAAAAACCAAAAAAAAAAAAAAAAGAAAACTAGCTTTATCCATAGGTTCTCTCTCTGTTTTTGCTATGAGGCTCAATTTCCAAACTGTATTTTAAGAACATTTTTGCTGTTTGGCAAACATATTGCACTAATAGATTGAAAACTGTGTTAACGCTATCCATGGAGCCGGGATGTTTCCCCTTCTTCCCATAATTTACATCTTTAGAAAACAGGTGACTGGCTGGTTACCACCTGTCCGATGCCGTATCATGTTATTTTGGGGAATTAAGTCATTCACTACCCCCCAGCCCCACATGCATACTACGAGTTCAAGGTAGGTGCTATTACTGACTCAATTTGTGGAGTAGGAAATGGACACACGGAAATATTAAGTTGTCATGCAGCTACAAAAAGAGGAATCAGGGTGGGAATCCAGACAACAGGTTCTTGAACTTTTAGCTCCCTCTCTCTCCCTCCCTCCCTGTTTCCTCCCGTCTCCCTCTCTCCTTGTTCTAACCAGTCTGATATCGTTGTTCACGCCACGGTGTTATTTATGAACATCACTGCTGTGGTGCTGCTGATCACACTTGTCATCAACATCCAACGTCCGCTTGATCCAGCCCACGCTTTTCCTCCTGCATTCCACCCGGCATATTGACATCACACACCGGGTGTTTCTTCTTCACCTTCGGTCATTTTATTTATCAAAATGGCTGGCTTCATTTTGCGATGTGGGTCACATGATGGTCTTGCACTTGCTTCTTTGAGTGGTGTACTTCAGCTCTCCGGAGAAAACCATCGAGCATCCCCCTCCTCGTGGGACATGGTGACTTTTCTGCTGTTCCTTGCCTTCCCAGTTCTCTGTGAGGGCTTCCTCATCATTCCATGATCCCGGCTCATCAGCCAAGACGTCTGGGTCCAGCAGTGGACACAAAAAGAAGCTAATTGGATCAAATAAATCTAGCGTGTAGACTGACAGAGATGGGCTGGGCTAGGCGCTCCTGAGGCACGCAACCTTGTCTCACCGAGCCCCCCCGGCCCAGTTTCTGCCTCTGTAACTCCCTGCTCTGCTAAATCTATCACAAAATTGCCTCTTTTGTTTAAGTTGCTTCAAGATGAGATTCTGTCATTTGCCGAAGGCAACACTAACAGATACACAACAATTTTACATTCTTGTCAAAATGTTTTGATGATGATGATGATGATGATGATGTGGGGCACACATGTGTCGTGGCATGCATGTGAAGTTTAGAGATCCACTCTGGGGAGTCAGTGCTCTCCTGCTGCCTTTCTGTGGGTTCCGAGATGAAACTCAAATCGCCAAGCTTGTACAACAAGCATCTTTACTGACTGGGTCATCTAGCCAGCCCCATAATGTGTCATTTTCTCCTGATATTTTATAAGTGTTTGCTCCTCTTCCCTTTTTCTATTGTTTTGTGTCCTGGCTACAGTGTAATTTTCTCTTGAATCCTCCACACTAATTTGAAAATTACATATCCTGGTTTAGATTTTAACAGCAGTTACTTTTAATGATTTCAAAAACATACTTCTCTGTTAATCCTTTTTTTTTTTTTTTTTTTTTTTTGGTTTTTCGAGACAGGGTTTCTCTGTGTAGCTTTGCGCCTTTCCTGGAGCTCACTTGGTAGCCCAGGCTGGCCTCGAACTCACAGAGATCCGCCTGGCTCTGCCTCCCGAGTGCTGGGATTAAAGGCGTGCGCCACCAACGCCCGGCCTATTAATCCATTTTTTAAAAGGTAACTTCTCTGTTTGTCAAAGGAGGGGGGAAATCAGACAAAATGTGGAAGGTGGAAGAACTTGGTACTTTAATTGTGCTTTCTCTTCCAGACCTGCGTGGTTGCTGTGTCTTAGGTACCATCCCTAGCTCGTTACTGACCTCTGCCTTTTCAATCCATCAGGTTTTTCTGGAATCGCTTCTAACACTTGTATTTGGCTCGAGTGCAAACCGCCTTCCCATAGCCATTTCAGCAGAATCGGGGCACCTCCCTCCCTGGGTTTATAAGATGTCTCTCTCATCCACTACGTTATTTCTTCAGACACATCCTCGGGGCACCCGCCCAGGACTTTAGTTGATGAACCCCTTCTGCAATAAGCTACTTTCAGAGTAGGAGACTCAGTTTTTCTTTCTTCTTCCTCTGCGGCTCCCTGCTGGGAGGGGCGTGTATTCAAACTATCCATTTTCATTGACGGGTACCCTTTGAAAATAAATTTCCCCGAATCTAATTATTAACCGTAGTCTTTAGTGCTTTGCTAAGGCCAATGTGCCTTTCTGCGTCTTTATGAATCCTTTCAGTGAGAAATTGAAAGGAGATTGCAGATGAAGAGCACTTGCTGCTTTTGCAAAGGACCTCCATGCAGTACCCGTCTGTATGCACAAGGTCTAACTCCAGTTCCAGGGGATCCGATGCCCTCTTTTGGCCTCTGCTGGTATTGCATGCACAGGTTCATACATATACACACAGGTAAAACACTCTTACACATAGGAACTAGCTGGTGGAATGGACAGCCATACCACAGGCGTTACTTCACTTTTACAAGGGGGTGAAGACTTTTCAGGTGTTTGTGGACCAGTTACAGTTTCCTCTTTTTGAAATAAGGGTATGTGAAATTGCACCTTTTGTCAATAGTATCCTTTAATGCATGTTTTCCAGTGGCTATAAGTAAAAATGGCATGACCTACTTATTGTAAGTACAGTTTGTGGCTACAAGCTGTTTTATTTTCTGGTGCTGAGGTCACACCCAGGCCTTGCACACTCCAAGACGGTGCTCGGCCACTGGGCAACAGCTACCTCCCTAGCCCTGGTTGCAAGCATTTCTTGCACACATGAAAATTAAAATATTTTACACATTAAATCAGTTGACATTTTTTCTTTGAACTCAGTTCCAACTTGATAAGTTTTTAGAGCTTCAGTGATTTAATTATGTTTTCTTCTGTTGTTAATGAAAGCTTTTAAATTCATCTTGTATAGCCTAATTTTCAGGAATTTGCACACAGGGGGGAGGAGTTCAAAGCCCACCTGTGTCATGTTTTAGCTGTATGATCTTGGGAAATGCAATTATCAATCTCTTTACAAAATGAGAATGATAACAGTTCTAACCACATTAAAATGAATGATTTTGATGATTAAATTAGGATCCATTTGTTCAAAACTACATGCTGGGTATCTATTCTGTGTCGGGAAGAAATCTAGGAGCTATGGATACAGCAGTAAACAATACAAACGAACCCCCGACCCCCGCCGCCCACCGGGAAACATTCTGCTACAGTGGGATGTGTTTAGCAAACACGTGCTTGCTATTGGCATCCTCAGTTTATCGATTTGGCAAGAGAAACAGTAGAGGCCAGATTTATTTTTATTTAGCTATTTTCACTAAATTGTTAAGCAGCTCTCCAATCTTTTAGCAATTATTGAATATTGAGCTCCTAAAAGTTTGCCGGGCCATGGAAACATCTGCCACACTGTCGTCTGTTTATGGTCTAAGGTGATGTTTGTGATTAATGTTACTGCTTTTTGTTTAAAATTAAAGGAAACAAGCAAGAAGAGCAATGAGCCTGACTGGGCCTCAGTTTACCCGAGGTCACACCGCAGTCCCTCGCTCCATCTCCCACCCTGAAGGCTACACACTTCTAGGGCACCCTGCTGCTGCTGGGGAACTTCACAGGCTGGCGCCTCACAACCACCACCTCACCCCGGAAGAAGAAGAGAGTGGCGACCATTCCCGTGGATTCCTCTGCTTCTAAAGCCTCGGTTCTCATTTAAAGAGAAATGGCTTATGAGGTTTGGAATACTGATAACAAAGAAGCTGTATAAAACATAGGACATGCCATACGTCATAACCCACTTGGTACTGTTTGGTTGCTTAGTCTGTTTTCTGTTGCTATAACAAAAATACCTGCAGCTGAAAATAAAAATACCCTGAGTCCATTGTTCTAGAGCAGTGGTTCTCAAAATGTGGGTGGCAACCCCTTTGGGGGGGGTCTCATATCAGATATTTACATGATTCATAACAATAGCAAAATTATAGTTATGAAGTAGCAGTGAAATAATTTTATGGGGGGGGGGTCACCACAACATGAGGAACTGTGCCAAAGAGTATAACACAAATTTTAAATGGTCTTATAATAAAAAAAAAAAACAGAGCCTGATATTGGGGTACATGCTGAAAAATCAGAGAGACAAAGGAAGAAGGCACAGCCACCACCTCTTACCTCATCAACTCCTCAGCCTGAAAAGACTTTCTAACTGAAAGGGGTTCCTCATCCGAAAAGCCTTTAGTTCCTGACTCCTCACACTGTATATACCTTTCTCTGCCCAGCCATCGCTTTCTGGGACTAAAGGTATGTGACTCCCAAGCACTGGGATTAAAGGTTTGTGCCACCACCTAGTTTTGTTTTCTCTCTTTTCTCTCCTAGACTGAGTCAATCCCATGTAGTCCAGGGTGGCTTTGAACTCACAGAGATCCAGATAGATCTCTGCCTCCTGAGTGCTAGGATTAAAGGCATGTGCCCCCACTGCCTGGCCTCTATGTTTAATCTAGTGCTTGTTCTGACCTCTGATCTTCAGGTACAATTTATTAGGGTACACAATACATCACCACAAAAGGATCTCAGCATTTGGAAGGTTGAGAACCACTGTTCCCTTGGTGGGGTCATCAACCTATCAAGGGAAGTGAGGGCTTACTGCTGCATTATAACATAGCAAAATATCACATGGCAAGACAGACGAGCTTGCACCTGCTTGGACATGTTTCTTACAAAGCCACTAACGCCTACATGAGGACTCTACTTTGTCACCCCATCTAATGCTAATTATCTTTTAAAGGAGCTTATTTTGGTGACTTTCCTGTTGCTGTGCTAGAAAATACCTTGACAAAAAGCAACTTCAGGACAGACAGGCTTTATCCTGGTTTACAGTTGGAGAGGGATACATGGGCAGGGCAAGTGCAGCAGCAGAAACAGAAAACTGGCTGATCACATTTTCATCCACACAGAGTAGGCAAAGAGATCAAACAGGAAGTGGGCAAGGATCTAAGACTCCAAAGCCCACCCCCCAGTGACACACTTCCTCCAGCAAGACTCCACCTCCTAAAAGTCCCATAATCCAAAGGACACCACCAACTAAAGCCCACGTGTTCACACGCATGTGCCTACAGGGGACATTTTTTACTCATACCGCTGCAGAGAGACATTGTTAGTTAGCATCCACCTCAGAGGGCTGCGTTTCCATGGCACCATCTCCAGGGACCACATTTAAGCATCAGCAACTGCACAATGGAGAATGCCGAGTTCCTCCACTGCACTAGCCAGAGAAGTCCAGAAATATGAGCCAGGCTGAAGTCTCAAATCCCAGGAGATTTCATTTTTGTCAGAAAATCAAAAGTCTTGGATGCTTTCCCATTTGGACCACAAATTAAAAACAAAGCAAAACAAAAAAACAAACATCTGCTTAAACAACATGAAAAGGGCGGGGTTCTGAAAGAGAGTCCAGAAGGAGAAATGCAGCGTGGGAAGCTTAGATCCCATTTATTTCTTATTAACATTCGTGACAAAAATGGTCAGTTTAGTCTCGTAAAATCCATGCAGCTTGCTCTACCTGTCACCCCAGGGGAAGTGCCTTTCAATTTCCTTGACACATAATTTTATTAGAAGTATCAGGAAATGTCAGGCTGACCATCATTTGGAAAGGGATTGTCCAACACGCTCAGCAGTGCCCCCAACAGAAGCCTGTCAGGGGGTCAAAAAGAAAAACTCACTCATCCTGACAGTAACCTTCCCAAAATGAAGACTGCTCTGCAGATGCAATAGCACCAGAGGTTCTTCAGGGTTTTTTTTCCCCAGGGGTCACATTCATGGATTTAAAATGGGAGTGTTCTGATATACTGGCAGAGTTGGCGTACGTCGACCACACATCTGCCTATTCTTCAAATTAACGCTCTATTATGACAGCTCTTTCCTGAATATCTCACAATTTCTTATTCCCATTCCTTTCTCATTAAAAAAAGAAAGGAAAATCACTCATCACTCACGTCCTCTGTACCAAAAGAGAATAGAATATCTAAAGGTAAAGGTAAAGACAGGTAAAGAACGAAGGTAATGACCAGAAAGTGCAAGCGTGCGTGCATGCGAATGTATGTTCTAGGTCTGCAGTTACTCTCAGAGATAGAGTTTGAGGAAAAGAGTGTACTGGCAATCATATAGTAAAAGTTTCTTCACCCCTCAAACTCTGGCAGGGGAAATCATTTGTGATTAGTAGTAACAGTCTAAGCCTAAGCCTGTAATTAATACAGTTTCAAACCCTACCAATAAGCTGTAGCATAAAGATGGCCATAAATGTACTATCACTCTAAACTACCATAGCTCAAGTTTAATCTCAACACCACTATCCACCCCTAAAAACTACTAGTGTATGTTAAATTATTGGGCCCACTAAAGAGTGCTGTCAACATTTAAGATATCAAAAATTGAGTTATTTAATATTGACTTTGTTTAGGATAAAAAAATAAGTCATTACATATTAAAGGAAACAATACATTTTACACACACACAAAAAATATTTTCCAAAACATGAATGCAGAGGCTGCTATGGCTTTATTTACTGGTTGTTCTAATAAAGGAAAACCTCTCTGTGCTGGTACATCAGTCTATTGTCCCATTTTATTTTGATTAAAGTAAAGAAGATTAAGCCTCACACAAGGAGACTTTTTCTTTTCTTTTGGGGTCTACATATGTGTGTGGTGTATGTGTGAGTATATGTTTCTGAATATACATGTGTGTGTGCAGGGTTCCTCTGTGTAGTTTTGGTGCCTGTCCTAGATCTCACTCTGTAGCCCAGGCTGGCCTCGAACTCACAGAGATCCGCCTGGCTCTGCCTCCCGAGTGCTGGGATTAAAGGCGTGCACCGCCACCGCCCGGCCCCTCTATTACTTTTTAACCTTATTGAGACAAGTTCTTTCACTGAACATGGGTCTCATTGACCTGCTAGGCTGACTGAGCAGCAAGCTCTGGGGATCCTCCTATCTCTGCTCCCTCCCACTCCCACACTAGGTTACAAGTGCATACCACCAGGCTTTTTACCTGGGCGCCAGAGATCTTTGCTCAGGTCCTTATGCTTGTTCAGCGAGCACTCTGCCACTGAGCCTTTGCCCTGGCCCCCTATTGGCCTCTCTAGATAATTACAAACATTTTTCTTTGGTAGTTTCTTAAATGTTTGTAGCCATATAGAATCCTGTAGCACACACTGATGAAGGTTTCCTACACTGAAACCTATTGCTCTGCTGGACTCACAAAGATTTTGAAATACTGAGCACTAGTCATCTGGAAAAAATGAGTTATGTAAATACATCAATTATTGAAATAATTATATACTTCAAAAAATATTTCCATGAATATTACCACTCATATAACCAAACTCTCATGTTCGTGTGACAAATACATATTCTCCAAAATTCAGATGTTCCTTTGAAAGTTCAAATTCTATCACAGGGAACAGATACTACCAGATCTGTTCCTAGAAGTAGCATAATCGTTTTCAAGAAAATGTCTGCCAAATATCCCAAGTTGAACAGCCACAGTCTGTCAGTTGTTTTTTCAAATAAAGATGGTCTTCCACGAAAAGAGCATCTTGTTCAACTCTCAATTCCATCACCCATGTGTTCCTTTGAAAGACAGCCATCAGCACTGGTACACTGCAGAAATACCCAGACAAACAGCCCACTGAAGATCCCACCAGCCTGGGAAGGTCCACACTGTAGGGAAGAGATTCCAAATGACACAGCATCTGCTTCTTCACCAAAGGCATTATTAAATGCAGTTGGCTTTAATATCTCTCTCTCTCTCTCTCTCTCTCTCTCTCTCTCTCTCTCTCTCTCTGTGTGTGTGTGTGTGTGTGTGTGTGTGTGTGTGTGTGTGTGTGTGTTCTCTCCTTCCACCATGCAGGTCCCAGGGATTGAACTTGGGTCATAGGGCTTGACAGAAAGTGCTCTTACCCTCTGAGTCATCTTTCCAGACCCCAGCTGGCTTTTGCTTTTGTTTTTAATTGCACATGAGCAATATTAACGTCTATAATGTCATAGTTTTTTTCCCACTCTGTGATTCATGCTGAGGGGTCAGAGTTTTAGAGTTGTTTAGGCAGCATCAATGCATAATACAGTGAATCAGGTAATCATCACATCTTAGTTCTAACAAAATATTTCAGTCTTCAGACCCCCACCTCCAAAGGTCTCAGACATTGCCAGTCATCTGCATTCCCTGAGAACCACTGCTCCACAGAGAGCTTATAGATTTTTCATGACTGCTTAGAAATGGAAAAATTACCCCTCATTCTGTCTCTAGAATAAAATCCATATACAATGTACATAAGCCAATGTGTGAATCTGCTGAGTGTAGCACTAGGCCTTCTAGAGAGAGTGTGGTAGGTTACTGGAAAGCTTGGCTATGTCTTGAGAGATTGGGGAAAGGAGCTGGTTTGTTTTAGTTTTATGGCGCTTGCTGGATGGTGGCATTTGGGTAAGGGTTCCTATACACGGATCATGAGTCTAAACATCCTACCAGCACCAGAGTGGCATAACTGATCCTTGTTACCTGCTCACACAGGTGCTGGGTTCAAGAAGGGGAGTGGTGGAACCCAAAAGCTGTCAGCAGTGAGCATAAAGATTGACCCATACTCTCTGTTACAACACATAACTTTTTATCTCTTTAAATAATAGGACTTAAATCCTGAGCTTCAGGCATGATACACACACAGTCTACCACTCAACTCTATCAAGCCACAGTACATCATCTTCAAACAACTTTTTCTCACCGGGCAGTGGTGGCGCACGCCTTTAGTCCCAGCACTCGGGATGCAGAGCCAGGTGGATCTCTGTGAGTTCAAGGCCAGCCTGGGCTACAAAGCGAGTCCCAGGAAAGGCGCAAAGCTACACAGAGAAACCCTGTCTCGAAAAACCAAAACAAAAAACAAAAAACAAAAACAAAAACAACTTTTTCTCTTCCCTCAAGCCCAATGTCCCTATTCCTGATGGTCTCCTGGAGCTTATGGTTTCAGACATGGTATGCAGCTGACTCACTTATGGTTGAAGAGTATTAGCAGCCTGCTTATCATCTGTTAGGAGATACACTTCCTGACCAGAGGGTTTTCATCAGTACTACTATGCATTTTGTACAGGTTACACATATTGACCTGTGCTTAGCATAGTGTCAATGCTCCAAACTATTTTCAGTGAATGATACAAGTATATATACATATGTATTAGTAAACAAACCACTAGTGAATGTGTCCGAGGACTTCATGATACAGATGTGTTTATCACCAGTGGCATGGAAACCCACTGGAAGACTATTTCTGTGAGTATAAAGACTCTCTGTACTAGTGCTATTGTATACATAGCTGTGAACACGTGGATAAAGGTGCCTTTGCACCATCAGTCTCTAAACCAGAGTGTGGTAGTGAGATAGCTAATGAAAGAATCAATGACCAAGATGAATAAAAGCTCTGATACACTGTGCATTAAATAATCAGCTTCTCACACAGTCCAGCCCTCAACAGAGTCTCACACAGTCCAGCTCTCAACAGGGTCTCACACAGTCCAGCCCTCAACAGGGTCTCACACAGTCCAGCCCTCAAAAGGGTCTCACAGTCCAGCCCTCAACAGGGTCTCCACACAGTCCAGCCCTCAACAGGGTCTCACACAGTCCAGCCCTCAAAAGGGTCTCACAGTCCAGCCCTCAACAGGGTCTCACACAGTCCAGCCCTCAACAAGGTCACACAGTCTAGCCTTCAACAGGTCAGATGATGCTACTTTTTAAAATCCAGATCTTCTTTGTCTTTTTAAGTGTGTGTGTGTGTGTGTGTGTGTGTGTGTGTGTGTGTGTGTGTGTGTGTCATGTACAGCAGTGGCTGAAGAAGCCTGAAGAGGCCAGAAGAGGGCACTGGATTCTCCAGAGCTGGATTACAGGTAGTCACCCCATCTGGATGTTCTGGAAGAATATTCTTAACTGTTGAACAATCTCTTAAGCCCCTTTTCATATTTTTATTTGGTGCTTAAGAAAAACAATACTCCAAAGCCTTTATGTGTTTAAAAAACTATAAAAATTGAATTTCTTATTAAAAAATAAACAAAAGTCAAGCACCATTAATTTGTTCATTTTATATATGATATTAAACATCCTACCTAGTATGTTGAATAAAGGAATTTCTTTATGGAAAACTGAAGTGTTCTATGTAAAAGTTAATTTTAAAACCCTGTGAATAATTAAAAATAAGTACTCCCCTATAGATCTAGGACTCTCCAAAACTTATAAAATGTGAATATTCAACAAATGAGAATAAACAACTTCCCACTGCCACCAAACGACAGGGAACTGGGACTTTTGGGGTAAGTGGGTAAGGAGAGTGAGGGGTGAGGGGACAAAGGGAAGAAGGGGGAGAGGGGTTGAGGGGGTGAAGAAGGGGAGGAGTTAAGTGGGTAAGTGGAGTGTGGGGGATGAGGGAGTGAGGAGTGAAAGGATGAGGGGTGAGAGGATGAGGGAGTGAGAAGATGAGGGGATAAGGGGGTGAGGGAGTGAGAGGATGAGGAATGAGAGGAGGAGGGGGTGAGGGGTGAGAGGATGAAGGAGCGAGAGGGATGAAGGGATGAGGAGATGAAGGGCTGAGGGGGTGAGGTGGTATTCCTCTTCTTCCAGGAGACTCACCCATATGCTGCCCGGTGTCTCTGTAGGGCAATTGCTGCCAGCTGAAGTCTGGCCTCCACCATGGTCTCCAGCTCCCCAACAGAGCACTGACAGAGGGGCTTGTGACACTGATGCTCCATCTCAGACACCAGGCAGTTGAGCCTGTCTTCAGCCTCCATCAGTAAAATTGACTAAAGAAAGAGCACCACACGGTCACTCAAATTCAGAGACAAAGCTTCACTCTTGACAACTCTTCATTAACCTTGAGTTCACACACAAAAGAGCTGTAGCTCATGACTGAATAAAATTTATATGGTGTATCTATTTTCTCTGTAAGGCACATCACAAACACGAGACACCATTGCTGTGGGACAAACTTTGTACACTGCAAATGTGTATTATTCTCATTGGTTAATGAAAAAGCTGAGTAGCCAATAGCTGGACAGGTAGAATATGGACAGGAGAGCCAAGCTGAGAGGATGCTGGAAGAAGAGGGGCAGAGTCTGGAGCGTCTCGAGCAGATGAGCGTGCTATGTTGAAAGAAGGTACCACCATGTGGCAGAGGGTAGATAAGAAATACGGGTTAATTTAAAATGTAAGAGTTAGCTAGTAACTAGCCTATGCTATTGACCGATCATTTATAATTAATAAGAAGTCTCCATGTCAGTTATTTGGGAGCTGACAGGTGGGACAGAAAAATCCACCTACACATCATCATAATATTCTGCATGAGGGACATTATATATCACAAAACTCATTGACAACAGAAACACAGTGAGGGGATATAGCACATATTTGGGGATTACTAATGCAAAAATATAAAGCTAAAATATTTTAAGCATTGACATGGCATTCCAAAAAGCAACAGATACTGAAGCATTCAGATGTTTAGATTAGGGATGCTCAAGCAGTGACATCTATCCAAATATTACCAAATCCCACAGAATCTGAAGATTCTGGTAAGAGTCACTCAACCTGTACTAACAGACCAGAGAAGCAGAAGGGCCACCTGGCAGTCTAAGAGAGGGAGAAAACAAAGCATCAGTGAAAAATCTCTTCCACCATGGTCAGTCACATACATACTTGGTGCATATATATTTTTATGATCAAATGTTTCTGACATACTGAGCATGTCCACAAATGATTATAAAAGTGTGGATGTCAAGAATGTGCTTTTTGAAGTTACAAGTAAATGCTAGCAAATGGGCTAATTAGCAGACAGAATCCATAATGAAGGCAGACTGTATTCCAAGTTAAATTCTGATTACTTAATTAGTAATATGGAGGTAATGATATTTTATGATATACAATCAATTGTAAACAGAATCAATGTGGCAGAAGACAGTCTTTCAAACAACTGGTCTCAACATGTACTTTTGACAGTGGGCTGGATCTAAAAGCCTCCTCCTGGAGAACTAGCTCTCACAGTACTGTAAAAGGGTACCAAGCAAGCTTCGAAGAGAAGGATATAACCAATGACCTACCCAACTATGATGTCTATGAACCACAACAACAACCAGTATGGCAGGACTTTCCTAAAGGCGCAGTAGTGGTACACATACCTAGTAACCAACAGTACTTTAATTGAGCTTAAGACAGGCTCATCAAGATGAGAATCACATGTGGTGCTGGAAACCTAGCAAACTACCCAGGGCTAGTGAACTGATGGATCTTGGAAGAGACCCTGCAACTGCTGCTATACTAAACCAGCACAATAATCCTTAACTACATTCTAAACAGTTGTCCATATGCCCACAGATGAGTATAGTCCTCACTCCTTATCAAGAAAACTTCTCCTTGTGATAGACAGTGACCATTGCAGAAAATCACAACCCAATCAAAATGCAGAGTTGTCCACCTTTTGAGCCCCATCCCAAATGAAACACTTAAAACACAGCTCTTGCATTCAAAACCCAGGGGACATGAAGAGGGAGCAAGATCTTAAGAGCCAGAGGGCCAGTAAAGGTACTGTGAGAGTGTGTCTTCTAGAAATACGAGAGAAGCTGCATGCATGAAATCTCATCAGCATGGAAGCCTGAGGACCTGAAGGAAGACATCATTAGCTGTGCTAGTGGGAGGGGAAAAGCTCATGAGGCTTCATCTCTACACAAGGAACTACAGGCAACTGTGGAATGCTGAGTGTGGGAGAATTAGTCATCCTTGGGGCAGAGCACACGAACTAATTACCTGATGCTAAAGATTAACTCTGAAACCATAACATACAAGTAACATCACACAGACTGATCATGTCGTATTTATGGATTTAGGAATATATATTTATATACACATATATGTAACAACAATTAAAGGAAAAGAGGTCATGAATTTGAAAGAGAGCAAAGTGGGTCTGTGTATGAGAGGGTTTGAAAGGAATAGAGGGAAGGGGGAAATGATGTAATTATATTATAGTCTCAAAAAATAAAAATAAATTAGAAAAGAAATAGATATCTAAAAATTTGCATTTACAAAGCAAGGACTATTATAGGTAATTTAGTGTAATGGGTAAAACCATGGAGCTTTTAAATAAGTAAAAAAAAAATAATAAATCCTATTCCAAGATCTATATTTTATTATTTGAATGACATTAGTAAATTCCATATATTGTCTAAACCTTAGGGATTTTTTGGTTTTTTGTTTTATTGTGTGTGTGTGTGTGTGTGTGTGTGTGTGTGTGTGTGTGTGTGTATTATTGTTGTTGTTGTTTTTATTTTTCAAGACAGGGTCTCTGTGGTGGTATTCTAATTGTACTGAAATGTGATTTTGATTGTATGTTAATAAATAAAGTTGCCCGGGGGTCAGAGCTATTAGAGCCATAGACAGACTGTAGCGGTGGTGGCACACGCCTTTAATCCCATAGATCTCTGTGTGTTCAGGGATACAGCCAGCATTGGAGACATATGCCTTTAAGACCTAGGGGGCTGTACATTCAGACAGTGACAAGGCAGTCACATGTTTGGGTTTACAACCAATGAGAAGGCAGAATGACTGGAAAATCGACATATACACAGGAAATAGCTCTCTTTTCGGGAAGCTGGGACCGCAGGAGACAGGGTGAGATTTTAGCTCTGAGCTCTGACCTCTCGGCTTTCTCTTTTACATTGTTTCTGTGTTTCTTATTTAATAAGACGGTTGGTTACATCTACAGGTCTCTGTCTTTGTAGTCCTGGCTGTCCTGGAACTCTCTCTGTAAACCAGGCTGGCCTCAAATTTATAGAGATCCACCTGCCTCTGCTTCCCAAGTGCTGGGATTAAAAGCCTGGCAACCTTAGTTGTTTTATGTTTTGTTTTGTTTTTTATGAAACAGTGTAGTAAAAAAAAATGATTAATACCTATATCATAGAAATATGAGAATAAAACACCATGCAAAATATCTATTATGTAGTGAGCATTTTTGATAAACAATTTACCATGACTTGAAGAAAAAAATGAAATATTCAGGCTTACCTTTATCATGCTAAGAGTATACTCATCTCTAAATTTCAAAAGTTGACAGTGTGAGTTTTCATTATCTTTTGGGAAAAAATCTAAAGACATAAAATTTTTTAGAAATATCAAGGATTAATATTTAGTTTAAATAGTATTTATACTTGTTAAAAATCTATCATTCATGAAATACATAAATAAATATAATTAAACAAAATCAACAATGAACATTAGAAACTCATATGTGTATTGGCATTCCCTAAATATACCTTAGAATGCTGATGCTTATTCTTGCAACAAATCAGACAGCACTAAAAAGATCCTTTGCATATTGAATGATGTGACTCGGGTTATTAATTTCCAATATAAAATTGTGGTTCTTCTCCTGGTCTTTCATAAATTTCTAACACTTCAAATAAACAACAACAAAAAATCCTTGGAAGCTGTCTTAATTAGGGTTTTATAGCTGTGAAGAGACACCATGATCACAGCAAATCTTATAAAGGAAAACATTTAATTGGGGCTGGCTTACATTTTTAGAGGTTTAGTCCATTATCAACATGGTGGGAAGCATGGTGGCATGCAGGTAAACATGGTACTGGAGAAGGAGCTAAGAGATCTACATCTAGATCCACAGGCAGCTGAAGGAGACTGCTGCACTGGGTGTGGCTAGAGCACATAAAATGTGAAAGCCTGCATCCACAATGATACACTTCCTCCAACAAGGCCATACCTACTCCAACAAGGCCACACCACTCCTATGGACCAAGCATTCAAACACATAGTCTATGGGGACCATTCCTATTCAAACCATGGCAGGAGCATTGATTCTTATTGATATGTAGAAGCCCTTGCTGTAAGAGCAGAGAGTGGGACCATCTGGAACAGCAAGTCTATTCAAGCAATGTAGTTAAGTAGCTCCCAAATACCTGATCTCCAACCTAAAGTCTGCCCTTATTTTGAAACAGGATTTAGATAAAAGTCTTTGCTTGTGACATTCAACCAAATGCAGAATCACAAGTCACTATACATTGCTACAGAAACATTATCTACCTACAAATTTGACAAATGGAAAGAATGATTTTAGAATCAAATGGGATTTGGCACTGACTTCTTCCATCGCAATCCTTGCTTCTCATAAAACAGGAGGCTTATAGGTCAGCTAAGTAAAAGGGATAGATTTAGGCTTTTTTCTCAGAAAAAAGAGACTAGAGAGATCAACTTCTAGTATGAGAATTCAAGGAGCTTTCAGAACCTACTCCATGGGGAAATTGTTTTTAAAATGTCTTATAGTCTTAGTGTGCTAAGGCATATAGCAAATGGGCAAATGAACTTAACAATTTCAGCTGTAGCTGAGCTTAGAGAAGTTCAACTCTAATGACATGCTCAAGAACGCCAGTGGTTACAGAGAAAGGTCTAGAAAACGTTGATGGATTCAATCAGATACATGGGCTAAATTGTGCATTGGTTGCATTGTGGGAAAGTACTGGAGGGAGAGAAATCCAGGGTCCTCCATAGCTCAGAATAAGTTCTGAGCACTGACTTCAGAATTAGCCCTTGACTATATGACAAGAAGGGCAAATTATGCCCCCAAGAAGTTGTCCAAATAATAATGTAATCAGCCGGCAATTCACAGAGATTAACAGCTGGGTAGAATCCAGGAGAGTAAAAGAAAGTCTAGATGACACTGCCTCCCTAGGGTGGTGGTGTGGGCTGAGGAAAAGAAATGGAATAAGAGGAGATTCCCTTCCAAGGCATGCCCTCAATGGACCACTTCTTCCAACTGAGCTCCACCTCCTAATATCCCATTCAACTCTGGATGTATCAGTGAATTATCTACTGATAAAGTTAGGATTCTCATAATTCAATCCCTTCTCCATGACTGGAGCCACGAGCAAGGGACCAAGCCTTCAAGACATAGGATGAGACACTAAATACCCAAACCACACCATGAATTCAGCAGGCTACTCACAAGTAGTTCTAAGAAGAACTAGAGCAAACCATAATTGATGATATAAAGAAAGGCTTGGTGACAATGTTTGATCAAATCAAAAGCATTGGTGGATAAATTACAAAACATGAATTTACATGAGCTAAAATATACAATAAGTAAACACTGACAACAGGGGCTCCACATTAAATCTGGGACTAGTAAAAGAAAAAAATTGATAAATCAGAGAAAAAAGTGTGAAGAAAAACACACAGTACCAATGAAATCTGAGTTTTCATTAAGCTTACTACACATTCATGATAGGAGTAACAGAGAAAGGGGAGAGAAGGAAAGGCAGAAGAAATAAATAAAGAAGTGGTAGCTGGGGTTGACCAGATAGCTTAAAGGGTAGAAGCTCCTTGCCAAGTGTGCTGGAATCCTAGGAATCTATGGAAAGGTGGAAGGAGAGAACCGGCCCTCTGACATCCACAGCAGCCATGAAAAAGCCTGGTGTGGATGCTCATGCCCAAGGACCCAGCATTATAGAAGCAGAGACAGGTAGATCCAGGAGCTCACTGGCCAGGCAAGCACCAAAAGAGTGAAAGACACTTCTCAAGGTAACAAAACAAGGATCAGTAGAGGAAGACATTATGCCATTTTCTGGCACACACACACATATTTAAATTAAAAAAAAAAGAATAGTTTAAAAGTCCTCCAAATTGGACTGGAAAGATGACTCAGCAGATAAAAGCACTTTCAGTGAAAGCACTAGGACTTGAGTTCAAATCTCCAGTCCTAAAATAGAATCTGGGAATAGTTGTGAATGCCTACGACCCCAGTGTGGACACAGAGACAGGTAGATTCTGGGAGCTCTGTAACCAGTCAGTCTCATTTAATCAACAAGTTTCACATGTGATAAGACATCCTGTCTCAACAAATAAAGTGAAAAATGATAGAGGAAGATATGAAACATCTTCCTCTGGCCTGTGCATAAGCACACACATACATGTGTGCCCACATACACATGTATACACACACAGAGATATTTTTGAACTTTATTAGGAAACATTCAACACATCCAGGTTGATCAACCAACTCCCAGTAAAAGAACTATAAAGAGACCCATAGCCAGGCGTGGTGGCACACACCTTTAATCCCAGCACTTGGGAGACAGAACCAGGAGGATCTCTGTGAGTTCAAGGCAAGCCTGGTCTACAGAGTGAGATCCAGGAAAGGCACCAAAACTACACAGAGAAACCCTGTCTTGAAAACCAAAAAAAAAAAAAAGACCCATAAATAGAATATGCTAGTAATATGAGAGGAAGTATGTTGAAAATCAGTAAGAAGAAAATTGTGAAAGTAGTGAGAAGAAAATGATTTATCAAGATTAATTCCCAGCTTCTCATTAGAAACAATGGAAGACAGAACATGCTGTAACGCCTTCAGAGTGACTAACAGTTTGTCAACCAAGACTCCCAAAACCAAAAGTGATCTTTCAGAAATGAAGGCCAAGAAATCTCTTAAGTTAAAGAGAGACTGAGAAAATGTTTGCTCTCAGACACACCATAAATGTAAGTAGAAAAGAGATGTGGAGGGCTAACAGCCAGTGACCCTGGATGATGGATGACCCAAATCCATATGAAAAGTCGGGGGCAGCAGTGGGGCTGATTGTGTTGTGAAAGATGCTGTGTGTGCACTTCCCCTTTCTTCTCTGCGTTTCACCAACCAGCAACTGTACAAAATCCTGTGGACCAAACACTGGATCTATAATGCAAGAGGCATGTGATATGTTTACAAATAACAGCACCAATCAAGTGAGTGACAGCTATACTGGACCAAGGAAATTCTCCCAGATGCCACGAATAAGGGACAGATTACAAGGACCCAAGTGATAAAGGGGACTGCCAGAGCTGGAGTTGTAAGCATGCATTTGCTCTGCTTTCTTATTACAGCTTCTTTAAAAGTCGTCAAATTACATAAAGTAATAATTTCAAATTATATTGTTGAGTTTGAAAATGCACATAGCCCGAACCTGAAGGAATGGAAAAAGGTATTCCACACAAATGGCAATCAAAGGAGTGGCCTAAACTTATAGTTAACAAAAGAGACATTCAGAAATGGTCACAGACATAGACGTCATAAAATGATAAAGGACTCTGTCTTAGTTAGGGTTTCTATTGCTGTGACACCATGACCACAGCAACTCTTACAAAGGAAAACATTTCAGTGAGGTGGAGGCGTACAGTTTCAGGATTTAGTCCATTATCATCACGGTGGGGAGCATGGTGGCATGTAGGCCGACATGGTGCTGGAGAAGGAGCTGCTACCCCAGTCCACCTCAGGAAGTAGTCTGAGTCACTGGGCAGTATCGTGAGCATTTATGAGACCTCAAAGCCCGCCTCCACAGTGGCATACTTCCCCCAACAAGACCACACCCACTCCAACAAGGCCACACCTTCTATTAGTGCCACTCCCTTTGGGGGCCATTTTCGTTCAAACCACAGGCTTAATACACGACGAACATGCAGTAATTGTAAATATATGTGTATTTTAATTTGGAGCACCAAGATATACACAGCAATAACAAGCAGCATCAAAGGGAGACACAGCAATAAGGAAAAAGCAGGAGACCTCAACACCCTGCTTCCCAAAATAGATAGATTGTCTAGGCTGACAGTCAGCAGGGAACAGAGGACTGGAACAGCAACTGCAAACTAAATGGCTTTAACAGACATTTACAGACCACACCATTCAACAGAATCTGAATACACATTCTCTCCAAGTGCACCAAAAATATTCACCACAATGGATCTTAGGCCACAAAACAAGCCAGATGAAACTTAAGAGGTCTCCAGCAACATCAATGATATTTCTCCATTGCAATAGTGTGTGTCGGAGCATGGTCCAAGAGTGGAGCTGTGTGGGGAGACTTCGGAGTGCTTGTGAGAAAACCACAAGAAAACAAGACAAGGCTCTTGTGGTTCAGCCTCTTCAAAAACATGAAGTTGTTCTTGGAATGTGCTGTCGTGCCCCTCCCAGGTGTAGCGGATGAGGTGAATTTGCTTTAGATTATTCATTACAACTGGCTATTGTCACTTGTTTACATGGCTCTATAGAGAAACATGTTTTTGTCCCGTGTGGCTTGCCTGCCACATGCAGCTTGGTCGTATGATTGGACACTTTACTCATGTGACTCTTAACCCTCAGAGTATACATTGTCTGATGCTCCAAATAAAGTTTGTTCTTGCATGTTTTTGTTTATGTTTAGGCTCCTCTCTCACAGGTTCGCAGTGCCAACTAGAGTGGTAAACAGTATGAAGTGAAATTAATAAGCAAGAGACATTGTGGAGATTTGACAAGTCTGTAGGAATTTAATGCCAGGCTCTGAACAATCAATGGGCCCAATTAGAAGTCAAATTAAAATGCTATTTTGAGACAAATTAGAAATATATAAAAATGGAAGCATTCTATTCTGTACAACAGTGAAAAGTTCTATTTTGTGCATTCATCATATTTCTATGGATATGCATGGATGGACAGATGAATACGTGTGCACTTGCACCAAGACATAAACATATATGTGCCACAGGACTTCAAGAGGAAAAATACATGCTCATACATATTTATATGGATTATTGGGAGCAGGTGGTTAGGGTTGAGGAAAAAGCAGGAATGGAAACCAAAGCTCACCTTTCAGGTTTGGGAGGTTGGGTTTGCTCTTCTCAACACTCGCGTGGTACAGTGTTCTTGGTGAATTATCTGGGATACAGTTTATTGTTGCAGCCAAACTTAAGAAGAAGTATGCCTTGACAAAATTAAATTTATTTAAGAGATGCTGATGGCCAAGAGTAACGAGAATGAGAGGCAAGCCTCTGTTCATTAAATCTTCAAGCGCCTACAGAGGAGACGGGGAAAGGGAGAAGTTGGTTAAATATCTTCTCACATGGTAGTTTTGGTCCCATTTCATTTTTCCAATGAAGTATCGGATGAAGCATCAGACATGATAGTTCCGTAAATGGCAGAAACACTCCAGCTCCTCAACACACACACACACACACACACACACACACACACACACACACACACACACCCTGCCCTGCCACGTAATGAGCGACCAAACCTCACTCTGGGGTCAGAGTGAGGGAACAGACTCCTTACCAGCTTGGGGAGACTGCAGAGGCTCGACAGTCACACACCTATATAGGCTGTTTCCAGTTACCATGAGTACAGACTGGACAAGAACAGGAAAACAGTCTCCCTACCCGACTCAGCATCCATGCTCAATCATGCCCTTCCCCAGCCTCTCTCTCCATCTCATACCGGCTTCCTCTGCAGCCAAGACTCTAAAGTTCATTGGATGGCCTGCAGGGGTGGGCAGTGGAAAATCGCACGGCAGTGCAAGTGGTCCTCCATTAAGGACCATCAGCAGCAATCATCCTAGAGACCGCCTGTCTACCCACCTAGTCATTCCCCACCCTCCTCTCTTCTAAATTCTGACCACCCCATTCCCTCTCCCCATCTACCAGGGGCTGAAAATGTGTCTGTGTTGTTTACTGGCTCATGTTCAGTTGACAGACAACCAAAATAATACCTGGCACGTGGTGGGCTCAACAGATTAAAGAGATCTTTTTTAAAACTGGAGGCCAGTGAGGTGGTTCTGTGGGTAAAGGTGCTGGCCACCAATCCCGAGGACCCTTGGAACCTACATAGCAAAAGAAAACCAATTCCCAGAGGCTGTCTCCTGAGCTCCACAGGCATGCCGTGGCACATGCCCCATTTACCCAAATAAATAACAAAATGTAAAGCATAAAAAGGAAAAGGAAAACCTAAGTGGATCAGACCCCACTTTTGCTCAAAGCTCTCCCGTTTTGCTCAGTAAGAGTCCATGTTACAATGTCCCTACAAGACTTCTCAGCTTGACCTCTCTGACCTTATGTATTACTGCTCCTCCACCATCCACGCAACTCCAGCCACACTAGCCAGGTTGGCTATCACCAACCCAAGCAAGTTCACTTCAAGACCCCTGTACTTGTTCCCTCTTTCTAGAGGATTCTTTCTTGAAATTGCGTGAGCCCCATCTAGTTTTAAGAGAAGATGAACTTGCTCACTGCATTTGATTTTTACAACCCCCACTTACTACAATGCTCCTAATTCCTTTTGCACACCCATTGCTGAGTATTTTCCAATATACAACGTGAGCCCCTTCTTTGTGTTTATGGCATTTATTTTCACTAGTCCTGCCCATTAAAGTGTAAGCTCTGTAAGCACTTGGTGTTGGCCTGTGACGCTCACTGGCTATGGTTGCCGGCCATAGAACAAACGGTGCCTTGGATGCAACAGACTATTAATCATTTTTGAACTGGTACAGAAAGAAGATGCTGGGGCTATCTATTATAGAAAAGAGAGAAACTACTTGCCTTACATAACCAAGAAAATAATTCCATCATTTGGGAGAATTTGAAGCAACCATGACAGGTGTGGGCAGATTAGGTGCTTTGGTCTCTGCTCCTCCTCTCTTAATCTATTCTATGGGTTGAAACCAATGTGTATGGAAGAGCAGATGTGGAACACCCACTGGGCCAGAGGGGCAGACCCACCATGGCACCAGGAAAATCATTAGCCCGCCCTATCCAGAGAAGAAACTACAGACTGGCTGGGGATGAGGAGAGGGAGGACATTTCTCTTCTCTTCCCTCCTCAGCAAACTGATTTAATGAGCCTTGACAATTACACACAAACACTTGAGGATCAAAGGAAGATTAATTAGTAATGCTATTTAACACTCCTTTCTCTCCCTCTATGCAGAAAACGCAAAGTGTAATCTGAAGAGTCTTAAGCAGGCCAACAGTACTGTTTTAATTAATTAGCTAATAGAAATTGGGTTTCCATTATGCTGTCAGTCTCTTTTTGAGTCAAAAGAAATGATCAGACAGACATTCTTTTCAGACCAAACACTGCTCCATAAGAAATGTGTTTTTAGGCTGACCTGGCATTTGTGACTGGAAAGAAAGAAATATTCCTAAACTCCCCAAGGTTTTGGAACACCTAAACATGAATATGAATTTTTATCTTCCTAATACCAGTCCTTTCATTTCAGGCAGCTTGCTTATGAATTAAAATAAAATCTTAGGAAAAAATATTGAATGATATGAAACATAATTCAAAGTGGACTTTATGATATAAAATGCACAATAATAGAAAAGTAGTAAGATTACATTTAACAAAGAGAGGCTCTATGCTTTATCAAAATTAAAGAAAACAAAAATAGAGCAGTTTTGAGGATATGGTTTTTGAGTTACTTAAAATAAATACCTTATGTATTAGCTACTTTCGATGCTAGGACAAAAATGCTCGAAAAAACAGCTTCAGAAAAGAAGGGTTATTCTACCCCACAATAGGGAAACCACTGCATCAGGAACACGGAGGAATGTGGACACACTACATCCACAACCAGGAAAAAGAGAGTTGAATGTTGGTGTTCAATTTGCTTTCCTTTTTTATACAAAGCCAGTACTATGTGGACTGGAGGCTAAGGAAACCCTCTTCTAGGTGGATAGTGCGAAGCTGGCAGCTTCTTGGTAGCACTAGGAGTTAAGCTCTCTCCCTCACAACTTTCCATCTCACCTTTGGCTGGTAGAGTCTTGCCCGCAGGGCGCTTTTCTGACTTGCCATTGTATAGCACTGGGTATCCCTTTAGTGTGCTAATCTCTTTACCAATGATGCTGCTGCTTCCTCTACAACAATCGTGTGAACAACTTTAAATGCTCACACCCTCCATTCTGTGAAAAACTTTATATTTTTCACATCATTCTGTACCATTTGCTGCCCCCCCACCCCCGTCTCTCTGTAAATCTAAGTGAAAGCAGTCAGCATTACCCCATGCCACAACACAAAGTCACCCTGTCTTGAAATGTCCTCTGCCAAATAAAATCTTTCGCTGCTTTTGAATCTAGCTCAATGAAGTTGTTAGGGCACGGGCAGAACACAACCAGATTCTTTGCCAAAATGCAACATGAATGGCTTCTCATCTAATTCCCAATAGAGTCCATGGTCCCCTCTGAAATGTCATGAGCCAGACGTCCATCATCCACAATTTCTTGGCATTCTAGTTTTCCAAACTCCCAGTAGAATGGACCACTAAGCTCTATACATAACCTTCTAGGGCTTCTCTAGCCTGCAACTTCAAGCTCTCCTACGTTGGTCCGGCAAACAGCTTCTAACAGCCTAAGCTCTACATGGTCGGGCTTTATCAGCAACAACTCCACTTTGGGGACCAATGTTTTTTGGGCAATGTTTTTTGTATTAGTTACTTTTCTCATGGCTCTGACAAGATACCTTGCAAAGCAAATTAAGAAAATAAGAGTTTGTTTGGGCCAGTTGGAGGGTCCAGTCCATCATCTCAAGGAGGGAATGGCAGCAGAGGATGGCTGGTCACAGTACATCTACCTCAAAGAAGCAGAGTGATAAGCACTGACGCTAGGCATTTATTTAAATAGTTGTTCTCTTGCATTCAGCCCAGGAGCTGGGACCATGGGATATTGCTGATCACATTTAGAGTGGATCCTTTCTCTTTAGTTAAGCCTTTCTGGAAATACCCTCTTAGACACACCCAGAAGTCTGTTTCCATGGGGATTCTAAATCCAGTCATGTTGACAAGGAACATTAATCACCACAGCTTAATTAAAGGCAGAATGCTGTTTGCTACCATCAGTTAATCAATCAATAAATCCCATGTATATCTATCTGTCCACATTAACTGCTCCTAGATTACTGAACTCATGTCTTCTCTGTCCACAGCACCTCCCCTAACCATTGTGACAAAGGTCATCCTAGAAGGCTTCCACGTAAGCACTTTAAAATGCTAATAACATTATTGGGGTTTTGTTAAAGTTGTTTTTAAAAATATTTAAATGCCACTAGGAAATCAAATGCTTAAATACCAATTTTTTTGATGGTTGACAGGTGTTAATAGACAATCTCATCCTCATTTTGCAAAAGCTGTTGGGGAAATCAGAGGAGCTGCGTGTGAAAATATTACATAATGGTACACCCTGCAATTGGTAGGTAGTCCCAGAACTGAGAAGAATGGATACAAGTAGCAGCCATATTGAACACGTGGACTGCTCCAAATAGTAAGAAGTCCTTTAGTTACCATGGGAGTCTGTTGTTGCCTTTTAGGTAACCAAGACATTTGAATAGGAAAGCCAGGGACACGTGGCTGGACAAGCCAACTGAACACATCTTGTTCTAGAAGCCAGAGCAATCACTGCTAGTTATTAGCCCAGACATCAAGTCAGTTTGACACAATTCTAACTTCAGCTTCAGAATTTTGTGATCAAAACCCTATTAGCAGACATTGAGAGAGAGAGAGAGAAGGAGAGAGAGAGAGAGAGAGGAAGATTGGGAGGTCAAGGATATCCTTGGCTACACAGTGAGTTTAAGGGCAGCTTGGGCTACATGAGACCTTGTCAACAATAGAACGGGGGAGGAAGAAAGAGAAGAATACATATAGATGAGTACATATAGAGCAGGATTTCAAAATCAAATACTGTACCTGCCAAAGAGGGTAAAATGACTTGGAACATTTGCACACTAAATATTGTCATTACCTGTATGTTGTCTTTATTGAAAAGAGGTTTTCCAGAGTCAAATGATTGAGTTATCTGTCAAAATATAAAATATTAACAGTAGAATCCATATTTATTTGAGCATTCTTTTAAATGGAAATATTACTGTATCCTAAAATCATTTAAGTGCCAATTTGTTGTCAAAGTAATACATGATCTAGTCAGAAATATTAGTATAAAAAAACCCTAAAAATTGTATATAAGTCAACTTCTTCTAGGCAGTAAATGTTAGTATTCTGATGTCTTTCCTGTCCTTTTCTTACTGATTATTTTTTAAATTATATACTCATTCATATTCCATTTTCACTAACAATTATCTAATTTTATTCCTACAAAATTGAGTGACTTGCAAACCTCAGTCTAGAAGGTACCAATAAATATAGCATAAGAACTGAATTTCTTCGCTGTTTTGAGTTGTGTAGTGGGGTCAGTCCCCATGGTTACATCATTACATCATCAGGTAAAATAATATCGGTGAACATTTTGAATATTGCCTTTGGATTGAATCTTAGAAGGAGTTCTGGGTCAGAAGACAAGAATATCTCAAGGAAATGGAAAGGGGCTGGTTCAGCTCCCACGCCCATCCACACCACGTGACCATGCTTCCTACCCCTCCCATCCACACCACGTGACTGCGCTTCCCACCCCTCCCATCCACACCACGTGACTGCACTTCCGGCAGAGTCAAGCGATAGTCTCACTTTTAAAACTGTGTCATTTTGAGGGGAAATTGAGTAGTTATTTCAAATGACGGTGCTTCTTTTCCTTTTTGTATGCGAATCAAGTATTCATGGTCGGCTCTAATTGTTCTGGCTCGGGGGAAAGAAACATTTGTTCCTGCAGGAAAATGTAGTATCATGGAACAGAATGCATCCCTTTCACCCTGGCAATCCTTTTGAAAACATGTACCTTCATAGGAGACAAAACTGATTCAGCTTTCCTATCTCCTCAGTCTCCAGGAAGTATGCAACAGCTTCCAGGGACAGACAAGTCACTTATATGTAGCATGAATCTTAAGAGGTCTTATTAATAAAAACAAACCTGGAGCCAGGTACTGGGGTGAACGCTTAAAGATCAGAGACACAGAACAAGCCACAGCCACCTCACCTTGCCAATTCCTCAGCTGATCCTGTTTCCACAAACTAGAAGCCTCTGACTCCTCACTCTAATGAATCTCAGCTGAACTGCTGCTAAAAGTCTAAAAGTTTAACCAGGCTCTGGTTCCTGGTCCTCACACCTTATATACCTTTCTGTTCCCTGCCATCATTTCCTGGGATTAAAGGCTCTTGTCACCATGCCTACATGTTTCCAGTGTGGCTTTGAACTCACAGAGATTCGAATGAATCTCTGCCTCTGGAATGCTAGGATTAAAGGTATGTGTGTCACCATTTTCTGGCCTCTATGTCTATCTAGGGGCTGTTCTGTTCTCTGACCCCAGATAAGTTTATTAGGGTGCACAATATTTTCGGGAACACAATATCACCACACTTATATGCAGGTGGTCTCCTAGCTCAAGATCCTGTATCTCTTTGCCTGAGGACATTCTGTGGCCCAAAGAACATTCAGGGGAGCCTAGTAACTCAGGGCATTAATGTTCCACCCAGTCCGAGAAACCCAGAGAAATGACATTTTCACTAGTGCTCTTGAACTGGTTCACTCCTGTTGCTGTGGACTGTTCCTTCTCACTCCGAATACATTCTGGAATCTCCTCCCAAATACACTGCTCCCTCCTCAATCCTTCTCACTAGATGCCCAAGTCAAAATACCTTAACATTGTAAGTCAGCACCAGTACTACAGAATTCCCTTTCTGAAGGTACTCTTATTATCTATGAGATACTGAAAAACAAATGACTCGAAAAAGAGACCCTTCCTTGATATAAATGAAGGGACTCCATAATAGGATGTTATATGTAGTGACAAGAGGGGACTCTTGATACAAATATATGGTACAATATAGAACTTTTTGAAGTACTCTGAAGAGTTGAATGGTAATCTATAACTCTTTTTCAGCTTCTTCCTTTGCAAGTGAAACTAAATTCATTAAACCCTTCTTTAAATAACTGGCCTACAGCCTAATAACATTGGCACCTATTTTAATTATAAACCCTGAAAGCATTTTCTCTTTTAATTACACTTTTAAATTCCCAATTGAAGGTGGAAAGCTGCAAATTAACTCTGAGAATACAAAATTTGAAGTCAGAATCCACCGGGAAATGATTCACCTACACATTCATCTTATGAAAGTTACTAGATGAAAATGAAGTTTGGGATGTTCCTGTAAAAAATGGCTTCTGAATTTTTCATTGTTGTTTGTTTCCTTGAAGGACATGGCCATTGAAAACTCTTGTTTTGCAATCCATACACATGTTTTTCATCTTTTCTTCCTGGACTGTACATTTGGATGATGCTAAATTCATTTCTCTCAGCTTCTGTTTTTCATAGTCTGCCTTGGTTCCCAGATTATTTCAAGTCAACATCAACTAATCCTACGTCTTCGCTGGGGTTTTAGTTCCTACTGCTGTGATGCAATACCATGACCAAAAGCAATTGGGGGAAGAAAGGGCTTATTTGGCTTAATTTCCACATGACTGTTGATTAATAAAGGAGGTCAGGACAGGAACTCAAGCAGAGCAGGAATCTGAAGGCAGGAGCTGATGCAGAGGCCATGGAAGAGTGCTGCTTACTGGCTTGCTCTCGTGGTTTGCTCAGCATTCTTCCATATAGAACCCAGGACCGCCAATCCAAAAGGTCTGGGTCCTCCCACATCAATCACCAAGAAATTGCTCTATAGGCTTGGCTGTAGCCCGCTCTTACAGATGTATTTTCTCCATTGGGTCTTCCTCTTTTCTGACAACGATAGCATTTATAATGTTGGCATAAAACTAGCCAGCACATCCTATTATTTTAAATCTCGGTGTTAATACTCCCAACTTCATCTATGCAACTCCAACTGGTTCCCTGAATTCCAGACATTACTACTGTACACTATGGATGCTATACCACCTAGATGTCTATGGATCTCATATGCAACATGTTCAACGCCTCCTTCACAGTATATGAAAACTACCTGCCAACTGCTCAGGCTGAAATCTCTAGTCATCCTTGACTTCTGCCCTTACATTCCACCTCCAAATACCAGTCTAATACTGCCAGCTCTTCCTTCGCAACCTATGTAGAAGTGGAATACGGCTCACCCCCCTCCACTCTTACTGTCTCCCCAATAATCATTGTCATGGTCAGATTCCCTGGCTCCTGAGTCCTCCCCACCATCCCTCCTCCCTCCTACAGCCTCACTGGGCTTACCTGGTCTTCCCCAGTAATATCCCACAAGCATCTTCCCCATGGTCTTTGTTCCACAGTGATTTGTGCCTAGAACATCAGTCCCCCTACCTAGATCTCTGCTTGGCTCATGTCCTTCACAAGTTGCTAATGAGGAAAAGCCTTCCAAAAACACGTGAATAACAAAACAGCAGCCCACCGTCCAGGCCAGTCTTCTCCCCCTCATCTCTGTTGGGATATGATCCCGGCACATCGCCCCCTGTCACAGAGACATGTGCTCAGAGTTTATGATCTGGCCCCCTCACTGGAAAGCAGGCTCCAGGAAAGCAGTAGCTCCGTGTAGGTTTCCCTCTCCATGCCTAGAACAATGCCTACATTCAGTAAGCACTCAAGAAAACAGTCTGAATCTATTAAACTCTAATTTTAATAACAAAAGACAAGCTGTTTATAATAAAATACTGTTGACTGGGAGACAAGCAGGAAAGTAGTACTAACTTAATCCAGACAAGAGGATAAATTCATTTAAACCAGAGGAAATGGATGAATACTTCTCTATTAATAGGTAGTGTGCTGGGTAGTTCTATGTCAACTTGGTACAAGCTAGAGAGAAGGGATCCTCAATTGAGAAAATGCCTCTATAGGTTGGGCTCTGGGTAAACCTGTACAGTATTTTCTTAGTTACTGGTTGATGTGGGAGAGCCCAGTCCTTTGTGAGTGATGCCATCCCTGAACTGGTGGTCCTGGGTTCTATAAGAAAGGCTCTGCAAGCCATGAGGAGCAAGCTAGAAAGCCACATCCCTCCATGGCCTCTGTATCAGTTCCTGCCTCTAGGCTCCTGCCCTGTTTGTGTTCCTGTCCTGACTCCCTTCAATGATTCACTAGGATGTGGTAGAGAAAGCCAAATAAACCCTTTCCTCCCCAAGTTGATTTTGGTCATGGTGTTTCATCACAGAGAAGTAGGCAACTCATAGACAGCTAGGCAGGCATACATGCACACATCCACTAAATATAGATATAGATGTAGATGTAGAAATATATATACATATAGATATAGATATGATGCCAGCTCATAAGGGTGATTTTCAAAACTTAAGTTCATTTTGTTGATTCTTTCAGGTCCTCTAAATTTGAATTCAACTTCTTCCTACATGTGTCTGTTGGTCTCGTGCTCACACAAACCAGATTCCCCCCGAGACTGACCTGCTATTTATGTGTGTGTGTGTGTGTGTGTGTGTGTGTGTGTGTGTGTGTATGTGTGTGTGTAAGGGCTGCATGCACATGCGTGCAGGAGCATGTGTCTGTATGTGCGCATGTGGAGACTAGAGCAGGATGTCAGGTGTCTTCCCCTATCACATATTTCTTTGAGACAGGGCCTCTTACCAAGTTAGAGGATTTCTGCTGGGCTGGCTTGGTAATGAGCTCCTGGGGTCCAAGGCTGGGGATACAGGCACATGCAGCCGTGCCCAGGGTTTTAACGCTGGTGTGGTGATTTGAACTCTAGGCCTCATGATTGCAGACCAAGTGTTCTTCCCCCACTGAACTCCTCAGTAGATTGCTTATTTTTTTTAATGTGCGAACTAACTATAAATAAATTTTTCCATATAATATATTCTGAACGTGGTTTCCCCTCCCCCATCTCTTCCCAGATTGTTCCCACCTCCCTATCCGTCCAACTCCATGCTTTCCCCCCCCTCTCTTTAGAAAACAAACTTGCTTTATTGCTAGTTTTCTGTTTTAAATATATATGCTCAAGTGATGAAATTGCTACTTATAATGAAATCAAAATTCTAATCAGCATCTGCCTAAAGCAAGGTCACCCAGTGAGTCCCAGATCACCAGGAAAACCAAAACAGAAGGATATAATAACTCACTCCAATTTAATTTATCTTCTCGCTGTAAACTCAGTACTCGTTTTCAAGGATGCTTCAATTAGCCAGTTTACAAATACAAATTAAGCAACTCAGGTAAAACTATCTTCTAAAATCACACAAAATAAAGACTGTTCTCGAAGAGAAATCCCAACAATGCTGAACGGGGAGAGAGAGCTAGCCCAGGGGCAGCACCTGGCTGGCATTCACAAGGCCCTGGGCTTCTTCCCCAGATCCAAGAGGAAGAAGAGGACAAGGAGGAGAAAGAAAAGGGAGGAGGGATGGAGATTCAAAACATCCAAATAATATATATGGAGAGATCACCGTGATGAACAACACTGAACAAATGTGATGGGGTCAGATCTACAGATCTGGGCTCCGTTGGCAGATGCGCCTAAAGAGACCCCTGTGATGCCTGTAATAAAACGCAACATACGGTATACCCGAGCCACGATGCCACTGTAACAATCTGCTCCAAGACCACACCCCCTCCCTCCCAGCACCTTCCCACTCCAGACAAATGGAACTTGATTTTGCTGAACCAGACTTAACAGCCAGGGCTGAGCATTGGAGACTTTGGAACACACCTCTGTGGGAATGTTCCCTGGATTTTAGGAATGCAGCCTCCGGAGATTTTATATATATATATATATATAATTATAATTATATACATATCTATAGCTTTCAACCAGTTTGAGAGGTTACCTTAACTTTCACTGTAGCTTTGTAGCCAGCAGGGATGGCGCATGGCATGTTTTTTCCATAAAAAATCTGGGATAGTTCAAAAAAGGCCTCAGAAAAAAAGGCTAAATCTATAAGGATTTCGATCTGTAAAAGAAAGAAAAAAAAAAGACTTTGTGTTAGTTTCTTTTGCTTATAAAATACAAGTTGGAGAGAAAAGTCACCAGGTTCTGAGACACGAAAGGTCTGCTCAATGGTGGTAGTGTGTAACACACGAAAGGTCTGCTCAATGGTGGTAGTGTGGAACACACGAAAGGTCTGCTCAATGGTGGTAGTGTGTAACAGCTCAGTCTTCACTGATGAGTGAGTGAACACTAACACTGCCTAACGTGCTTGTGGAAATGCCTGTTTACCTGTGCAGTGGACCAGAACGCCACCCGCAGCAGGGGGCTTTCAGAACAACAGGCTCTTGCCAGCTGTTGCTTACATCATCAGAGGCAGCCACAGAAGTATAACAGCCATGGAGAAGTTTTAAAAATTAATTGAACTTATCTCTTTGTTCCCATGGTTCCCATGGGAAACTGGGTAAAAACAAAGTAAAAATACTCCCGATGTTCTTGAACCCTCTGAGGAAAGTCAGAAGAAAGCACAGTGTGTCAACACAGAGACAGCTATTCATTTTCTTATCTATAATTAACAGTGTCAACTTTAAAGGCATATGATTAGCAATTTTAACCGGTTGATAGCTGTACATTCCACAAGGCTTGTTTTGAATACAATTCAGTTAGTCTAAATCCAGAAATTACAGGAAGGGAAGCCGGCATTCAATATGCTTACTGAACATCTCTTGGACAGCATGTCCACTTGAAGGTTAGAGCCCCCTGAGATTCATAGTTAACCAAATGCTAGTGGCACATGTGGGTCTTGCACAGGAAGAAGAAGCTTAGAAAGCCTGGTAGTGGTGACACACACCTCAAATCCCAATACTCTGTGAGTTCGAGGCCAGCCTGGACCACAGAGTGAGTTCCAGGACAGGCTCCAAAGACACACAGAGAAACCCTGTCTTGAAAGAGGTGGGTGGGGGGCTTAGAGGTGTTGACAAGATTCTGCTCCAATAGTGGGGTCTTAGAAAATTCAGTGAAGAGGTACACTTCAAGAGAAGAGTCGGGAATCATGAATGGAGAGAGAAAACATACTAAGAGAACCCTAAGCACAAAGGCCATGGGCTCTGTGTGACTGGAGATAGAGGGGGGCGGTAGAGAGAGTTAGGAAGTGGGTACAGGTGGGAGCCAAATACAGAGAGCCTGTAGACCACAGTAGAGATCTCTTTTTGCTATGTGAAAAAGAAGTTACCAGAGTGAAGGTGTTGACAGTGAACACTTGAAATCCTAGTGCTTGAAGGGCAGAGCGTTGCAAGCCAGCCCTCATCAGACAGAGTGAGACTCTGCCTCATAAAAACAAGGACTGAGGGTGTATCTCAGAGGACAAGTTCTTGATGCCATATGCAAGGCCCCACATTCAATGTCAGCAGGGGAAATAAGTTATGGAGACTTTGCACCAGAAAAGGTCCTTACATGATTTATGCTTTGAAAATGTTCTGGGACCTTGTGACAGCAAGGATACAAATGAATGGATACAGAGAATAAAGTAAAACTTGGATGCACACACACACACACACACACACACACACACACACACACAACCCCACCTAGAAAAAGACAAATCAATTTATCTCCAGCACGCCAATACACTCTAGTTTCTGTTCTCCTTTCCATTCTTGATTTAGAAACTTCAAAAATGGAAACAAACAAACAAACAAACTTTAAGGAAATAAAAAAAGGAAGTAAGGGGAAACAGGTTGTAAAAATAACATGAAAATAAAACATAAAAGGCCAGAAAGTTGTTTTTAATGGGAAAGAGAAAGTCACTTGTCTGTTGAGCTGTGCACAGCAGTTTTTGCTCAAGAGACGGTGGTCCCTTTCCCTGCCATAACACCCCGCTGCCATCTAATATCAAAGCAAGCACTTAGGGAGATAAATAGACTCTTCTGGACCCCAGGTAGCCATTGCTTTCATTGACCTCTATAAGAAAATATTCCTGCAGACGTCTGTTGGTCAGCACACTGGACCAAAACAGCATCAGCCAAGGCTGCCTCTGACTTCATTTCATCCTGTCAATCTAAGCGATTGAAGTTACGGTGACCTGCACTGTGGACACAAGCCAAAGGACAATGAGAACTAGTCATCTACCAAACCTTCATATGCCTTCTAAGGCAGCAGTACCCTTCCTGGAAATATTTGAGATGTTGATAATAAATCTTTGAAGGGGTTAGCAGGTCTACAGTGAAACAGAGCAGCACGTTATGAAGAGGTCTTACTATGTTCCCTGGAAGACTCTACTGGACTCTAGAAACTTGACCGCAAGATCTATCCATCACATCCTGGTTAGTCAGAGAGCATCATTACTTGGTGTTTCCCACCTCTGATGTTTCTCTTTCAATTACTTACCCCAGTTACTTCAGGAAGGTCACACAAGTCCTGTTCACACAGACTGTCACCTCTTCCTCTGTGGGATCTATCTTTTTGCCTTGCACCTGTCAAGACCCGAGTCCCAGTTTTCAACCTTACTGTGCCAATAGGTTTTCAGGTCTATCTTACACAGCTCCCAGCAGTGTTGGCAGATACTAGATCTAGTGGTATCATTCTCCTGACCACCATTCTGTCATGAATATCCCTCCTAGCCAAACCTCCAGAGAACATGGTTTTTCACTGGCCTCAATGCTATTCTATGACAAAATCATGACCAAAGACCAAAGAAAGAATTCTGTCTTGGTTTACCTTGGTGAACTATGAGTTTATTGAGGTTATGTACAGGCTCATGGGAGACTTGAAGGCAGAAAGTGCCTTAGCATCCCATGGGCAGTTACTCAAGTATCCATCTGAAGCATGGACAAGTCAGAAAAAATTACTTTACCAAAGATTCCCAAAACAGCTGATTGTTTATCTATAATGTTATCTCCAGGAGGAGACTGGTCTTGTGAGGCAAGAACCTCTGTATTCCTCCAGGCAGAGAATGTTAACAGGCCTGTTCTTGGTTCTTGAGGGTCGTCTGCTCTGATCCAAGACAGCAATGGTCATGTGCAACCTGGAGGAAACAGCTACCCAGCATAGCTCTCTGATATTTCTCCTGTTATTTTCTACAATCTTCCTGCTCACAACTTCCATTTCAATAGCACAAAACCACTTCTGTGCCTTAAACAACTCAAAACTTTCTCACCTCTACGTCTTTCCAAGAATGTTCTCTTTCCCACTCACTTAGCTGTCTTATTTTCAAGCCTAAATTCTCTGAATTTGGTGAAATACTCATACCTCAAAGCCATTTGTTTCTTGGTCAAACTTTTGGGAACAATTCTCACCACACTCACTTGCAAGTAATCAAGTAACGGGTGCATATGTTCCCAACTTATAGTGCACCCCATCTCTCCCCCAGTGTTCATGTCCTTATAATCAAAGACAGTGGGTTACATGTAACACGGTGCTTTTAAATAAGAGGTATTCAGTAAATCTTCTCAAAATATTATTTATTTAATGGGGACTACCTCTGTACCTGTATGAGAGTCGGGACAACTTGTAGAAATCCATTTTCTCTATTCTCTGGGTTCCAGGGCTCAAACTCTAGAATATGTGTGGCAGTGAACACACACATAGACCGTGGGCATTTGGCAATTGTCTGTCTACACATTTAAAGTTCAATCTAAAAATCAACTAACGACTATCAAATATGTGAACTTATTACCCAAGATAATAGAGGGAATTAAAAGATGAAAAAGATACAGATCCTAGCCGCAAGAATACTGCACACTTGATGAGAGGAGGGGTTAGGTTTTTAAAAATGTGGGGTTAGAGTTCAAAAGCAAGATAATCCGTGAGTCAGTAATGCAGATGGAAAGCCAGACATTTTCAGGGTCCACATGAATATTTATGAAGTCCTTAAAGATTTATTTAGAAATAGAAAGCAATGGACTATTCTCCAAAGCCCAAAAGGTCTAGATGGAGATATGGGTTAAAGAGAAGTCCAATTTCTCCTCACTGAAAAACAGCAAGGATTTGGGGGAAGAAAAGTAGAGAGTTTCCAAATGAGGGAGAAAGTGGTACGCTGGAACGATGTCTCAGGGGCTGTGTGGAGGTGAGCTAGACTAATGTCCTGGAGTGCTGTGGGGAGGTGAGCTGGAGTAATATCCTGGAGTGCTGTGTGGAGGTGAGCTAGACTGATGTCCTGGAGTGCTGTGTGGAGGTGAGCTGGAGCAATGTCCCAGAGTGCTGTGTGGAGGTGAGCTAGACTGATATCCTGGAGTGCTGTTCTAGAACCTAATCTCTTCTACCTATAAGATCTGGCATCCATCTCTTGTCCCACCTGCATCTCCAGTGATGCCTTGAGGACAATGCAGTGGGAACATTTACATTATGAATGGAAATTGCAAAGGTATAAAATAATAATAAGGTAAAAGATCAGAAAGTGCTGTTAACCACTGAGTCAACTCCATTCCTTATGTATGTTTTAATTTATAAATATGTATATATGTGTATATTGTGCCCATGGAGACCAGAAGAGGACATTGTTGACCCTCTGAGGCTGGAAGTAGAGGTGGTTGTGAGCTGCCCAAGGTGGGTGCGGGGAATTGAGCTCAGATTCTCTGGAGGAGCTGGATGTGCTTCTCACTGCGGTGTCAGCTTCCCAGGACCAAACTGCATTATTTATGTCAGTATGATACCATGTTATTAACAGCTCAGTTATAAAAATTAGAATCAAATTGATGCAAAACAGTATCCTTAGAAGATAAAGAACGTCAAAAGTATTAAAAGTCTGTAACATACCTTGAGGATTCTTACTTCTAGATTCCTGACTATGTCTTGGCAAATGATAGTCACAAAATACTGGTACAATGCAAGGAGAGGCAGAACCTACCAGGAGGAAAAAAAACATTCTCTGATTTAAGATATAACTTATCAACTTAACAGACTAGTAATCAAGTTTTGCCAAACATTAACTGTAGGATGTATTGCACAAAGTATCACGTTTCCACATTAGCAGAATAAATCACTTTGTAGCAATGAAATGGTCTGCCTGGTTATGTTAGGTACCTCTCTTATTATATCGATAAGACACGTGGCAAAGGCAGCTGCAGGGTGGAAAGGTCCATTGTAGCTGAGGGATACAGGCCATCCTGGTGAGGCAGGCATGGCGGCAGGTGCAGGAGGCAGCGGGTCCACATTGTAGCTCAGTCGAGAGGCAGAGAGATAAATGTGGACGTTCAGCCTGTGATTTTTTGGGTTGTTTTTTGTTTTGTTTTGTTTTTTGTAGTTGTTGTTGTTTTAGTTCAAGCCCCAGTCCGTGGGGCCATATTTAAGGTAAGTATCTCTATTGCAATTATCCTCATCTAGAAAGCCTCTCACAGATATGCCTAGATGTTTGTTTACATGGTGATTCCCAATCCCATCGAGTTGGCAACCAAGATTATCCACGATATTAGCATATGCTTCCTAATTTTACTAGACCTTAAAGATGCTATCAGAAACTTAGAGTTCCCAGACTGTGTCATTTGTGACCCCAAAGCAAGGGATCACATCTCTAAGTACACAGGAGTTCAATTACAACTAATTATCCTCTTTAAAAAATATTAACAACATAAGTGTGTGAGGACTATGTGAAAAATCCTAGCAAACATGCTATCAGAAAATGCAGAACTTAAGTCAAAGGACTTATATTCACGCCTCCTAACTACCTCTCGTTCATTCATATCAGTGTCTCCTGCAATGTCTTCTGTTGGGATCTTCCCATGGAAAAAGTGTAACATGCCTCATGTACCCCATGAGACACTGGTAAAGAGAACAAAGTTCTGACTACTCCCAGCCTTTAGAGAGCACAGACTCCATTGACTAAACCCAAGCTCCCTCTCCTCCTTGTATCTTTATTGTCCTAGAGTTAAAGCCACATCCAGTTATTTTCGAAGTCTTGTGCCCATGTGAATGGCTGTAGACTTCCAGCATCTCCCTTGACTGCGCCACTCTCCATCAAAGCAGGCGGTGGTTTTGCCTGGATATTGAAACAGCTCCCGATCTCAACTCAGATGGGAAGCATATTCCTACAACTGCACCTGGCATGTCAAAGGGTGGTGAGATCTCCTCATTATTTTACCTTCTTTAGACTGAGGACTGAAACAAGGGCCTTGTTCATGCTAGGCAAGAACTCTGCCACTGCACTCTATCTCCTGACGTCTCTGACTTCCATTGTTTACTTTGAGATGTGTCTTCCTAAGCCGGCTACTGTTTAACTTGCCAAATAGCCAAGGCAGGCCTTGAACTTGTGACCCTCCAGTCTCAGCCTCCCAAGTAGCTGGGACTACAGGCCTCAGCCAGCCGACCTGGGTGAGTCATAGGATTGTCTGAGAGCAAATTTTTGTATTTTACAGGCGTCTCATTTGCCAAGTGGTTTCTTCTCGAGGTTAATGTAACATAAAACAGAAACTGCTCACTGCTTCTGTCTGGTTGGGGGAGATATCTAATGGTGGGTCAGTTAGAAGCAATCACATTTGTAAAAGATTGGAATTGGTTTTAAATGACTTTGAACGCGATACACTTTTCTACAATTATGCACTGCAAATATAAAACAAAACCCTTCCTACAATTAATGCAGCACTAAACACCAAGAGCAATTACCTTTGAGATTTAGTTTCTTTTCTTTAATGAGAAATAAAAACACACAATTTTATTGCTGCAGTTGCTCAATTATTCAGGAAAAAAATCTCAATTTCTGAAGCTTTAGAGGGAAAAAAGTCTCATTTCTTTTCGAGCACAGTGCTATCTATTATATATGAATATGGGGAGGCAGCTAGGGTTTCCCCATGGGATGGAAGCATGTCCCAATCCAGAAGTGAACTGCGCGACAGGAAGCAGAGTATTATTCGATTAGGTTTTTTCTTTTTTTAGTAAACAATTCCTTGCCAAATCTGCCCAGTGTTGGACGCACTCATCACCCTCTTCACTTTACTGCATGGTTTTATAATTTAACAACTTATATCCATGGCGATAAATATTTTTAATATAAAAAGAGAGCTGGATTGAGGAGAACGAGTACACCATGAGAATAGAAAACGTGTATATGAAAAAGAGGAGACAAGACAGTTGTTGAAGATCTGGAAGAGGCAGAAAAGGAGAAAGAATTGCTACCAAAAGCAAACGTGAAAGTGAGCAGTAAGTCAGGAAATATATCACAGTGAATTAAGAGGCTTTAAAAAAGCAGGGGAATTAAAGGCGTGCACTCGGGAGACAGAGGCTGGCGGATCTCTGTGAGTTTGAGGCCAGCCTGGTCTACAAAGTGAGTTCCAGGGAAGGCTCAAAGCTACACAGAGAAACCCTGTCTCGAAAAAACAAAATATAAAAATAAAATAAAATAAAATAAAATAAAATAAAATAAAATAAAATAAAATAAAGCAGGGGAAGTAGAACATATATGATATAAAGCTGAAGGTGGGAGATTCAGGTAAAAAGTTTAAAGCTGGTAAGGAGAAGAGAGAGATTCGGGAGGTGAGGAGAAGGATCAAATATAATTAAGATTGTATGAAAAATCCACACAAAAACATGACACTTGGTAAACTAATTTAAAAAGTAATAATAAATGATTTTTAGTGGAGGTGGCCTATGTGGGCAGACAAAGCTCTTCCAGACGCCATAGGTGACTAAATGTCAATCCTAGAGCAGGGGAAGGCTACCGACCTAGGAGTCTACAGAGGGCTCCCCACGGCCCCCAGAGCAACACAGCGGATTTCATTACATTGGTTGCCCACCAGAAGTAGATGGTGAGACCCTGTTGATTAAGATACCATATGTGGTGGTCCTAGCAACAGAGAAATCAAGCTGGAGATGAAATGAAGCTTCCTCCTTGCTGCCTGTCCCTTAGAGTACCAGAAGCTGCCAGGCCAGAGGCTAGGAGAGAACTGTCAACAGTCTTACTCAGCCATGGACCTCATGCTACACAACTGACCTACCATAAAAGATGTGTCCGGTGGTGTAATAGTGGCGGCCCTGTTATAGGGGTGACCAACAGCTTTCTACTCTGAATTGAGACACGGGAAGGGATTCACATTTGGTACTCAAAACCTGGTCAGAAGCCTGCGACAGTAGAGTCGAGGCCTGAGCGGGGAAGCTGCTGTTGGGTTTGCTAAACAGACATGGTGTGCCCATCTAATTGTCTTCTAAATAATTGTATTTATCCTCATCCCTTAGCGCTGCTGTCAGCTTAGGTTAAAGAAGCCAACCTTCTTTTTGCAGAGAGCAAAGGTAACTGCAGAGACTTGTCACCGGTCAAAGTCTTGAGGAAAAACGACAGCTCAAGACGTAGGCCATCTGTCTCCTCCAGAGTTCAGAGACCCTTATGGAGGAGAGGACAGAAAGAATGTAAGAGTCATAGGACAGGGTGGAGGGTTATGGAATGTTATCTTCTGGGCATGAGGTGGCCAAGGCACTCTTAACACACAGCAGCTAGGATTACCTGTATAAACGTGCACACAATTCAACCCAGCAACAGCATGGCATGGCATGGGAAGAGACTCATGAGGCCTCGCTTCTCCCTGAGGATTTATAGGCAGCTAGGGGTAGCTAGGACAGGAGAGTCTCACAAGACCCTAAGGATCAATGATGGTTAGGGGTAGGGTAAGGTAGGGACATTTCCTTCGGCCATGTAAACACTGTTAAGGTTCCCACACTCCTATAAATCACCTCTCACCACTGTTCCTGTAAGCGACCCTAATAGAACTCATTGAGTCATCAAAAAACAACAACAACAACAACAAAAAAAAAAAACCCATAAAACTAGAAGGGGTACCAATTAGGAAGAGAAGATCCCAGAGAGTAGGAGATAAGAGGCACTAATGTGGGAGATGAATATGATCAAAACACATTATAAAGATGTCATAATAAACATTATTGCATGGAAGGTAATTCATGATACTAACAACATTTAAAAAAAGCATTGTTGGCCGGGCGGTGGTGACGCACACCTTTAATTCCAGCACTCGGGAGGCAGAGCCAGGCGAATCTCTGTGAGTTCCAGGAAAAGGCGCAAAGCTACACAGAGAAACCCTGTCTCGAAAAACCAAAAAGCGTTGTTGATTTTACAAACCACTCACTGTGAGGTTGTACTTAGCGTAGTGCAGTTCACGGATGACGTAGTATAGAGTTGCAACAACACTGGAGATGTCAGCCCTGTATTTATCCGTGAAGAGTTCGATGCCTGGGAGGAGCTGAGTGATTTCGTACTGAGCATAGCTACGTTCAGCTTTGGGATGTGGGAGTGTAGTACGAAGCAGACTCTGGGAAAATGAAAAGTGGTGAAATGAAGAGCCACGGTCTCACCTGCACCGATGAAATGAGCGAGTGAAAACAGGTGCCTACACCACTTCCTGAGGGGTTTTGTGTGTGCTCTGTGTACTGCACGTCACAATAAACGGTGCTTATTAATATTATCATCATTATGGATTCCAAACGCTGTTCTCACTCCAGGTGGGCCTTATAAATTCCATTATAATAGTATACTTACTGTTTTCAGAGAAAATATCACTATATTATCATTTGGTGAGGCCTGTGTTGGCTGCTTTTGGTAATTTCTGTACAAATATTATCTCACTTAATTCTCAACTAACCTACTCTTAGAACAAAGGATTGTTATTTCACAAGTGGTACCAGTAAGAGGCTTAAACAATTAACTTATATGAGTTTACACAGTTAATGATAGAATAAAAAGACTCCAAGTCATGTCTATTTAACTCACGGCACTATGATATTTGAGTATGTCAAGTTATAGATTGGGAAGATAGACTTGAAGTTCAACCAGGCAGAGGAGATTCTAAACCAGTGTCTCTTATGTAACTCATGAGACCAGCAGTATGCAACATGTTAGGAAAGCAAGACCTATTTATAAAACCAAATTTTATATTTGGACATATTTATTTGATTATTTTAATATGTAACCATTTGTTGAAGACAAAACATTATAAAATTATTTTAATGCATATTATCCAGGAAGATTTTTCAATTGGATCACTTATTAACATTATAAGGCATCCAATTTTCAAAGATGAATACAGCTGTTAGAAATTTTAATGTCTCTTCCTTTGCTTTGTAAAACCACTTTTAAAATCAGCAGGCTTCTCCCCCTCCCTGAGGACTAGCTGTTATAGTACTGGAACATGCCATGAAGGCTTCCAAGGGAGGTAAGCAACCAACATTCCCACATGGCTATGACACAAAGTACAATAATGACCAGCATGGCACAATACACTCAAGGGTAGAATAGTGGCATTTCTATCTTGGCTGTAACCAACAGTTCCCTTAATTGTACTTAAGGCCTGCTCAAGAAGAGGAAAATCAAAGTTATGCCTGGTGCTGGAAACCTAGTCAAATACTCAGAGCTGGTGAGGTCATTCTCTTAGAGGAGAACCTACTACTATCACGTTACTACGTCAGCATCATTCCTAAGCATTATCTTTATCCTCACACCCATAGAGGAGTGTAGCTCTCAGACTGACAGAGATCACAACTTGTCAAAATGCAGATAACACCTGATCATAGGGTGCCAATGGCTACATCTACAACACAACCCCTGCTCAGAAGGCTCAGGAACATTGAGGAAGACTGGGACAGAAAGATTGTGAGAGCCAGAGCACCAGGAGTACCGCTGGGAGATTGCATCCCTGGAAATGACAGGGAAGCAACACCCGAGATACCTGGACAGGCTGCCCAGCAGGACCAGAGTGAGAACAGCAATAACAGACACGCTAACATGGATGGAGGAAATCTCCCAGGATCCCACCTATACACAAAGAACTACAGGCAGCTAAGAAATGCTGAGACTGGGAGAAACTGTCTTCCCCAAGGATGAGTCCAATTTGTTATGATAAATCTGATTTGTTACCCAAAACCGAGTGGTCAGTCTTGAAACCACATACATACAAATAACACTAAAGGGATTTAGTAGGCTATAGTCATATGTTTGGGCATATATGTGTAACAATAACCATGAAATAAGAAGAAGCCATGAATTTAAGAGGGGGGCAGGAGGGTGTCATTTGGGAGAGACTGGCGCTAAGAAAGAGAGGTGAGGAAAATGATAAAAATTTTAAACTAATTAAAAAATTAACCAGTTTCTAAAATAAAGCTCAGAGGCTCATGTTTATTTGAGGTGAGGCATTACTAATATAGTAATATTTAATATCACACTAAACAAAAAGTTAACCATTTTTAATTGTACACTTTCTAGAGCATAAATGTCTAAGCAAGGAACCAAACAGGCAGCTAAGGCTGCGGCATGGGGGTCAGAGCCAGGCCGTCAATCCCACCGCTCTTCATGCCTCTCGCTTCCCTTTCAAGCACACATACTGGACTGTGAGGAAAGTGTAAAGTCTGGCCTCCAATTTGAAGAAGCCTTTCCCAAAGAAGCTATCTATCCAGATTCTAGAAGCCTTCCGCTGACTGTGACGCACACAGCAAGGGCATCTCTCTGTCCATCCACACCAAGAGGACCTCTGGCAGACTGCAAAGGCCCTGGTTATAGCCCAACCCTCTGATGTCTCATGTTCCAGGTGAAAGCATCTTTCTTCTTTAGTGAGACATCCTGAGGAACACAAACACTCCTGTGGCCCTAGCTCGCTTTATCACTGGCCTGTACTTTTCGGTACTCTCCCATGCAGCCGAGCACAACCTTATTTAACAGAGATGAGGGAAGCCCCGGCAACCATGTGAGTCAGGCAGACTGGCGCTAATACTGGCAACCAAAAGGTATCCTACTAAACACAGGAAACTCAGTTTCCCTGTGTATAAAACTGTGTCCATTAGAGGAAAAAGGAGACAGAAATGTGACGGTTCCCTGTTAGCAGGGAAGGAAGGTGCCAGTCCCTTGCCGCCAATGCAGCAAAGATCAGCTTGCGGGTCTCAGTAGAGCTCACGCTATTCTTCTACCTGTGGTTTTTATGCTCTGGATAAACCGCATCTGTTTATGATCACATGAATGACTTTCTCACTTCCAGGAAACATACATAAGCCGTTACCTGGAAAAGCAGTGCAGACAGGATGCAAGCGTTGATTCTCTTCTTAACATTTGCGGTCTTAATAAACCTAAATAATGATAAGAAAAACCAATTAGTAGACAACATCCCACAGTTTGGATATGCATGTATTTGAAAGTGTGTCTAGAACCCAGGAAACATTAGGGGACAAAAACATGCAAGAAAGCTTAAGGAAAAGTAAAGAAGAAGATGAAAAATTACCCTAGATCCTACCACTGGGAACGTTTCAGTTGATTTTCTTCTAGACTTTTTCTCTTATCATCACACACACAGAAACAAAAACATGTTCATACTAAGATTAAAATTATACCATAGACACTATAGACTCAATACGTATTACATAAGCCACTTTTCTATTCATGGACTTAACACTGTTACTTTAAAGAACTATAGTGTTTTAGTGTGTAGATGTATCCTATTTAAACATCTCAACTTCAACTTGTTTTTTTCTGCCACTGCTAAGATAAATGTAAGTAAAATTATGAGTGCTTATTTTATTAATTCCACCATGTAAATCCCTAGAATTGTCAAATTTTTTGGCCAAAAAAAAAAAAAAAAAAGAGGAATAAGAAGGTTTTAGGTGAGTGTGGTTGAGTAATTGCCCTCAAAGGCTGGGACCTTATGGTGTGTTACCATTCACCACATTAAGTCTTTCCAGCCAAAATGAAAATCATGCCTCTCCACTATGACTATTTCCTCTTATGTCCCTTGGAGGAGTTTGTGTTTTCTTTATGTGACACTTGCAACCTGCCATTGCAGCTATAAACCAAATTACCTTCTCTTAAATCTTACTTAGATGAATAAAACCAGGCAGCTGGCTGGGCTGTAGGGACAATACAGTCCATCTGAGGTCATCTGTGTGGGTGCCAGAGGTGGGACTGTGCACTCAACAGTGTCCTCTGCTCTGAGAATATGAGATTAGATAGTCCCTGTGGCCTCAGTCTCCTCTGGGAGACTTACAGCTTACAGCTAGGAACAGGAAATGACTTTCTTGCTTGAAATCACTAGGTAATAATTTCAGAGGCTCCAAGCTGAGGTGCCCTCAGCAATGATTGTCTCTTCCCGTGTGCCAGTCTTCCTCTCTCTCTTTTCTAGGTCTCACTCCATGCTTTACCAAGTCCTAAGTCTGCTGTAGGTGTAGATATGAGTATGTTCACGAGTATGTGTGTTTGAATGTGTGTGTATGCATCTGTTTGACCTTAGTCCAAGGATAAGTTCCTTCCCAAGGGCACAAAGTCAAAACTGACAGATGTTCTTTCATGTTTAATACTTTTACAGAACTACATTACTTCCTCTGCTTCCAAAAGTGCCAATTTTGTGAAAGCTAAAAGAAGTTTTGTTATTTAATATGCCATGTAATTCAAAATACAGTGTGGAGTTTTCTTTAGCATGCCCTACAGGTGAACTAAAGAAGTGACTGGAGAAATGGTACCTCTCCTACTCCAGACTTTTGGAATTTCCTACAGTTATTGTGTGAGATGTTAACTGTACACAAAGCATTGTGATAGACATTTATGTGTGGCAGGCTGAATCGCGGCCCAAAAGACACTTGGACCCTAATCCCAAGAACCTGGGAAAACATTACCTTTTATGGCAAGAGACTATGCAGATGCAATTAGATTAAAGACCTTGAGATGGGGTAAATATCCGCCTTTGTCGTCACTGGTCCAGTGGAGCCACATGGTACTTGTAAGAGAAGGACCAGAAGGCCGGAGGAGCAGAAATGCGAGGATGGAAGTAAAGGTCAGAGAGAGCTCTAGCCAGAGTGGGGGGGGGGGGTGGAGAGACATAAATGGTGGGAAGAGAGCCAGGTATTAGTAGACAGCCGATGTTAAAACTTCAGGAGGGTCTGTGAGCCACGGAGCAGAAGCGGATCCTAAAGCAGCAAAGGTCCAGGGAAGAGACTCTGCACTACTGTTTGCAGAGGAGGTATAACCCCACAACACCTTGACTTCCCGACGTTTGAACTTCCTAACTGTAAGACGATAAATGTGTGCAGAGGTTGGGGCTGTCGCTTAGTGGTCAGTGCTTGCCTAGCATGTGAGGAGCTCTGGGTTAATCCTTAGCACCACAAAGCAACAAAAATTTGTTTTGCTTTAAAAACAAAAACAAAAACAAAAACTGTAGCAACTTGTTATGGCCACAGTAAGGAACAAATGCTACTGTGTGATAGACTGGGAGGTGTGCTGTGGTATAACTTCCAGTAACCTCGGAACGTGAGTACCCTGGAGACCGGGTCTTTAAAGGGACACTCAATGACAATGATGGCATGGGTCAGGGATGGACTGTAGTCCAACATGATTTGTGTCCTCCGAAGGAGAGAAGATTTAAATACAGGCAGAGTCAGAGAGAACACCGTGTGAAGACGCAGAGAAATGTGACCACCTACAAGCCATAAGGGAGGTCTCAGAAGGGCATCAGCCAACATGTCAATCCCAGGCATCCAGCCTCTAACTCTATGACAAATGTCTGTAGCTTGAGGCCACCCGTCCACGCTACTGTTGTGGCAAATCAAGCTCGCTAGTCCGGTGGGTTGTGTGAGTCTCCCCAAACAGTCTTTACACGAGGATGCTGAATCTCAGAGGACAGATAACCCCCTGAGGACGCGGGGTTCCTGGGACGCTCTCAAACCTGGCCTGAGTAGCCAGCCTGCATGTTAGCTATCCTCCTGCCCCACACCAATGACTCCCTGCACCCATTCATTATGTACGTACTACTGAAAGCCAACTCCACGCCAGACACTCGGGATGATGCATGAATAAAGACAGAAAAGGTCTGTGCTCAGGTGGGACTCATCTTCCGGGGGCAGAAATGCCACGGGAGGAGAGGACAGGCGTAAGTGAAAATATCACGGCACGGAATTGCATTGCCCTGTAGGTGGGCGTGACCACCGAGGAGGCGGAGGTGGGCGTGGCCGGCACAGGACCCATCCCATGCCCATACTCACTGCGCTATCTTTGCTGCGATCACTGCCCCTTGCAAACACCCCCAAATGCCCAGCTTTGATAGAAACTCTTCACTGTAGTCTTTGAAATCAGGAGGGGAGCAGCTGTTGGTGGCACTGCGGAGGGGGGTGCCGCCGAATTCCTTCCAGGTGTGCAGCGCATCTGGCTTTCTGAATATGTCATCAAGAGCTTGACACCAGCACTTAAAAGCGGCCCTGAGAGGGAGACAGATCGAGCAGTGAGTGGGGTGTCCTCTGAGGCCAGTAATGAAAGCAGCCCGCCCCCCTTCCCCACCAAGAGGGAAAGGAAGCAGGCCGAGGATGCGGCCACTGGAAATATTAGAGGATAAAACCACAGGGTTTTGTCCCCTTTAGCATCTGTCTCAGGTCATGTGACAAACAAAGCGATTCCATGCACTATTATTGTAGAACTAGCATTTGTGGAAGAAAATATTTCTCCTAATTAAAAAAGAAACCAAACAAACAATTTGTGTCTTTGCTAACTTTGCTAAGAAAGCACTACCTTTTCTTCTCGGCGAAGATGAAGAGATTTCCGAGTGCATGCAACACCTGGACTTTAAGGCTCCTTTGGTTGCTGGCTTGGAGAACATCTGTATTTTTAATCAAGTCCAAGAACAAATGTCAGCGCAAAGGGAAATATTTCCTTTATATTTGCAAGAATATTTTCACCCGCATTATTTCTTAACTGTGTAGATGGCAGTGAGAAAAGCTTCAAGTTAATAGTGTTTTCAAATGTCACACGCTGTATATACCCAGAGAGAGAGCAAACGAGGTTCTGTTTGAACACCGGAGAACGGGAGATTGAGTCTAATGCCCCAGAAACACAGAGGCTCCATGGAGGAAGCGCAGTGAAGCCGTGCAGGCAGAGCTGGTTGACGAGACTGAGGGAGGAGTGGGGGGAGGCTACAGCTATGAGAAGGAGGGGTGGCTGGAGTTTGACTTTCTAAAGAGAGTGAGTGCACTGGGACCCTCGAGAGGGAGGCAGTGCCTAAGTTCTAGAGGCCCCAGAACGCCACTTGGAGAGGTGGCTATCAGACTGTCACAGACAGGAAGGTCCCAAGAGTTGGTTTTCAGCAGAGAGCACATCGGATTTTTCCTTTCACCTAGACGCAGGGTGGTGGGGAATATTTTTTATCATGCACTTTTTGGCTTTCTAATAAATGCATAGGTAATTAGGCTTGTCTAACCAGAAGAAACAAACCGACAGGGCAGGGATTTCTAAGCGGGGCGGCCCTCTCTCCTGGAGGGCATTTCTGAGACCTGTGAGCTGCCACGAGGCAGGCAGCATCACCTGGACCGCTGCAGGTAACCAGCAGAGAGGCAGGATGCTCTGCAGAAACTTGCCCCACAGCGACCAAGAAGAGTAAGATCCCTGTTCATGAAGGCCAATATCTAACTTTGTTTTATGGGTGTTTTTTTTTTTTTTTAAGAATATTTTTGTCGTATTTCTAATTGGCCTGGATTTTCCAAAAATATCACCATTGCAGTGTTTGGTTTTGTTCAGAACTTGATTCACCAATACAGCACACCTGGGTCAATCTACACCCATCATCCTGGCGATTCCTCACTTGAGATGGTTAGCAGCTGCCTGATGTACTTTCGCATTTATATATTAAACCATAGAATCTAATTATAGAGTAATCTTGCATTCCTCCTTATTTTATCTTTACAGCTCTGTACTGAATATTCAGAAATCACGTATCCCAAACAACATATGAATTACAGATTTTATTTTAGGAAGTAAAGGGAGAGTTATATGATGTCTGTTGCAAAGGGGTTTGTCCCTGGGCATACAATGTGGGTGAAGAACACACTATTGGGTTTTTAGAAAAGCCACATCTAAGAGAAAGATGTGAAGAATGAGGTTATTTAAGGCAGAGCAGAAGTATTTGCCAATGTCACCATACTCATGAGAGGCTCACAGTTCCACCAAGAGAACTGGGCAGAGGAGGGGCCTACAGTCTTACAGTGGTCACAGCCAGGCGAGTAACAGCAGGAGGCCAGAGGCATCTTCTATCTCTAGAATGTTCTATCATAGCCTTAAAGACTGTGATGAACGGACCGTACATTCAAGTTCTTTCATTGTTCTTAAATTTTTTAAATTCATGTATTAGTGTTGGGGGGGTTGCAGGTGGGCACATCCCACAGCACACGTGTGAAGGACAAGAGGACAACTGTGTGGAGTTGGTTCTCTCCTCCGCCTTGACGTGGGTCCTGAGGACTGAACTAAAGTCTCCACTCTTGTGCACCCAGCACTTTTACTGGCAGAGCATCTCGTCTCTACAGCCCCCGTCCTACTTTCGAAGGTGAAAGTCCCGCTTTCAGGACCAGAGGCGATCTCAGGCTAAGACCGAGGGCCACACTGACAGTTTGGTAATGGGTTTCAACGCCTTACCGATGGTCTGGTAATGGGAAGAAATCACCAGCCCCAGCTGGGAATAGGGAAGTTTGCTTTTCTCCACGGAGCTGAAAACTCGGAAGTTTTCCTGGGAAAGGTCAGGGGGTATCGGCATGTGCATCTCTTCTGTTCCCAGGCAGAATTCCACCTTTCCTGAGGAGAACTGCGGGTTGTTCGCCCCTCCTTTGTCTCCTGAAAGTGTGGGTAGAACATGGGAAACGTCAAGTAGAGAAAGAGGGAAGAGACAAAAAGGTAAAGGAACGCCAAGGGAGAGGAGAGGACAGGCTTTGGTATAGACGTTGGCTTTTCCACAGTCGGGGGATGCAGTCTTCTTAGCCCTGGGGTCCAGGATTTATACTGGAGTCTGCAGCAGTTCAAGTGGATGGGCTCTGTACTTCATGTTTCAGGAAAAGCACTACCGAGGGGCGACCGTCCAGACTAAGACACTACAGAAGGACAGGCAGCCAGGCTAAGATACTACAGAAGGACAGGCAGACAGGCTAAGACACTACAGAAGGACAGGCAGACAGGCTAAGACACCTCAGAAGGACAGGCAGACAGACTAAGGCACTACAGAAGGACAGGCAGACAGACTAAGACACTACAGAAGGACAGGCAGACAGACTAAGACACCTCAGAAGGACAGGCAGACAGACTAAGGCACTACAGAAGGACAGGCAGACAGACTAAGACACTACAGAAGGACAGGCAGACAGACTAAGGCACTACAGAAGGACAGGCAGATAGACTAAGACACTACAGAAGGACAGGCAGACAGACTAAGGCACTACAGAAGGACAGGTAGACAGACTAAGGCACTACAGAAGGACAGACAGACAGACTAAGGCACTACAAATGGACAGACAGACAGGCTAAGACACTACAGAAGGACAGGCAGACAGACTAAGACACTACAGAAGGACAGGCAGACAGACTAAGACACTACAGAAGGACAGGTAGACAGACTAAGGCACTACAGAAGGACAGGTAGACAGACTAAGGCACTACAGAAGGACAGACAGACAGACTAAGACACTACAGAAGGACAGGCAGACAGACTAAGACACTACAGAAGGACAGGCAGACAGACTAAGACACTACAGAAGGACAGGCAAACAGGCTAAGATACCTCAGAAGGACAGGCAGACAGACTAAGACACTACAGAAGGACAGGCAGACAGACTAAGACACTACAGAAGGATAGGCAGCCAGGCTAAGGCACTACAAATGGACAGGCAGACAGACTAAAGCTGAGCTACTACTCTGCCTCTTTTGCAAGCTGGGGGAGTCGGAGGACTTGAGTATGCCTTCTGAAAAACAGTTCCCCATAGTTAAGATTTTAGTTCACCTCTGGGACAGAAAGCTCTTGGAGAGAAGCAACATGTTTGTAGCTCTGACCTGAGACAGGAAGAAAGGAATGGAGAAAAATCTATCTTGTTAGAAGATCAGAGAACACAGGGAAAAAATGGGCCAGGGAAGCAATGTGGGGGAGCCAAGGGAGAAGCTGTGATCCAGGGGGGCTGCAGTCCACAACCTGAGGACTAGGAATGAACTACTGAGAATGTTCCGGTATCGGGGGAGCCTCGGGGTGAGCTGGGAGAACCGTCCTGAGGAGTTTCCCTTGATTTTGTAACTCATGTCTTCATGCACCAGTAACGTATCTAGACGATAGGGAGAATTAATTTAGTGTACTCCCCAGAGCTCATCAATGAAGCTAGGCTGGCTGGCCCGTGAGCAAGCACCAGGGAACCACTGACTCAACTGTGATGTTGAGCGGGATTTGCTTTACAAGGACTCAAGAGATAAAGAAGCCCAGGTCTCGATACTTGTATGACAAGCACTTTACCCTCTGAATTATCCCCAGCATCCATACCTCGTCTTTCCTCACCCCTCCTAAGGTCCTCCCTTGTTCCTTTAGCTGGCCCCCTTCCTCCCCTCCAAAGACTCCCTTCTGCCTTCATGCCACATACACCCTGTCGCTCTTTCTTCCTCCCTCTCCCAGTCCCTGTAAAGGAAATTTTAAGGATGCTTATTTTTAAGTCCATCTCTTTCTTTGAGACTGATAAGCGGCACCTGGTAAAAGGTTCTGCTTAACTTGGGATGAGTCAGCCGTCTCTCAAAGGACGGTTATCAGAGCTCTACACCTGCCAGGAAAGCCCCAAGAACTCCGAGGCACAGAACCAAAACTTTAATAGACACCATTTTGCTTTATGCCTCCCGTATTCCAGGAAGCTGGCTAGCTGAGCAGAGAGTTTAAAGGCAGGTCGGGTGTCTTGGTTGGAGTAAAGTGTAAGAGAGGGAGATGATAAAATCTGCTAGACAAGATGGGAAAGGCTGCCAGGGGAGAAGCATGTTGCCATGAGAAGATTGTGTGGCCAGGACATTCTGCAGGATGGTTCCCCGTGTAAGTCCAGATCGAGGGACAGAATACACCTTTACCTTGTGTCTGTGCAATGAGTAATGAAAGCAGCTTTCTGCTGTGCCGGACTGATCTGTTATGATACTTGGACTTTTCCAGGCTCTCTCGAAAGCATCTCAAAGTGTCTGCCACGTCCACAGGCACACAGACAAGCTGTTTGGCCTGATTATGTTCTGAAACAGAGGAAAACATTTGGGATGAGTTACGACACAATCCCACAAGTCACAAGGCAGGTCTAGTTCAGAGACCTTCTTGGCCTGGACCCAAAGCTGCTGAATTCAAGGGCCCCGGTCTGTAGCAGGCATTTGATGCATAGATGAATTTTGTCTTTTAGCATATTTCAAAGTTCTTTTTTTTAAAGAAAAGTTTTAAATTTTTTTATCCTTAAGAAATGCAAATAACTTTAGATCTTGCCAATTTTCCTTATGAAGCCTCCTACTTTTTCATTAAAAAAAAAATGTAATAACCTACTCCTTTTCAACAGCCTCTTCAAAGTCCAGGTGCTTTGGGAAACAGACGAAAGGAGGCAACAAAACAAAAAAAAAATCTTGGAGACTGGCAGCTGATCTCAGAAGGGAAGAGAAAGGCGGGTCCTGAGAGAGGACAAGTGGCTGAGGCCATGCGTGGGGCTGGATCAGGTGCTCTGGCGCACCCCTGCCAGGAAGGGGAGCCCACGGGAGAGTTGCTGCTAGGCCTCTGGGCAGTGAGGGTGGTCCAGGAATTGGACTGGGCTGGAGGTGAGCTGCACACAGACCAGATAAGGCCTGTAGGAGAGTGGACTTGCAGGATTCCGCACTGGACAGCTAAAAGATTTACTTCTTCAATAAGCTGAACAAGTAGAATGTCCCAGTAAGAATTTGAGGTCTTGATAATGTAGCCACTTCCTAGTTAATAGAACACTAAGAGGTTAAAGGGTGTGGCCTCGTCCATAAGAAGTGTCCCTTCTAGCTGATGAGATAAGGCTTTCCAGCACAAGAGGATTAAAGTCACATTTGCCGAGAGAATCTGATTAAATGACAAAATGAGCGGAATAAAGAAGACAGAAATAAAGAGGGGCAGAAAGGGGTACACTGATATCTCTCCAGCCCTAATAAGTCTAATAAGTTACCGTGACTGATGGACTCCTAAACCAGCCATGAGGGGTAGAGACCATTATTACCCTTATCTTACAGATGAGGGGAAAAAGGCATGGAGGGGCCTGCCAGATCAGCTTCATAACCAGGAATTCGGGGTGGGGGTGTTCCTGAGAACACAGAGACATCTTGTGCCAGCATTGGGACACACAGGCAGGAGGGATGGCATGGAATTCCGGACACTGTGAGCAGACTTGGCTCTCCTGTTGAACAAAAGGGTCCACTCCAGCCCTGAAGCTTTCCTTAAAGGAGATGCCTTTATTTTCTCCAGTGGAGAAGCAGGGACATGCTTCCAGCAGGACTTGCACCCATGGACGGGTATCTTAGAAGGTTAGGTACCAGCTGTGTTCACGTAGGAGTGGCCCAGAGAGAGGCAGTGGCTAGGAGACTGTCTCTCCTACAACATAAACACCGTGTGACTTCACTTGACTGAGGTTTGTGCAGTGGCCACCAGGGAGCTGCTGGAGGTAACGGGAAATGGTCGGGGGCCTCCATGGTAAAAGAATCATCAAGGGAGGCACCTGTGTCTCCATCCTTTCAAAGCAGGTTCCTTACTGCCCACTCCGAGGAAAATAAAGAATCAAAGCAAGCCAGGGAGATTTGGAAAATATCCATCCAGTCCCTATACCAGTGCCCACCTGCTCACTGAGACCTTCGCTCTAGCCCCCTCCTTCAAAGTATCCATTTTCTCCTCCATACAATCATTCCCAGCAGTGTATTCTGCTGTTATTTCTCCCATCTTTAAAAAAGAAAAAGATCTCTCTCTTGACTCATTTTCCCCTCAGGCTCTCATCCTATTTCTCCATTCTACTTTATACCAAAATCCTCCCAAATGTGGTCTGCACTCACTGTTTCCTATTCCTTCTTAAATCAGATGTCTCTCCTCTCTGGAACAAAAAGTCCCTCCCCACCTAATTGATCACTCATTCTGGTTCTCTCAACCCAACCTCTTGACCTTGGCACCTCAGGCCTTGGTCCTTAGATGCCTTTCTTTCCTTCTTAATTTACACTTACCCCATAAAGATCATCCCTGGTCTTGTGTTTAAATATCAATATTCTGTTGGCTCCCAAGATTTTATCTCTGGTCCCAACCACCCCCCAAAACTCTCACTCATCTATCTAAAGCTACACATACTCAATCCTAACATGTCCCCAGCTGACATGATCCCAGATGACTTCCTAACACACACACACACACACACACACACACACACACACACACACATTCGTGCATGCATGCAGGCACATGCTTGTCTACTCCTTCCAATCTTTCCCGTCTCAGTAGAGAATGACTCCATCTTTATAGATGTTCAACCAAGAGGTAGACTTGTCTTTAACTCTTCTCCTTTCAGGTTCCAAATCAAATCCATAGCAAGTCATAGAGAATCGTCCTTCAGAAAATACATAAAGTCCACCATCTCTCAAGGACTCCTCTCCACTTCCACTATGTCGGGGCCCTGCTACCTCCTTTGGAATTAAAACAATTGTCCTATTGTTTTAAAGGGAATTGGCTTCCCCTTCTACCCCAGCCATGCCTACTATATGCTCCAACACTGCAGCAAGCTTTCTCAAATGTAGTAGACCTTCCTTTGTGGGACCACCAGTTCCCCAATAGTAACACGGAGACTTAATATTAACTATGAAAACTTGGCCTTTAGCTTAGGCTATTTCCCAGATAGCTCTTGTAACTTAATTAGCCCGCTTTTATTAATCTACATTTTGCCATGTGGCTTGGTTACCTCTCCTCCGTACCATAAGTCTGACTTGCTCCACATCTTGCTGGCGTCTCTTTCCTCTCTTCTTCCCAGAGTTCTCTCTTTCTACCTGGAAGTCCTGCCTATTCTCTCCTGCCTAGTGATTGACAGTTCAGCTTTTTATTAAACCAATCACAATGGCACATCTCCACACAGTGTAAACAAATATCCCACAACACAATAGTTTCTGGAAGATTCCTTTTTAAATGTAAATTCTCTTGTGTCGCTCCTTGCCACAAACCCTTCTTCCGCTCCCTCTATCACCTACAGAAAACACCAGAATTCTTAAAAACAACCTATCTGAACTTGTGGGAACTGGACCCTCAAGCGCTGCCTGCTTCCTCCTCTTCCATCCTTCGCCCCCTTCTACAGACGTGATGCCAGTCCTCAGGCTTCACACAATTGGCTCACTTTGGTCCCAAACATTCTGCTCTCAGATATCCTGAGCCTTGCTCCTAAATTCCTTGAGGTTATTGTGTAGCTGTTAACTTCTCAGGGAGGCCTTCATTTATCACCCTCCTTAAAATGGAAGCATTTCTCCTCCCAGACCATCCCCGCATTACTGTGATCCTCTGACATGGTGAGCCTTACTTACTTATTGGGTGCCTCCACTAGGATGAAGTTCACTGAAGGCCAAGTCTTTGTCCATTTAGTCCACTACTCGTCCCTAGAACCTGCTACCTGTTACATGATCCATGTCAGAGAATTCTGTTAACAAATTAATGACTGCAGGTCTTCGAAGTTGAATGGCTTGGGCATGTTTTATACATAATCTCTTTTGTAGGCTAATGTCCATGATCCTGCCTCGGTGTCCCACTTCTGTATTATGTTCAAAACACACCCTGTATTCCTCATACCCTACCCTGTACACCCCTACCCTTATTTACAACACCGTCAAGTTTGTAGATTGCTAGTGTTTTTTTTAACACTGTCAAGTTTGTAGATTGCTAGTGGGTTTTTTGTTTTGTTTTTTATTCCTTGCAAGAATTCATTAGCTTCTAGTTTTACCTTCTTCTGCTAAGAGACTGAGGTCAGAGAAAAAAAGATAAACAAATGCCTCAGGAAAGTCTGGTTACCATAATAAAGTACCATAGACCACGTGACCTATAAGCAAAAGAAACTTACCTTTCACAGATGTAAAGGCTGGGAGTCTCAGACCAAGGTACCAACATGCTCAAGTTTGGGTGAGGGCCTTCACTTCTGATTGCTGACAACTACCTTCAAGCAGCATCCCTTTCACATCACAAAAAGAGGCCTAGAGCACTATCCTGTGCTTCCTTCAAAGAACACAATCCCACTCATGAGGATTCTATCCTCGCGACCTACTCACCTCCTAAAGGCCCCACTTCTAATATCACATTGGAACTAGAATTACAGCACATGAATCTTAAAGAGCCAGAAACATTTGGCCCATAACAAGCCAAGAGAAAGGAAGAAGGCTAAAAAAAACTCCCACATATTAGTGAGAGACACACCCATGAAATATCAACAAGACCTGAACAATTCCAACACCAATTAACATCCCAAATGGATGGCCCTCATCCCTAGATGAAGAGCTACAGAAAACTAAAAACAGCTGAGATGGGGGGAGGAGGGACTGAGTCTTCCCCGGGACTAATCACCCCCCAGCCCTAAGAACATATAATACAAACAAGCAACACTAAATTACTCAAGGGGTTGTATTTATATATTTATTCATTTATATCTGTATGTGTATGTGTGAAGATAATAATTAAAGAAAAGAGGTGATAAACTTAAGATGGGGGAATAAAGAAGGGCTTGGAGGGAGGGGAAATGATGTAACACTTTAATTTTTTTTTTTTTTTTTTTTTTTTTTTTTTTTTGGTTTTTCGAGACAGGGTTTCTCTGTGTAGCTTTGCGCCTTTCCTGGAACTCGCTTTGGAGACCAGGCTGGCCTCGAACTCACAGAGATTCACCTGCCTCTGCCTCCCGAGTGCTGGGATTAAAGGCGTGTGCCGCCACCACCACCCGGCTAATTTTTAAAATAAATAAAATAATATGAGAGGGAGTTACTTTCTCCAGGCTTAGTTTTAAAAGATCCATTAAAATTTGCTGATAGCATTCACCCCAGAGAGTCATTGTTTTAGGAAGTATCTGTTGTAGGGTAGGCATTTGCTTTGTGAGACTCACATCACCACTGCCATGTATATATTTTTTTAAAACAGGCTTGTATCACATCACAACATTTTGCAACATGAGTCCCACAAGCTTACATCATCCAGTGGCACTAGGCATCTTTGTTTACTCTTGGCATACCAGTGAAACCGCCCAGCCGCTCCCTTCTCATAGGTATCCCTGTTGTGGAGAGTCACACGGCTGTATATGGAGCACGTGTGCATGCTGGGCATCACGTGAGGCACTGAAGAGATTCAAGTGAACAGAGCATGGAACTGACTGTCATACAACTGATATTCCAGGCTAAACCTTGAAAAGGTATTAAAATAAATGGTCTGAATGAGACCACCCTGCTGCTCATGAGTCTTTATGGAACCTCCATTGATAGCTGACACCTCTTTTTATTTTCTTAAATATCCTTTTATATTTATTTCCTTTTTCTTTCTTGAGAGTTTTAGCACACCTTTTCCCTTGTGTGGTGGTGATGTAAGTGCTTCTGTCTCTGTGAGATACAACAAAGAAGAAAGGAAAGTATGAGTCCCAGGCTAACCCCCATGGGTCTATATCAAGGATCATTCCAGGAGGTATTTCAAAGTCAGTAATAGTATTTCAATAGTTTAACATCGATAAGGAGAAAGAGTCATGTAAGGAGTGGGCTGCTATGCGTTTCACTGCACCCACATCTAAAGAAAATGCTAATCATACCCAAGTGTTGGGTCTACCAAGGAAGGAACCTAGAGAGAAAGATGAATTCTGCTTTCCACACAGTTGATCACGTCCACCCCAATGCCCAGAGACATTAAAAAAAAAAAAAAAACATATCTGTCAAAGCTAAAAATTCCAGCACACCTGAGAACAGACTAGCCCTATCAGAGAACTTAAATATCCAATCAGATCAAGACTCAAGATAGAGGTCCTGGACAGGATGTAAAAAAATTTCAATAAAAGGTACATCTAAAGTTTATCTCCCAGATAGAGCTTAATGATCAGACAAGCTATTCATCCACACAAGAACAACCTATAAAACAAGTTAGTCTCACTTCTTCAAATTCTGCTGAGATTATACCAAATTACATATGCATTGGTAAACAGTTGAAGGGAGAATAAGATGTTGTTAAATAATGAGAACACCAAATGTTTCTAGGCTCTGGGGCATCACAGTATCTGTTGTGAAGAATTTAAACACATTACCACCAAATGCTTTTATGCCACAAGAAATTCTGAGGTCCTAAAGCAATCATCTGGTGTGGAACCTGTCACGAGTGAACTGTGCCTTATAAAAAAAATTACAAGCACTTCATAGAGGCATACCCAAGGCCCAACATAGTTATACACATATTAATGGGCTGAGTTCAGGATATTGAGAAAATTTCTTCATCTTAAACCCAAAAGCAGAGGCCAAAGATGTTTCTAGCTACACGGGTCCCAGATTATTACAAAGAGGTTCAAGTCAGAAGCCGAGTTTATAATAACTCAATAGAAAACCTGTGTGCTGGGTCACCTAGAATATCACCCCACCATAATAACTCAGAATAAAGTATTTTCCTCATATGACCGCTGAAAAATATCAACTTCTTTCCTGAGTGCTGTATATTTATAAATGACTGTAATCTAAAGCATGCAACGGCAAATGGGCTTAATAGCTCAGCAGAACAGTTGTGGATGGAACAATTATTCACATTATTATTATTATTATTATTATTATTATTATTATTATTCATGCTAGGGCTTGAATATAAAAAATACCTCTACTCAGTAGTAATGTTTAATTGTCTTATCTAAAACGTGAACATAACAATATCTACCTTCCAAGACCATGAAAATTAAAGAATCTTACAGAGTTCCAGCTTGGTCTTACCATTGCCATATAATATTTTCAAACTTGTATTTCCTCAATAGAACATTCCTATTCTAATCACATCTCAAACAGCACATACTTCCGACACAGTTGTAAATCAAAGGGGCACTGTACACTGGCTTCACCTGCCTTCCCTTTGGCCCCTCACCCACTCCTAACTGCCTACATAAATATAGTTTCATAGGAGACAACCAAAGTGCTTTCCAGACTCACCACATCCATAACCAATGAGCATCTTCTGGCATACAGGGCTACAATCTCCCCAGTATGCTGTTTTTCCCCCACCGATGGGAGTCATCGTTTTGATTACCACCATGCTTGGCACATTTTTCTCATGGTTGTAGCTATTTTTTATAGAATGGAAAACATAATAGCAACTGTATTTGAGTAAGGATCCTAAGGCAGGGGGCATACTCTATCCCCCAAGGTCCATAGACAAATCCAAGTAAAAAAAGGAAGACCACTCCTTGATGGGAGCCGTCATGTGTGACTACAAGGTGATCCTCCAAGTGAGTATGGAAGCCGAGGGATGAGCATCTCAGGAAACCACCTGAAGTCAGTCACCACCAGCATCCTCTAGCCTCCACAATGCTCTGCAAATACTTCCTGTCTCTCTTACTCCCCTCTTTCAGACTGTCCACTCTTCTGTATTTCTCCTGAAACCTCCAGTCTTAGCAACCTTGGCTATGTTCTAAACCCTCATCACTGAAAAAGTCCCTCCTACCCAACCAGAGTGCCTTCAACTTCCAGTCTTATAAGCCTTCTGACACTGAGCCTAATTTCTCATCCTTCCTTTCTACCTTAGCAGGAGGAGCACCCCCACGCTCCTCTCAGCACCCCAGTCTCTGCCTTCATTCTCCTCAAGGTCCTCGTTCTGTCCAAAGCCATTCTCTACGGTGGCTAGGCTCTCCTTCTCTGATGGCTCTTTCCACGTGGACACACTTCTTCCAAAAGAAAGCACACATAAAACGAGACGGAAGGTCAGAAGGTGGTAGAGCATTTGCCAAGCATGTACAAGCCCTAACCCTCAAGCCCCAGGCTTTCTGAAAGGCAATTCATTACCCACCAAATCCCTGCAGATGTGGCTCAGCACTGCTACCCCCACAATACAAATATTCCCACTGTCCTCCTCATCATTTCGTCCTCCTCATCATTTCAAGTCACAAAGCCAACCACTCAGCAAACAGCTATACATTAGGCACTACCAATGACATTCTGGTTACAGCAGTGACCACAACAAAGACTCCTGCCTTCACCGAGCTTGCACTGCATCAAGGGAGCCAGCAACCAAGAAACACAACACAAATCCTAAAATGCATGCCATGACTGACGGTAAGAAGTGCTTCATGAGACTTTGCACAGTGTTGGGTAAAGGAACTGGGCGGAGCAGTTTCAGTCGGAATGGTCAGGACAAGCCTCCTTTAAGAAATGAGAAGCAGTGAGCTGGCTTTTTGGAGCCCACTACCTATGGTGGGACAACTCCTACAGCCTGGAGGCAGGGGGAGACTCTTGGACTTGCCTCTACTGAACGTACCAGGCTCTGCTGACTCCCCATGGGAGGCCTTACTTTCTTTTAGGAGGGCATGGGGGGTGGGTTGGGAGGGGAGTCTGGAGGGGTAAGGGGAGGGAAGAAGAGGATCTGTGATTGCTATGTAAAATGAATAAAAAAATTCTTAATAAAAAAAAAGAAATGAGATTCAGGACTTAAAGGAAGAGAGAGGTTTGCAGTCAGACACCTTGGTGTGGTGGGATCATGGAAACAACTAGAACAAGGCAAAGATACGAAAGCAAAAAGCCAGTAGCAATGGCCACCAGATTGCAATACCCCTCACCCCAAAGAGATTTACGGTTGCACATTGATTATTTTTTGCACAGATGCTTTGTGAATATTAGCTTATAGGTATTAATACACTTGGTTTCTTGTTTCCATTCTTCGGACTAGAAGAAAGGGGATGTGATAAGTCATACAGTGGTCCTGAAGGCTGCAATTAGAAAGTGACCCATTTGTCTGCTGACATCCTACTGCCCAAAGTATATGACCATACTTCAAAGGAAGCACTTCCGATTCTACTTGACTTGGAGAGTCAGAGTTCAGGGGCCCAGTGACCCCTGGATGCAAGCCAAGGAAGAACATACTGTGAGTGAAGTATGGACACAGACGAGGAGGGTGAGTGAAAAATCTGAGAATAGGGCACACAAGGTCAAGAGAGAGAGAGAAAGAGGGAGGGAGGGAGGGAGGGAGGGAGGGAGGGAGGGAGGGGGAGAGGGAGAGGAGCCAAGAACAAGAAATATGGGCAGGGTATTGTAATTAAGTAAATAAATGAAGCAAGGGGCTGGAGAGATGGGCCAGCAGTTAAGAGCGCTTGTTCTTGCACAGGACCTGGGTTGGATTCCCAGCACCCACAACCATCTTCAGCTCCAGTTCCAGGGAATCTGACACCTTCTTCTTGCCTCCGTGGGCACCAAGAATATACAGGGTGCACATACATACATGCAGGCAAAAGACTTATACACATAAAACAAGGAAATCTTTAAAAAGTTAAGAATAAATGAACTAATGAGCCTAAGCAGTGCCCTTAGCACAAAGCATATGACACATGAATGTGCGGTCTGTCGAGGCTGCGCTCACTCCATGCCTATCAGACAAACTCCCCAGAATGCAGCATCTGAGTCCTGTGTCCTTGGCACAGAAGTTGTGTCAAGGTGGCTGCTTCATCATCCTATCAGCAGCTCAATGGTCAACCTTGCTGAATGAGGACACAGAGGCAATTGGCAGACCTTTCTTAGGGAGGGCTCATGAGATGTGGGAGCGATTTGTCACTGTTGAATAGCTACGCCATACCTTGACTGACATTGCTTCCTAAATGTGATAGCCTCAGGTCTACATTCGACAGAGCTCTCCCTGATTCCAACCGCCACCAAGATATTGATGACTAAACAGTTCTCTAAACCAGCTCACTCTGAACATCACATTAGTACATCCAACCACCTACCCAATACCACTCCTTAGCTATCCATCAGCCATCTACCCCACACCTTTCCTCAGGTATCCACCAGCCATCTACCCCACACCTTTCCTCAGGTATCCACCAGCCATCTACCCCACGCCTTTCCTCAGGTATCCACCAACCATCTACCCCACACCTTTCCTCAGGTATCCACCAGCCATCTACCCCATGCCTCTCCCCAGGTATCCACCAACCATCTACCCCACACCTTTCCTCAGGCATCCACCAGCCATCTACCCCATACCTCTCCTTGGCCATCCACCAACAATCTACCCCATGCCTCTCCTCAGGTATCCACCAGTCATCTACCTCATGCTGTCCCCAGGCATCCACCAGCCATCTACCCCATGCCTCTCCTCAGCCATCCAGGCAAATTCAAGAATGCAACAGCAGCCCTTTCTTCTGACTCATGTCTCCTTTGGTTCCTTTCCTGTCTGGATGAAGGCATCATTACCCAACCAGGCACCTGATGCACACCACAACAATGAGTTCCTCATCTGCCCCCCCCACCCCACCCCCATGCCTAGTCAGAATAGAATGGAGTCCTGTGGCAACTCTTTCCCCCCTCTCCCATGTCCGTTCCCTCTCTACTGTAACTGCTCAGCTGCAGGCCTCCATTTATATACAAGCCAGGAGCAGAGACTCTCTGGCTTCCACACGGGCTCCTTTGAACCTATTTCCCACATTGCTGTAGAAGATTCTTTGAAGAGGGTGGGAGAGATCGTTTGACTCTTGCCTCCTTGCATCATTTTGCCTGGCTCCCCTCTGCTCCCCGCTTAAAGCTGAGCCCCTTCATCTTGCTCAGTGAGGTATTTTACTGCCTACTTCCTGCCAGCCTTGCTGCCCTTCTGCCTTTCTGCCGTCCCTCAAAGGTGAATGCCAGCTATACACTATTGCAGTTTATAGCAACGGGGTAGAAATAATATTATCCATTACAACCCCCACTTTATTTATCTCCTTGGACAGACCATACATTCCTCTCCGACGAAACATCATCTCATTCATCTTTGTATTCTTGGTACCTTATGACAGCATTTACAACTTAACAGACGCTCAGTAGGTGTTTGCTGAATGGCTGGATGGCTGGAGGACCAGCTCGACAAATGGCTGAATGACTAATGGCATATGAACACATACTAGAAATCAGTAGATAAAGAATAAGTGAAAGAATTGTAACATCCCAAAGATTGTGCTCTTTTCCCTGTCCCAGAAACATGGACACATGAAAAGCACAATAGAGTGCAGTCTTTACTTACATTCTCATCTTTTCCTTTGAAGAGGTATTTGTTTAATCATGGTGATAGAATTACGTTTGGGTTTAGATTTATTTTATTTTTATCCGCACACATGTGTATATGTCTATGTGAGTCTATGCCACATGTATATAGATACCCATAGAGTATTGTGTTGGTGTTGGACTGCCTGGAGCTGTAGTCACGGGCAGTTATGAGTGGCACAATGTGAGTGCTGGGAACCAATCCCCCGGCCTCTAGAACCACAGCAAGCTCTCTTAACTGATGAGGAGCTATGTCTTCAGACTCTGTATTTTCATCTTACTCCATTGTGTCATTTCTAAAAGCTGCACTGGCAGAAACATTCTGGAAGTCTCTTCAGCTAAAGACAAGTAAGTCAAGGTACGCCCGAGTCCCCTCCGGCTCTCTGATTACAACACCCACAACTGGCCATTGCACAGTCAGTGGGACCCTGCACACTGAAGGAGGAAATGGAAGTTACTGTCAGAACCAAATCAGTGAAGCAAACAGAAAAAAAGTTAAAAATTTTAAAAAAAGAGTTCCCAAGCAGAGAAAAACAGAAAAATGCTCAGAGTAGACTTTCCTCGTCAATTCTCCTTTTCCTTGCCTTTCATTTCCCTTCAGCTTATAAAAAAGAAATTTAACTTATAAAAGTGTTTAATCATCTTTGCAGGACATTTACAGCAATATAAAATGATGAGTATATCAAATGATTTATTTTCAAGTAAATCTGAAAAATAGGTTTTGCTCACATTGTGGGAGAGTTGACATGTGGAACGCGATGACGAACCTTAAAAAATAAGACAACTGAGGTTCACCTTAAAACTGGGTCTAACCTGAAAGGATAAGAGTCTTGAGCAGGTCAGGGCTGCCTTCTGCTTCTACCAGCGTCTTGGGCGAAGAAGGGTTGATGGTGAATTGCTTCCCTATGAAGTTCCGGCAGGTTATCTTAAAGAGATGAGAACAGACGGCGCTTAGGCATGTGTGTTTTAAAGTCTGGCTCACTTGAAATGTTTGTCTCAGTCTCTGTCAAAATAAATGTGGAACAGTACCACAAACAAAAGCTGGTGGAATAGCACTCAGTCACGAGGACTTCGGGGAAAACACGGCTATATAATTTTTCCATATTTCCCTTGTACACAGCCCAGCTGGGAGAACATTGGGGAAATTATGTGCAGCAATTAGAATATGATTTTCTGATATTTTATAAATTCACTGATCTAAATATATATTCCATTATGTGAGCTGAAGCACATTTCAAATGCAGGCTTCCTTTCCAAAGGCAGATTTGGTTCCAGCCTACTTATAATTAATGCAATTTTAACTTCCCTGATGAAGTTTTTCCAAACTAATTGCTTCTATAATATTGTGACAATTTCTTGAACAGATGTTTGAGTCCTCAAATTGTAAATTATGTGAACACAGAAAAGTGTTTAGATGAAAGCAAATTCCTTTAAAGAGTCCAAGACCCTGTTCCCTCTATGTTTCTACTCATATCCCTTGGTCTAACCTCAGCCAATCATTCAAGATACAGCTGTCTCTCAGTCCCGTGTGGTGCAAACGCTTCTTCACTGTCCCTTGAGGCCTTTCCATAATGAGATGGAAACGGAGTCTGGGAAGATGCAGACTCCTTCCTACCACATGCACACCAGCATGGTCCATCCTTTCCCCCAACCTCTTCAAACAAATCTTTATTGATTGCCAGTGTGTCCTGCACACTTACTAAAAGGATGGTGTGCGGCAGCAGAGAACCAAACAAAAGTTTCTTGCTGCGGATATCACTCTATATAAATAAAACACTGGCCAGTGACCAGGCAGGAAGTATAGGCAGGACAAGGAGAGAGGAGAATTGAGGGAACAGGAAGAAGGAGGAAAGACACTGCAGCCACCACCAGGACAAGTAGCTTGTAAAGACGCCGGTAAGCCACAAGCGACATGGCAAGGTATAGATTTATAGAAATGGGTTAATTTAAGATATAAGAACAGTTAGCAAGAAGCCTGCCATGGCCATACAGTTTATAAGTAATATAAGCGTCTGAGTGATTATTTTATACGTGGATTCTGGGACTACGGGGCTTGGTGGAACCTGGAGAGAAGCCCTCCAGCAACAGTTTCTATTCCAAAGGAACATATTTTGGTGGGTTCCAAGAACAAACACAATACTGAAATACATAATGTAGCACATTAAAGAGTTTTAGCTGCCAAGGAAGAATGGTGTGAATAGACACATAGTTATAAATACCAAAGAAAAGGAAAAGTTCGGCCAAGAGTATGAAAGATGAGGGTGAAATCAGTGTGGGCATGTGGAAGGAAGTGCTTGCCATGCAAAAATAATAAAGATGCGATGTCCCGGAGGTGAGATGTCTTAAGGATAATGTAGTTAAAACATGTAGGTACAGACGGGTATGGTCTAGGGCACCTGGAATCCCAATACTCAAGAGGCAGGCACTGAAGGACTGCTGTAAGTTCAGGGCCAACCTCGTGTGCACAGTGAGTTCCAGGCCAGCCGTGGCTATATAGACCCTGTCTCAAGAATAACCAAATAAATGTGCAGGAGAGCTGGGTGTGGTGGCCCATGCCTCCAACCCCAGGACTCAGGAGTCAAAAGCAAGAGCATCATGAGTTCAAGGTCACCCTCTACTATATGGGTCATTCTTGAGCTATATGAGATCTTGTCCAAGATACACAACAAAACACCTGTTGGGAAATTACCAAGCGCTAGCCAATAACAAAGGCATAAGCCATACAGAACAAGGCATAGTAAGCCTTGATGAAGAAGCTTACTTTACTCTAAATCCCATGTATGATTGTAATCTGACTTGGGTTTTCAAAGGGCTGTTTTCATCCGCTGCATTGAGAATAGACTGCAGGCTGGAGGTAGGGCACAGCATATTTACAAAGTCACCAACGCCAGCAAATACACCGATAGCTGGATCAGAGGATGGTCGGTGCTGAGAGCTAGTTAGATTCTGATTGCGTTTTGAAGACAGGATTTGGAAAGCCATGTGAGTGGGGTGTGAGAACAAGAGCCAGAAGCGGCATCAGGGTACCTGGCATGCGCAGTTAGGATAGCGCCGTCATCAGCTAACAGGGTCTTGGGAGAACAGGTTTGTTTGTGGTCAGCTGATCCAGGTAGAGTGTGGATTGGCTGCTTAGGGATAACCTTCCGGAGGAAGGGCAGGGAGTGTCCATTTTATAGCATACCCACACTTCATTCTGATTCTTCAATCAAGAGCTAATCTAGACAATACTGTGCCAGGATTCTGTGGAAACTGAGGTACCTAATTAGCTAACTTTAAAATAGAGTGGCCATCCTCAGTGGACCTAGCCTAATCAGGAGAAGTCCTTAGCAGGCATTGATCTCCAGAACTTCACATACCAAACAGCAGCTGAACCTGCAATTGCTCTCTTCTCTACAAAACAAGAGCGTGGATTGATTCCTAACCACTAAGAAGAATGTACAGGAGGTAAGGCACTCATCTGGCCATGAAGAACTTCTGTGAGAAAAGGAGAAAATGGAGTGCTCACTGGAATCCCACACGCGGTTGTGAGGAGAGGGACTGGATACAGGCCCACTGGCCAGGGCCTTTGGGAAGGCAAATTCAGAGGCGGCACAAATCCATATTTGTGCAATCAGTCAACTGGAAAACTTACACCTCTCTCTTCCTCCGTCTCTGTCAAGACTACCACAGTTTCCATGAGCCTTGAACATTTTCACATTTGTGGGCCCAGTAATCTATTTAAAATGCATATTAAAATTATAGTTCATTGAATGAGTTGGTATAAGTACAAAAAACAAGCCATAGGAAAAATGATAACATTTTCCTTTGTTCTAAAAGTTACTCTTTTTTTTTTCTTATTTTAAAATGAATTGAAACGTTAAACAGGCCCCTGAAAACTACTGTGGGATCGAGGTACTGTTCCCATTGCTTCTAAGGAGTGTGTCAGCGCTGACCTGGACGTGCCTTTCTTGTGGAGAAGGCCTTAACATCTGGTTTGCTGTGTCTGGAGAGTGCTGAGAAAGAGCAAGCTGTCAATAACGTTTGTGGATCTGGATGGAGAACGCCCAAGAGAAAATACTGCTTAGTTGGCTCCAAAATCCTTCCCTTTTCTGTGCGCGGAAACAGGAAGCCGCGCGGCGGCATGAGCAACAGCCCCGCTTACCTTCTCTCCTTTTTCAGCCTCGTATCTGGCACAAGCCTGTTGAGAGACATCGGGGCCCCCGAACTTTTGTATCCTCACGAGCAGCTGGCGCTGTGCGTACACCAACAGCGGCGTCACTTGCTCCGTATACCTCTCGCTGGGTCGTGGTAAAGAATTACATTGAAAAGTTAACTTGAGCTAAAGGACCATCCCCCCGAAAAGAAGTCCGTTCCCTTTAGATGCTTCGGGGCCGGACGTACTGTGAAATGATGTTGAACTGGATGGCGAGAGACACCAGTGTCTCCCATTTCTCCACTTGGTACAGAAGCTCCAGAGACTTTAACACGAAGTCACGGATCCATTTCAGATCAACCACATTGATGTCATCCAAAGGATGCTCGAAAGTCAGGCTGGAACCCCCGTTATCGTATTTGATGTTCCCGTAACAGCTGGGAACGCTGAAGTCACCTTTCTCTTCCACAGGCTGCAGGAAGCACATGGAGATGAGATGCCCGCCCAGCTTAAGGTCTTACTACATATTCTCCCGGTAAATAAATGCAATAATGCAACGCGAAGAGGAACTGAACAAGAAAGGAAATTAATTCTATGAGAGTCACAGCTCTGTAATTGGAGATGGTGCTGTACACTAAAATCCTCAGTGATGATGAAATGTGCTAGGTTTGTGTGCACTGCAATTTAATACAGCCACCAGACATGTGTGGCTCTGATTATTTGAAATGGGATGGTGCAACTGAGTTTTTAATTTTGCCTGCTTTTAACTATTTCACATTTTAATTTATTAAATGACAGCTAATATTTATTAGACAGCAGAGACAGAGGTCTGTTCTTGGCATGTATTCATTGTTGGTTTAAGTAAGGACATTAAACCACTATGATAAAGCTTTTAGGGAAAGCATTTAGTTTGTACAAATAAGAATCTTTTGTGGTATGTTGGGCACATTAACTAGCATGTAGAATACTATCCTCAATTCCTTAATACAAAAATCAATTTTACAGAGGTGTCTTAGTTGGGGTTATTATTGCTGTGATAAAACACCATAACCAAAAACAATTTGGGGAGGAAAGGGTTTATTTGGCTTACACTTCCATATTGCTGTTCATCACTGAAGGAAGTCAGGACAGGAACTCAAATAGGGCAGGAACCTGGAGGCAGGAGCTGATGAAGAGGCCATGGAGAGGAGCTGCTTACTAGCTTGCTCTCTGTGGCTTGCTCAGCCTGATTTCTTATAGAACCCAGGACCATCAGCCAGGGATGGCACCACCCACAATGGGCTGGGCCCTCTCCATTGGTCACTAATTGAGAAAATGCCCTACAGCCATAAAACCAGCCAGCACAACTGACTCCTTGTCAACCTGACACACAAACACATCACTATTAAGCTACAACCTTTTCTTTCTTATTCATCCCCAAATATCACACATTAATTTCAATATTACAATATAAAAACACTTTCAAATTTTAAAAGCTCCACAAGTCTTAGAAATACAAACATTTTAAAAATTCACTCTGCTCTAAAGTCCAAAGTATTTTATAAAATACAAAGTTCCCAACTGTGCACTCTTATGAAAACAAAAATAAATACTTTCTTACTTCAAGAGAGAAGAACCAGGGCACAGTTACAATCTGAACAAAGCAAAGACAAACTCCAACTATGTAAATAACTCAGTGTCCAATGTTTGATATCCACTCATGGTGGTCTGGGTTCCTCCAAAGGGCTTGGACAGCCATGCCTAGCATACAAAGCTTATCTTCTAGGCTCTGGCTGGCTCCACTCCACTGCTGCTGTCCCTGGTGCTCATTCTCTGGTCCTAGCATCTCCAAAGTGCTGGGGTCTCTTGCTGCGACCACACTGCACTTGCACCAATAGCCTCTCCCGGACTCTCTTCAAGGTGCCAAGCCTCAACTTCTCTGCAGGACCATTTTGATCCTGGGCCTTCAACTGCTAAGGAACCTGCACCATCCCCAGTGGCCTCTCCTGGTCTCTTAGTTCCCAGTCTCAGCTGCTCTTCATGCCTTCAAACTTAGCACCACCCCTTGGAGACTCTCATGCATCACCAAGTTCAGCTTCCATCAGGAAGCACATCCTTGGCCTCTGGAACCCAGCTTCTGTGCACTGACTCTGAGGAAACAATTCTTAGAAGATCTCACCTCCAGGATGCTGGTCTCTTCTTAGTCACTGCTAATTTCTCAGCTCCAACTGACCAGCATAACTGTCCCAGTGAGCAAAGGTTTCACTTTAGTTGCCCTGGTATCTTGGTAATCACAGTCAATTCTTCAACCCCAGCTAACCAGAACCACAGATTCTTAACTCAAAATATGTAGCCGCCACTGGAGTCAAAGTGACTCCAACTTGCCTCTGGAACTTCACAAGCAGGCCTCCATTATCTACTTTTCTCTCAATGTTCTTATCTTCCAAGCTTCCACAGAACAAAACTCACCGAGCTTTGAATACTTGATGGCTTTTCTGTACCAAAGTTCCAAAGTCTTTCCATAGTCTTCCCAAGAGCAATAAGGTCAGGTCTGTCACAGTAATGCCCATTATCCTGGTACCAGTTTCTGTCTTAGTTGGGGTTACTGTTGCTCTAATCAAACATCCACATCACTGCTCATCATCAAAAAGGTGAGCACAGGAACTCAAGCAGGGCAGAAACCTGGAGGCTTGCTCAACTTGACATGCTCAGCCTTCTTTCTCATAGAACCCAGGACCACTAGCCCAGGGATGGCACCACCCACAATGGACTTGGCCTTCCACTTCAATCACTAGTTAAGAAAATACCCTGCTTGCTTACCTGCAACCTGGTCTTAGGGAGGCATTTTCTCAATTGAGGTTCCCTCCTCACAGATAATTATAGCCTGTGTCAAGTTGACATAAAACTAACCAGCACAGGAGATTGTCTCTAGAGGCCTGCCTGATACTTTTGTACAGAAACGTTACTATTTTAAGTACAATTGTGCTCATTTCCCATGAGACCTGATGCATTTGTGTATTCCTCTGATAATTCCTGCAGCAAAGCAAAATATATAGCCAAATGGGGTCAGCCCACCCTGTCCTGGTGAGTCATTAAGAGTAACCACGTGCCACAGAGGAAAGACATGAACAAAAATGGAGGCTGAGCAAGATCTACTCCTTCAAGCTAGAAAACTGCCTGGCTGTAGAAGATCAGAGAATGAAATGGGGCTAAAGCACGTATTGTCCACGTGAGGTTTGCACCTTACACAGGGCCATGCTCAAAGGGAACAGTGTTGAGAGTCATGAGCCCAGGTCCCAATCCTCTGAGTCTGCAGTGTGTGTGTGTAAGGAGCTAGCTCCAATTCCTCCTTTCTCTCTGATCCCCAAGAGGCATCAGCACGCACCCTCCTCTCGTCGACTTGTCCCCCTCAGCCCTTTCTGGCTTGCCATGCTGACATACTATGTCAGGTGCTGGGCTCATTTCTAGGGTGAAGGATGAGGAAGTCCTCAGTAGTGACCATATGTTCCAATACAGAGTTCACTAACAACCAAGCTGGGATTCTATCTCAAAGTATCTTGTTCAACATCCATCTCTCCATTGACTCCAACCTGATGGGCCAGGGCAGAGGGAGCATGGTGTGTTACCAGACAAAACTAAGAAGCAAGCAGAGTGGACACTTCAGGACTGAAATAACATTTGGAGGGTAGGGATTTGGGTGTGGTCACACTTTAAGATTGTAAAGATTTAGTATGTACCATGTGCGATTCTTTAAGATGTTTTATTAAAGACAACTTACAGTGCCTAAAACAGTAGGGATCGTAATAATAAGACCCTGAACACCTTCTACCAGCTTCAGTAGCTTTCAAGTTTTAGGGTGTACCCAGTTAGTTCATTATTTTTAATTATATCCCAGAAATTACACTAATCAATCTATAAATATTTCAACTTAATCTCCAAAGAGTGAAGACTTCATTTTACAAAAACATAACCATAATATCATAATCCTACTTTAAAAGTAGACAAAAATAAAGGCTGAGAGGATGATGTAGTGGGCAAAAGTACACAGCACCCAAGAGTGAGGATGTGAGGCTGAATCCCCAGAACCCATATAAACACCAGGAGCCGTAGCATCCACACCCCAGGGCAAGATGGCTGGTGGACATGGAAGCTTGTGGGCCAGCTAGCCTGGCATCCACAGCCCCACAGCAAAACAACAAAGAGACCTTGACCAAGAACAAAGATCGGCAGGCTGTGGCACTCACACACCTGCAAACACATAGACATGTATACATATCATTCACACAGACACAATCATACACACATGCAAAAAAAAAAAAAAAAAGCAAAGCTCTTAAAATCATTCTTCAATAACCACACTGAAAATGCTCCCATTTCCTGAAAGGAGATTTGCACAAGGCCCAAACTGCAATTTGGGTATGGCTGTTTAATCCGTGATTTTATCTCTCCCTTTTTAAAATTTCATTTTGTTGTTGAAGAAACCATGTTGCTTCCTAGAGCGCTCCTGAGGGCTTGATTCTGTTGACTGCATTCCTAAGGCGTTCTTTGAAAGGTCCCGCTCAACTACATGTGTGTTACCTGTGAGGTCTGAATGCTCGATCTGATTAGTTTGGGTTTTTTTCTGACTGGTGTATTCTTCCTCTACTTAATCCATCCACTGAGAACTGACAAATCTTGATATTGTGCGTCTAACAGCCTTCCTTCATTTACCACCTGAATACTTGCATTTAAAAGTTTCCCTCACAGTTATTAGAGGCAGGCTAACCCCACATGGCCCTGGTCCCTTCAGTGAAAAACAGAGTTTAAGACCATATCCTAGGTGCTAGCCATGGCCACTTGTACTGGGGGCCTTTTAATTCTACCTCCTATGTTGTGTTTCAAGTTTGCATGTAGTCTGCCTTCAGATTCTCCATCTGTACTGTTGACACACTGCCTTCTTCACGCCAGTACCATAGTCTCCCAGGGACTACAGCTTGAATAAGCTTCACTTGGGTGGTGAGTCCTGAAAATCCCATTTGTTAAAAAGACTTGCTGGAGGGGTGGAGGCTGGGGCCAAGAAGATTCACTTTCATTTGCATTTGTTTGTAAATTTTAGAACAGTCAACATTTTTAAAATGCCTTTTAGATTTCCATGGATCAGTGGATCACATTGGGGGTGACTGATGGCCAGTCTTTCTGACCATGGGCAGGAGACATCTCTCTCTCTCTCTCTGTTTCTTTGGGTCCTCTGTAACTTCATCTCAATGTAGAGATTCTACTCCAGCTGACAGACAACTGGTGGCTTCCACTTTCATCAATTCTGCCACTTGTGGCTTTGACTTCTCGGCTCTTGTGACTAGTGCAGTAATAAGTATGGGTGTGCAGGCATCTCTCAGATATTCCCTTGGATATGCGCTCTCTGGCAGGACTTCAAGAGCATATCAGAGTTAATTGCTGAGTAACCACTGCACTGTTTCCACAATGCCTTCACCGATTTCCAGCTGCTGCGTCAACAGTGAGTACCAACCCCCCTTCTCCACGCCATCATCTCCACTTGTTATCTTTTGTCATTTTGAGTCACCATTACCCCAAATGGGAGAGGTGACAGCTTAGGGTAATTCTGACTTGCATCTCCCTGCTAATCAATGATGCTGAGCATTTTCAAATCACCTTTGGAATATTCATGTTTTCTTCCAATTTATTTATATATGTCTTTATTACTGAATGTGCATGTGTGTGCTCGATGTGTAGAAAGGAGGCTTGTGTGCCACGGCACACATGTGGGGGACAGAGGACAGTCTCATGGGGTCACTTCTTTCCTTCCACCTCTGCGTGAGCTCTAGGGACTAAACTCAGGTCACCAGGCTTACACACGGCACAACCTTTATGCACTGAGGCATCTCACCATCTGTGAAGGTCTTATTTTGAAAAAGGTCTATATACATGTGGTGCTCATTTTCAATCAGCATACTGAGATTTCTTCTTTTGCTATTTAGCTGAGTACCAAGCACACTTTAATACTGATTCTTTGCCAGGCAGCAGTGGCACACGCCTTTAATACCAGCATTCAGGAGGCAGAGCCAGGCAGAACTCTGTGAGTTTGAGGCCAGCCTGGTCTACAGAGTGAGATCCAGGACAGGTACCAAAACTACATGGAGAAACCCTGTCTCGAAAAAAAACTATATATATATAGAGAGAGATAGATAGATAGATAGATAGATAGATAGATATAGATATATATAGATATAGATAGAGATAGAGATAGAGATAGATAGATATAGATATAGATATAAATATAGATATAGATATAGAGAGATTCTTTATCATGTATATGGTTTGCAAATATTTTCTCCAAACAGCTCTTTTAAAAAAATTCATATACACATATGTGTGTATGTTCCTATGTGTGAGGGGGCATGTGTGTGTGGTACACGTGCATGTGTGTGCATGTATACACAGAGGTTGAAACTGAGTATTCTTCTCAATCTCTCTCTGCCTTAGACACTGAGTCAGAGCCTACCATTTCAGCTAGTGCAGCCAGACGGCTTGCTCCAGGGTTCCTTTTTCCACTTCTTATGGCATTACAGGAAGACCGCCATGCCTGCTTGACTCTTCCATGGGCCAGGGAGATCCGAACTCCAGGCTTCACACATTTGGGACAAGTTCTTTGCCCACTGAGCCATCTTTCCGGCCATAGCCTGTCTCGTAATTCTGCTGATGGTTTCATTTGCCATTTGGAACCTTCAGGGTTTGATGTAATCCTATTGACTGAAGCTTTACTGGGTCCTGAAACACTGTAAAACTGCACGCTTTTCTCTTGTTTCCCATTTCAATGCCATCATGTTTCCAATGTGGTTCATTCTACCCTCTCATGTTTCAATGATATATCTCTTGCCATGTTTCTACTTTCTTTTTTTTTCTGTCATTATTACTGTTATCATCTTTAGTGGCTAATTTTCTCCTTTTATTGAAAATAGGGGTTTTTTTCTCAAATAATATATCCTGATTATTGTTTCTCCTCCGTCTACTCCTTCCAGTTCCTCCCCACCTCCCCTCCCACCCAGATCCACCCCTTTTCTGTCTCTCATTTAAAAAAAGTTTCTAAAGGATAATAATAAAATTAAATATAATGAGATAAAATAAAAACTATCACAATGAAATTGGACAAAACAAACAAACAGAAAGGAAAAGGTCCAAGAGAAGGCACAAGAAATAGAGATCCACTGGTTTGTGGCATACTCGGGAATCTCATAAAAACACTAAACTAAAAGCCATAGTAGATACTCAAAAGACCTGTGGTGGAAAAAGAAAGAAAGAGAGAGAGAATAAATATATATGTATTATCATATAACATGTATGTATATACTAAAATTTAAAATAATAAAATAAAATGGGGAAACAAAGGAAAAGCCCTGACATGACATTGTGAGACAAGGAGCCTCCAAAGATGCCGCCAAGTTCATTTCTTGTCGACGTCTACTGCTGGGCGTGCAGCCTACCCACCCTTAAGAGTAGTTCGATTCCCATTGAGACTTCCTTGGAGGAAACTGAATTTTTATCTGCAAGTGGCTATCAATTGGAGATTGCTTCTGGGTTAGGATGGGGGGTATCCATCCCCTTCTCCTCTCAGCTCTAGGACCCCACCTGGTGCAGACCTATGCAGGCCCTGCATACACTGCCTCAGTCTCTGTGTGTTAGGTTTCTTGATGTTCAGAATGTTTCTCTTAGGAAAAAGTAGATGTGTCTTTTTCTGCCCAGTCAAACAATCTGTGCCTTTTAATTATCCTGTTTAGCCAACTTACATTTAATATAGTTATGGATATGACTGAGTTAATTTAATAGTTGTCTTAGTCAATGTTCTATTGCTGTGAAGAAACACCATGATCATGGTGACTCTTATAAAAGAAAGTACTTAACTGGTGCTTGCTTACGGTTTCAGAGGTTTAGTCCTTTATCAGAATGGCAGACACGGTGCTGGAGAAGGAACTGAGAGCTCTATATCCAGATCGGCAGGCAGCAGGTACAGCAAAACTCTGGGCTTGCAATGGGCTTTTTAAAACCTCAAAGCCCGCTCCCAGTGACACTCTCCTTCCAACAAGGCCTACACCTCCTAGTCCTTTCCAATAGTGCCACTACCTATGAATCCATTGAGGCCATTCCATTCAAACCATTGTGATACTTGATATTTGGGTGTCAATTTGTCCTTTGTATATTTTGTCCCTCTGCTCTCTCTCCTTTTAAGTTAATTATTATTTAGTCTTACTTTGCTAGCTTTTTAGCTATCTCTTTTTGCTGCTATCATCCATTCCATGGATTATGGCATACATCCTTGTATGACCACATATGACCACATCTCATTTAAAGTTAATGTTGTAGCACTCAGTATAAACAATTTAATTTTATTTACATGCTTTGTCTTTCATGATTTTGTTATCAGACACTTTCCTTCAGAAATGTTATAATGTTATATCTCAATGTGTTTATAAGTTTGCTAATTTTCAATATGTTTATGTTTTTGAATGTTGTATTAGTTCTATGTTATTTCCATAAGCTAAGCCATGGTGTGATAGATTTTCAACAGCTACAAGTCTTAGGACCTAGAACAATAGGATAGGCCTGGATAGACCACTGCGATAGAGGTGACCTGAGCAGCATAGCTTCCACATGGATTAAATGCACTAAAGTCAATTCATACAGGAGATGAAACTCAGTAAGGGTTTCTTATTTTCCTCCAAACAAACTGGATTTTCAGGCTAAGATATTTTTAATTAACATTAATGCAAGTTATGTGCTGTGAACAAAATTATAATGAGAAGCAAATGAAAAACAGACAAACCAAATGGGAACACAAGAAAAATATCAATTTCTACTTATCCCAAGCTTCATGATAAAAGATTTTTTTTAATTGGATACAATAAAAATAATTACCCAAATGCCCTTACCTTGATAGAATTGGTGCTCTGCAGCTTAATTAACATGTCAATAAGTAATTCTGTACCCAGGCTGAATGGTAACACACAGGTACAGAGAAAGCCATCCTGGGTAATAGGGAAAGTTTTGTAAGTATCCATAATCTGCTTCAGTAGTATTTGGAGCTCCCGGGAAAAGTTCCAGAACATCCTGCAGCAATTTTGCAGTAAAGTCCAATAGCCACCACGGTGAGCAAGAACCTAAGACAAACATCACATTCAATACCACAGAGTTCCAGAAGTTACAGACGTCTGGAAATGTTGACTTTTGTCTGCAAACATTCATGTCAACGATTTTTTAAAAGTAACTAAAACCATTTGGTATGTGCGACTCCCGTTCTCACCGCTGTGACACAATATTTATACGTATGAGCTGGTCTGAGTCCATCAATCCTGAGAAGCATGCATAACTCTAGCACTCTAGCAGTGAGGAAATGAAGCCTAGGCTAATGTGCCCATGGTCCTCAACTCACTAAGTGAAAAAGGAAGATTTGCATATTCATAGCCAGAATTCCCAAATCCCATGTTTACAGGTGCTGGGGAGACAGCAGTGAGCAAGGGCAAACCGGTCTACCTTCCTGCTGCTTAAGTTTACAGAAGACCAGCAGTAGTAAGGTACACAAACAGGGGATTTCAGGGGGGAAATACATTGCATTTTAAATAAAGCAGGAGCTGTCAAGATGACTCAGCAGTTAAGAGCACATAATGCTTTTCCAGGGGACCTGATGTGGGCTCCTAGCACCCAAATCAAGTGGCTCACAACCACCTGCAATTGCAGGAGCAGGGAATCCTATGCTCTGGCAGGGAATCCTATGTCTCTGGCATTCTTGGGCACCTGCATTCATGAGTACACACACACACACACACACACACACACACACTAAAAAATAATTCAAAAAAATTAATCAGAAGTAAGTCAGAACTGGCAAGGAATGAGAGGCTATGTTAGCTTAGGTTCAGGAAAGAATCCTTTCTGAGGGGAAGAGGGTGTGCAGGGACCTGAAGGAATCAGGTCATGTGACAGGAGGAGGAGAGGAATAGAAAGGATGAAGGGTGAGGCTGGGAGCTGGGAAGGAAGCAGATTTAGTGCCTGGGCAATGGGAATGGGAGGAGGAATAGGAAGAAGGAGAACTGAGCTCTACACAGTGAAGAGGACTTGGCTCCTCCAGCACCCTGCAGCTAACAGAAAGGAGCATAACAATGAACACTCATGATCAAGGGGATGACTGGGTTATACTTGAATTTTTGTGAATGGACAAGTGATTACCCTAACCATTTCACAGAAGGAACCCAAGTGGTTTTTGTCTTGAATGTATAGTGATCCTCTTGCCTTTTAAGATGTTTTAAGCATATGACACTTCTGCTATGACTAAAGAAAAAAAAACTAATGAGTTTGGCTGTCTATTACTTAGTATTTTAAAAGCATCAAAGATGGTTGCAGAGATGGGTCAGGAGGTAAGCATGCTTTCTGTATGAGGACCTGTGTTTAAATCTCCAGCACCCACATAAAAAGCCAGGCATGGCCACAGTGACATGCATACTGTAGCTGTAACTATAGCACTGGGATAGAGCCGGGGTTGTCAGAGGCAAGACAACCCAGTGATTGTCTCGCTGGGGGCTTGATGGCTGCTGGCCTAGCTCAAGGTTCAGTGAAAGACTCTATGATAGAATAAAGTGGCAAACGATAGGATAGCACAGGACAACAAATGTCCTCACCTGGCCTCCATTTATACACACCTGCACCCACATGTGCACACATATCACACACACGAGAGAGAGAGAGAGAGAGAGAGAGAGAGAGAGAGAGAGAGAGAGAGAGAGAGAGAGAAGCATTGGCATAAATGGACATAAGTAGCTAACAGAATCAGGAGGTTGAAACAAGGCGGAAGTTTTCATAGCCTGCATCATAAATCCTCCCTTGGGCTAGAGGAAAGAGAGAAGGTTATGGTACCCTGGTAGTCATAGCAACACTGGAGACACATCCATCCCCCAAAGAATCTCATCTCCCACTTGTTGCAGGAAGTCAAGGCACATGCATCATCACAGGATTTTCATGGCAACAAAGGTCACCCAGGAGGCTCTGGTATAAAGATGACAGCTAAATGAGAATATGTCCTCTACCCACACAATCAGACAACACATAAGTCTTTAGTATCATAATAGGAACACCTCAAAATTGGCTGAGGGAAGACCTAGCAAGTTGAAGTGTGGATGCAGTAAGTGAGTATATCTTACACACCCGAGTTCATGGGTGAGGCTCCTGTCTGGTCTGCTGCATAGGCAAAGGAAAGGATTACATTACCATTGCTCTCCTGCAACATGAGAAGATGTTCATAAAATGATCCAGTCCCCAGTTCAGTGCTCGATCCTTCTCTTTGGCATTAATATTAATGCCTGATTGAGATTCGGAATCATAAATTGTCTGTGTTTTTATCTTGGAAATATTATCTTCACTTTTGGAATTCCAAAATGCAGAAAGATCTTCTGTATCTGCGTTCCAAAAATAAACCACAACACTATCAAAAACATCACTCCAAAATAAAAGGTATAAAATATAAAACTACCAAAAACATGCATTCACATTCCAGCAAAGATGGTAAAGTTGTGTAATGGTAACACATGTCCATGACGCAGAAACTTGGAGAAGGAATGGGACAATCAGAGACAACCAACCAGGAGAGGATTCCAGAGAAAAGGGCACTATTAAGCTAGAGGGCAGCAGGCATGACTAGCCCCATGGGGAGATAGAGAAGAGCACTTCCGGGCTAAGGTGAGGGTAAAGGACCAATGTAGTGAAAGGAATGAACAGGAGTCAGGAAGTAGTGATAGAATCCAATGTTCTTTTGTCTTCCCAAACAGTCGTTCCAAAGACTTGTGCATTCTTGAGGGAGTAGCACCCTTGCCACTCATTCCTCTGTGAAGGTGGCACCAGTCCAGAAGTGTTCCACCTGCCACATATCTCCTGTCCCATACATGCACTGTCTCAAGTCTGATGTCCTGTCTCCAATTATCATAGTGACTTGAAGCTGGAGACAAGCTACATATGACAATCAATTTACCAAAAAAAGAAATCAGATTTTATGTCTATGGAATTTCTCTTCAATGATGTGGATATGCATAATATAGTATAAGAATCAGAAGTATGTCAAATACCTCACTATGAACCAATACTTCCAAGGCAATTTAGCTACTGAGAACCCTCATCAGCAAGAAGGTCCACAGTGCTTAAATGCCGGCATTAAAGAATTTTAAAGAGGGCTCAGAGGCCAAGAGTACTAACTGCTCTTCCAGAGAACCTGGGCTCAATTCTCAACCCACATGGAGGTTTACAATCACCTGTCACTCCCAAGCCCCTCTTTGGGCCTCTACTGGCATTAGACATACACATGATGCACATACATACATGCAGTCAAAATACACATAAAATAAATATTTTAATTCCAGTATGAAAAAATGCATACGTGGATTTTTTAAACAGCATAAAGATACTAGAAACACATTTTTATTTGTCAAATTGTGATAGTCAAGATAGAAAAACCTGCTGGTTAAAAATAGTATTCCAAGCTCTATCATCTTTGCAGGCAAGGGTTAAAAATCAACCAAATCTGATAGACAATAGTCAGTGCAGCATCCAGATAGGAAGGCCTGTACGCCTGTATGTCTCCACCACCCAGAGACGATGGAACCGGACCATATAACAGGACTTCTTTTTCTGCAAGGAGAATATTCTTTCATTCACCTTGAAGTGGGCTTTCACAGAAGGTGCACACTGGAGACTGGTGCAACAGTGGCGTGTCTCAAGTTCAAAGTCAGCCGTCATGACTGGATGTGCGTCTGTCAGTATCAGTACATTGACGGGATCGATTTGAAAAGTGACTTCCACTAAGATATCACACCTGCTGGCAAGCCTTCCCCTACTTCCTTGAACAGCTGGAGACTGCCAATACTTGGCAAAAGAGAATTTTATTTGCAGAGCACTCAAAATGATGTATGGTGGACCATTAATACTTAACTATTAAAGTTAAGTGATTACCAAGACTCACCAGCACAGCTAAACTGCTGGGCTTTTGAAAATGGCATGTATTTCTCTCTACAAGGACACATGCATGCACCTGTGTGTGTGTGTGTGTGTGTGTGTGTGTGTGTGTGTGTGTGTGTGTGATAGTCTGTTTGTATTAGTGAATAAAAATCTAGAGGCAGTTGATACAGTTACCAATGAGCACATTCCTTTACCTGTGGCTAGGTTGGGCTTCTTTCTTTTGGAAGCAATGAGGACATCCAGCATTGCTTTGTAGCTGTCTACAGTCAGCTTTGCTGTTGGTAACACAGTTCCAGAGTGGAATAGTGAGAAGAGGTTAGGGTCACATATTCGGAAACTGGAAAGGAAGCCAAAAAATTAATAAATTATATATATACATACATATATGTAAATAATATATAATACAATATATAAATAACATATAAATTATATATATATATATCAGATGAAACAACAACATAAACACCTAAATAAAACTGAACTGTCTTAAATACAGCCAATTTTTATTTTTAAAACATTTGTAGTTGTGACTTTAGACCATAAGTTCTCTTGGCCGGTAATCAGGCCCCAGTACCTTACCACAGACTTTTGAGATTATACAGTGTAATGCTACTGTTAGGGGCTTACTCTATCTTACCCTAAAAGGGTCCTTGAAAATGGGAATGGAGCCTCTGCTTGCTCTGTGCTCTACAGCAATCATTTATGTTGCACTGGAGATCCAGCTCTGTGGTAGACCAGTTGCCTAGCAAGTATAAGGTCCTGGCTTTAATCCTTACTAGTACAATAACTAATACTACTAGAATAGTGAAATCCCATGATTTAAGTATAATTCAGTGAAGATACCTCCTGTTTAGAATATGTCCATAACCATGTTTCTTTTTTAAAAAGAAAATCTGAGCATGAAGCAATCTTACAACTATAAATGCCAAGCACCCACTAATAATTGTAAGAAAATCAAGGTCAGCAGCAAATTACACCTGACCTAACTTTGACCACTGGTTTCTTTATTGTGCTGCCATCAGGCACAGTTGGTGACACATGACAAGAAAACTTGAAGAAGACTTCTCAGTGCCCAGAGGATGTCAAGGAAACCTATCGCTTCACTGCCATGGGCCACACTACTAAGCTGCCTATTGCTTTTTTGGCCCTGGACTCACTCCATAACCTAGGCTATTGCCATTATCCAATCCCAGCCTCAGTACTAGGAATGCAGCCATCATGCCCAACTGACTAGCCACTTGAATGCAGATCTGTGAGAAGTACTTTTGCGAAGGTTAGTCTTCCAAGGGTTAAACTTCTGGAGAAACTGGAGAAGGGGCCAAATTCCTTTTGGATCTTAACCTGCATGTCTTTGCCTCACTGGATCACTGAAATAAGCACCCACTTGTTTCACACCCTTTCTCCAGTCTTTCCTCCAGCCAACCCATTTTGTGTGTTCCTGCCAAGGATGCTCTTCATCAAAAATCCTTCATAATCTCCAGCTATATAGGACAAGAAGTTCAGATTTAAGACAAACTGAAGCTTGGTACTCACTGACTTCCTATTTCTTACCACCTCTCTGATATGCCATAGATTTTAGTCAGACTATTTGGGATTCTCATCCTGTCTCCTACCTGGACTCTTTCTTATGCTATTCCAACTACCAAGAATGCCTGCCTCTCTGGCTGATCATTTTTAACCTTGACATCCATCAACATCCAGAAGTACTATCTCCATAGAAGGTCAAGCCAGAAGAAAGCCACCAAGTTGTAATAAAGAATTTAAATGTGCTTCACGATCTACCAACAGAGTTATGCATGAGGGCTTATGATATATTACCAGGCTCCAGCATGTATATCTTGTCCATCTTTGTATACTCATGGCATCTAGCTCACTGCCCTATATGTAAGAGTTCTTTGGCAAGTATCTTTTTGGATGGAAGACTTTATATCACCTTTATATCAGATACCTAGCATTCCTTAGTATAGTCCTCTTCTTATCGACCTAAGCACTTAACCAAAGGTACAGAATAAAATCTCAAATTGCCTGTTGAATTCATGGCACAATATCATACTAGAAAATCTGACTTCTGCTCAGTGGTGGTGGTGCACACCTTTAATGCCAGCCCTCAGGAGGCAGAGCCAGGTGGATTTCTTTGAGTTCCAAACCAGCCTGGTCTATAGAGCGAGATCTAAGACAGGCACCAAAACTACACAGAGAAACCCTGTCTCGAGAAATCAAAAGAAAATCTGATTTCTGTTTTTAAAGTCTTCAAATACACCTCTGATTGAAAGTGATAGTGACATGATGTCAGCTAATATCAACAGTTATTAGAGAGTTACCATAGCATTAAAAGCTATACTTGATGAACTTATCCATAAGGTTTGCAAATTAGCATCACATGAGACATTATTGAGCATTTATTTGGGAAAGAAACCAACATAACAAAATGGAAAACACAGGGATGGCCAGTGTAATGCAGTCATTCTGGAAACCGGGCTCAAGCATTCCAATGGGCAGTCCATATTCACAAGATGAATGGAGTCCCGCTTACCAGTATCGCTCCATACCTGACATTGGAACGCGAAGAGGTGAACCTCATCTTCGTGCGTTCAGACAGCTTTTGGAAGAACAGGTGGAAGTGTGCACTCGCCAGATACAAGTTCATCTGAGATCTCCAAGGGAGCTCTTCAAGAAGTATTTGATGAAACCTCTTTCTTTTAACATAATTTAATATTATGGGATTCAAGTTATCTGTCAGGCTTCGGTATGCCATTTTTCTGACATCACTTCTCTTATTTCTGCCAAGGGAAAAAGATATTTTGAAGTTATACAAAAAAATTAAATAAATAATAAACTACTAAAAATTATTTCAGCTGGGCACACACCTTTAATCCCAGCACTTGGGTGGCAGAGGCAGGTGGATCTCCAAGTTCAAGGCCAGCCTGGTCTACAGAGTGAGTTACAGGATAGCCAGGGCTACATAGAGAAACCCTGTCTCAAAAAACCAAAAAGAAGAAGAGGAAAAGAGGAGGAGGAGGAGAAAGAGGAAGAGGAAGAGGTGAAGAGGAAGAAGAAGGAGGAGGAGGAAGATTCCAATTTGTACAGAATATATCGTGGAGTCAGTTGACTACACTTATGCAAATTTTCGGCTCATTTATCACTTCCTTGGTTCTCCAAATGTGAAACTGTGGAAGACAGGCTGCAAGGGGAAGCACAGGGGACAGACAGACAGAGACACTACTTAATTGTCTTCAAGAGTCTCCTACGTCTCAGTTCTAACAAGAACTTTGCTTTTCCATAACTAAAGGGCCACTGGGATTACACAAGCCATGCAATGTTCATATCGATCAGCTTTTTCAATATTAAACAACAACTTCATTTCTCTATATTGGTCCTTAAGGGAAAAAAACAATAAAGTAAAATTTTGCCTAACATTAGTTAGACTCTACAGGAAATAAAATTTCAATCAAATGTAGATGAAAAAAACTTCAAAAATGAACACATTCAATACACTATGAGGGGAAAATATTCACCTTTTATTTAATATAAACATAGTTCATATCTGAGTCTGATTGATTTTGCTTTCAGAGAGTGGATCTCATTATGTAGCCCAGGCTAGCTTTTACCTCCCCATCCTCCTGTCTCAGCCTTCAGTGCAACATTTTTTATTTATTTTTATTTTATGTGCATTGATGTTTTGCCATGGGTATTTGGTCCCTGAAACTAGAGTAACAGACAGCTGTGAGCTGCCTTGTGGGTGCTGGGAATTGAACCCGGGTCCTCTGGAAGAGCAGTCAGTGCTCTTAACTGCTGAGCCATCTCTCCAGCCGGATAGTTCAAATTTTTTAAAGATAATGTACATTTAATCTTTTAAAAGATCATTCCTATAGATCTCCTGGTAAAGTGTTTGCTTAGGTAGGTAGGTAGGTAGGTAGGTAGGTAAGTGGATAGATAGATGATAGATAGATAGATAGATAGATAGATAGATAGATAGATAGATAGATAGATAGAGGTAGAAATGGATAGATGGATAGAGAGAGGTAGATAGATAGATAGATAGATAGATAGATAGATAGATAGATAGATAGATAGATAAGATACTTTGTTCACCAAGGCCTCCAGGTTATCCTGTGTTATGCTGCCGTGCTGAGAATGGAGAACCTGTGTTCTCTAAGGTATGTTTTGAAACTGAATCAACACACACAAATAATAGGAGGAGGGGGGAACAGACAGAGGGAAGAAGACAGATATTAGAATTGGCAGACATCTACAGAATAAAGGAGGAAGAAGTGCATTTTTAAATTAGAATAACGGGTTTCCTTACTGTGTTTTTACACATACTTGGTGTTGGTTGTCATCTCCTGCCTGTTCCTCTCTCCATGCCTCCTGTCCCCATCCCACTGTACCCTTCCAGCCCCAGTATTTCCCCTTCCTTCTTTTATACAATGTGAGCCCAATTCCTCTCCCCTCCCCTTTCCTATAAACCCTCCTTTCTCCTCTCTTGGACCCCTTTCTAGATTCATGACCCCTACCTATACTTCCCTACGATACACACACTTTACACTGTTGTTCAGTTCTGAATACATTAAGTTTGGCTAACAAAAATAATTTAACTCAAGGCTTCTGGGCTTTTCATTGTTGTAACAGGTTAAATTTTCTGCCAACTGTGAACCTTTTAAGTGATTAGATGAAATTAATGTTAACTTTTTACAATGAAAATTGAAAGTGTTGTTACCAAAACACAACTAATCTTGCCCTTGTATAGGGAGGCCAGTTCTCCCCAAGAGGCTAAGAAGAGCCCCCACTAGAAAAAAGAAAAGAGTCCAGGAAGTGAGCAGGAGGACAGGCCTCATCCTGTAGTACAGACAGGTGACTGTACTATCTGTATACAGCTGCACAAAATAGAGAATGCTCCATCACCTGAGTGGATATTAATATCTAATTGTACCCTAACAACGAGACCTGTCACCATGGTAGCAACGACCACATATGTCCTATGGATTGCACAGAACTAAACATATATATCAAGAATTCACATAAAGGTGCTAGACTCTGAATAAAGTCATCAGATTGCATTATTGACAATATCTTAGTTTGTGATATTGTAAAGAGTCACAGAGTCACTTGGAAACTAGGTAAGGGGTTTATGGGGTCTATCTCTCATAAATGCATATGAATCTTCAGTTACCTGAAAAGAAAAATATTTTAAGATACATGTTACAGATATGTCCATATCACAGGATTTGGGGAACTACACTGGAGGTCTTAGCCTGTAAGCAATGGGAAAAAGAAATGAGAGGCTTGAACCCTAGAAAAAAAATAACCCAGACCTTCATCCCCTGTACATGCTCTGACCATCCACACAGGCACACTTGAGCCCAGGAGTAAATTATCAAGTCATGTACACAGTCTACATACCAGGATTCTAACTTATCTCTGTTCAAAGAATAGAAGAATTCAGAAATATAATTTTAAAATCCATACAAAAACAGTGCTTTATATAACTAACAAAAGGTGAGCAACACATCTAGGGAGAAACCACACAACGTGTTTAAAAAAAAAGAAAGGGAGGAAGGAAGAAAAACTTTACAAGATCTTAAGGTGCATCCTGTCCTCTCAAAAAAAGATGCAGTGTTGCAAAGAAGCAAAACAAAACTTCCCAAATTCTCTTTTCAAATTCACAATAGAATTCTTCCTGTTACTCAGCAAGCTAGTGTGAACTATTTCGTGGAAGATGATGCAAGACCTGTGTGAAGGAAAATGGCACGCTTTCTATCAGACAGTAACTTTTCCTGTAAAGCCAAAGTCATTGCAATAGGAGGTTATTGATTCAGAAAACAGATAAATAGACTCATGGGAATCAGAAGAGACCCCAGAACTAAATCCACGAAGAGTGACTAAGTAACAAAGGTGGCAGAGACAGCAGGGTATACTGACCCAGTCAATGGTACCATCTAAAATAGACTGTCATCTAGGGAGAGAGATGGCTCATCACTCGAGAGCACTGGCTGCTCTTCTGGAGGACCTGGATTCAGTTCCCAGTACCTCCCCCTGGCACACACAGCCGTCTGGAACACCCAGTTTCGGTATGCCCTCTGCCAACCTTCATGGGCACTGCACACACATGGTGCACATTCATATACGAGGGTAAAATACTCATACACATAAAATAAAAATAAATATTTTTTTAAAATTCTGTCCTCTGAATATAAAAAGCAATTCATAACTTGGTCTCAACTATTGGTTGACCCCAATGGCTGTAGTATAGCCGACACTCTGCTGCATAGCCTATTCAGAGCACTCTGTAATTTGTGTTGGCTACTGCGTTTCTATCATTAGTGTGTAATCACCTTGAGAAAAGGGATGTTCTCGCACGTGTATTGTTTGGCAGTTTCATAATTCACATAATGAAAATTGTCATTCTGTTTTCCATTTACCTCTCTCATCTCCCTCTCTTTCCCACTGGAGTCCTTTTCTTTAACCGCTCACACATCCACACCCACACCCACACTTTCATGTCTTCAGTGTGACCCACTGAGTTTGATTATCTCGTAGTATCGGGTTTTCCAGTATATCCCTAATACCCAAATTAGTGCCCAGCAGGGAGTAAACCTCAAGGAAGTCAGTGCTGACAATTCATTCATACCTATCCTGCTCCGACAGATCATGAATGGATGGGTTCTTGGAAAAAAATTCTTTTAAAGTTTCCTTTTTCTTCTTTCTTCTTCTTGATACATCCCCACTCTTCATGGGAGAGAGAACAAATGTTACAAGTTCAAATTGGTATATAAAGCTATTATCTCCTCATAATGCAATGCTCACCTTCTAACCATGAAACACACTGGCTTTCCTACATCCTTTAATTAAAATTACTATCAAGGGGCTGGAGAGAATGTTCAGCAGTGAAGATCACTTGCTGCTCTTTCAGAGGACCTGGGTTCAGTTCCCAGTACCCACATGTTGGCTCACAACCATCTGTAAGTCCAGTTCAGTGGATCTTGGGCCCTCATCTGGCCTCTATGGGCACCGTGTGCACACATGGAACACAGATGTATATGCAGGGAAAAGACCCATATGCCTAAAAATAAATAACTACAAAAACTAAAAATGGGCCCTTTAGACAAAAATAGTTGATTTATAATTTATTATAAAATTATGCCTATTGGTATTTTTCTGTTTCACATTCCAACAAATTAAAATATAATCAACCATCTCTGGATATATAATATCTTCATCAACTTAATTAGAGTTCAAAACACATTTAAAAAAAAACTTACTTTTCCAATCTCGATAACTATAGCTTTATACTTCTTGGGAGCTTTGGCTGCCTTCTTACACAAGACACTGTCCTTACATTTTAACCTTTTTACTCCAATGAGGGACTCGTTTCTCCTAATCCATACACAAAAAGAAAGACATCAGTCAAAAATACGCAAAGAATATGGGCAACAGCCTCAGAGTAATAAACCTCTAAAGAACACTGTCATTGAAACTGTGCAAAAAGAAGGGCGCCCAGACTGCCTGCTCCATGTGTCACTTAGGTGAGGATTCCTGGACAGGAAGGGCATCTGACCTCTTCATAGTACAATGTCATTCACACTGAAAACTTGTGAAAAGGGCACATGTCCACAGGGAAAGAGGAGAGAGCTCAAAGTATGGCATAAGTTGGATGGAACTGGACTGAAAATGATCTATAGTTACTTTCCTTCACTCTCAAGACAAAAGCCACATCACAGTGGCCCTAGACAAACTGTCTTGCCTCTGACCGATTCAGTCTTTTTATCTCCACCCTGAATAAACTCCCAGCCATGGCTGCTCCTTGCTAAACTTTCTCCCAGTTCCTCTTGGGGAACACTCAGCTCTATTTTCCCATCATGGCTTCCAGCAGCTCTGTTCTCAGACCAAAGTTCTCCCAGTATCTTGAAATTGACATTTATCCACTAATATTTCCTGAAATGCATACATTTTCTGGAATTTCTATTTCTTGCTACAGAAAGAAAAATTCTGTTTTAACATGATGAATGGGCACCAGAAAGTTGAGTGAAATGCAGCTACAAGGTTAATACAATGGCTGGGTGAGCCTAGATAACTAGTTTGTGGGTTGGAGCACACTGTATGATCAAAATGTATTTTGTTTGTAATAGTGGTTGGCATCATACTACAGTTTTGTGTACTACAATTTCTCTCTCCTCTCTCTCTCTCTCTCTCTCTCTCTCTCTCTCTCTCTCTCTCTCTCTCTTTCTCTCTCTCTCTCTCTCTCTGTGTGTGTGTGTGTGTGTGTGTGTGTGTGTGTGTGTGTGTGTGTGTGTGTTGTATGTACACATGTGTTTGAATGAGCAACTATGCAGACATAGGGTAGCCAGAGGGTAAGATGAGATATTCTGGTCTGATCTTTCATACTCCCTTATGACGGGAGTTCTCACTGAACCTGGGGGTGGCTATTTTAGCTGTGTTGGTTGTCAGAAAGTCCCAGCAATGGTGGCTCCACCACCATCATACTAGATGAGGTTCAGGCTCTCATGCTTATCGAGCAAGTGTTCTTACCCACTGAGCAATCCCCCGATCCCTCACCTTAGTTTTTATTAAGACGATCACGGATCCTCTGATTGGATAGGACTCGCACACAGCTGCAACAGTTCTGAGATTACCCCAGTTATGTGGACAGATAGTTCATCTAGTTAAGCTATAGTGGGTTGGACAGTGACTGCTGGGAACATGGGGTCTCCTTCACTTCCAAGCTGCACCCTGAAGCTGGTTGCCTAACACTTTCAATATCAGATAAGTCTCTCTGCTATACTGTCCTTCTCTCTCAGCCCCAGGTGAGCGATGTAACAGCAGCCATGTTATTGCAGAGAGAGATAGAAGGCCAAAGATGCGTGCTCTCAGCCGGCCGTCATTTCTTCTGTGCGTAGCACGACCTTCATCCATCAAGTGCATGGCGCTCCTCCACTTCCGCAACTCCTCACAACTCCGCGTAGCTCTGAGGGCTTTCGACATTATTTATGGTGTGTTTTGGTAAATCACATTTGCAAATTTCTGTGCACTAAACATTAATATTTACTTTGGGACGTCTACATTCTTTTGTTTACTTTTATTAGTATCTGTCTCTAACCCTCTGGCTCTCTGCCTATTATTTCCGCAAGCACGACTCTGTTATTCTTTACTGGACATTCTAATCCCCTTTTATTGTTCTATCTTTTCAAATATCATCCATTATTCTAGCCCACTCTACAATTCATTTGAAGGAATCTGTATTGAAATTATAATAGACCAACAAAGTAATTTTAAGATAACAGAAACCTTTTCAAAATTATATCTGACTAGAAAGTGATATACTGACTTTTCATTTTACATATAACATATGTAAAATACATATGTGTGTCCTATATAAAATTATGTTTGGTCCTCTTCATATTAGTCAACACTCCCACATAATCTCTGGTAAATTTAGTTATGTACTCCGTAAAAATAGGATTTTACATTATACTTTCAAGTTCATACAGGAAAACCACTGATTTTGCATCTAACCTACGAAAGTCAACAGGGTTTTTTTGTTTGTTTGTTTTGTTTTGTTTTTTGTTTTGTTTTTTGGTAATTATCTTTAGATTAAGTTAAAAGAAATAATTATTTGCAAGTGTCTCCATTTTCAGAATATTTCACTGTGGAATCCATTTAACAAACATTTTTAATTTTCCATGCTGTGTTAATCATAAAAACTCTAACTCCAATTTCTTAATATAATGTAATGGCAAGAACTTTCAGAGCAATGCTAATTGTCAGAAGGTAAAATAGGTTTCCTTGTTTAGGGCTTAATTTAATAGAAAATCATCTGATTTTCATTTTACAGGAAGAATCATTGAATTTACCAGATAAATTTTAGAAAACGCCTACTGGCTCCTTTGAATACCAATGATAATTATATTTTCATATCTCTTATTCCATCTGCATTGAGAATAAAATATTTTATGGCTGAACTTATGTGCTAGTATTTATCTTGGATTTCTGCCTCTATGTATTGCTCGGTATACTTGATTCGTACTTTTTCCTACTTGCTTTCTCTCTGCCCTGGGTTTAGTGGAAAGCTTTATCACTATGTGGTGAATAGCTGTATGCCAAAGAAAAAGCATTCATTCATTTCTTTAAAATAAGGAAGAATTGTCCTGAACAAATTTCAGGATCCAAATGTTTCTGCTGCTTTCCTCAGTTGTTATAAATTTTTCCAGGTAATCATCACTTTCAACTAGATTTTTCAGTGTATTTTCTCTTCCTGTGAACTGTGTTTCTCCTTTCATTATTATGCTACATGGAATTTTTATTTTATTCATATTCCTAAAGAATGATCCTTGTGACAACTGAACTGACTTAAAACCAACTTATAATTGATTAATTTCTACTTTTATTTTTGTTTTCTTACGTCTTCAATTCACGTTTTTTATTCCTTGACTTTAACAAAAAAAAACCCTTTTAATCTCATTTTTCCTTCTCTGTAAGAGAAGATTCTAAGGTTAAAGAACCGTCCTCTGCTGCTCTGTTTGCCTCCGATATGTTGGGTTTTTTTGTTATCATTAACCTCCTTGAAGCTTTCAGACATCTTTATTTTCTACAGGTTGGGAAGATAAATTTATCCTATTGATTATGTACATATGTATCTTTCCTCTTTAGGTCTGTCCCTATCCACCCCAACTTGGTGAAGACATCCAAAAACATGTTCTTGACCTCAGAGTTTACAGGACACCACTGCCGAAGTCTGCTGTACTTCTCAGTCTCCAGGCTCAGGTGTCTATGATGCGGCGAGGATAGCGCTCATGGCTTACTTCACCTCTTCACCTTTTAGAAGGGTTATTGTATTATTTTTATTATTATTATTATTATTATTATTATTATTATTATTATTTATTACTGACTTTCGTGGTCCTTGCAGCTTGCCAAAACACTGCAGACAACTTCTGCTTTTCACAAGTCTTGACGGTTTTTTATTTGAATACAACTTTATCATTCTGACCAGTTTTCTGATTACCATAGCTTATTATACTGAACAGACATGGTCTTCTCCATCTTTTGAGAATATTATACCAATATATTCCAAGCTTTGGCTTTTGTAAATGAGGTACCTTTTTTTTTTTTTTTTTTTTTTTTTTTTTTTTGGTTTTTCAAGACAGGGTTTCTCTGTGCAGTTTTGTGCCTTTTCCTGGAACTCACTTGGTAGACCAGGCTGGCCTCGAACTCACAGAGATCCGCCTGCCTCTGCCTCCCGGGTGCTGGGACTAAAGGCGTGCGCCACCACCGCCCGGCACAAGGTACCTATTTTAGAAAGAACATTTCTGTGTTGATTCTCTTCTCTTTGGGTGCCACATTTTAAATAAACTTCATGTTACTTGCTGTTATTTTTACTCAAATGGGACAAATAGGTTTATACTCCACGATGACAGACAAGCACACTTGTCAGTGGTCTGAAGACAAGTTCGATGTATCTGGCATCACTTATAACTGGCATGGGACGTTATAATTGTCTTTCAGAGTAAAGACAATCATTCCAGCTTAGGAAATAGAGGAGCAACTTCAAGGCTTATTACCCCTAAGAACTTCACAATGAAACCCCCAAGGAATAGCTATGCTCATTACGACAGAACCAGTCATCCATGATGCATGTGCAAAGCTGGACTCTAAACCTCCCACGAGAAAGAGCTGACAGCCTACGGAGATGCTATCACTCATACTGACCAATGGAAATAGACTGCTCTGTCTGTCGTTGGTGATGGGCACATGCTCTAGTCAGGGTCCTTAGTTCAGTTGCATTGATATTTTTACAGTTAGTCGTTAGTTACCCACTCAGGCACAGACATTCTCCGTCTATCAGCTCGGTTGCATTTATCCCACACTTTTTTCCATCGACCTTTGTAAAAGTTATTGACATTTTCAGAACTAGCATTGCAAGTACCTTTTCAAGAACTCATAAACAGGAGCTGTGAGCTCCACCGTGAGTTGAAACTTTTCATCGTTCATACATTTGAGCATAACTTGTGTAAAGAATTCCAGGAATCTCGGTCTTTGCTTGAATTTCATGACTATAGAAACAAGAAGTTCATTGGAGAGTTACCAGTATGCCCTGGTAATGGGTGCCAAAATGTTCCTAGTACTAGCCATCTTTAGTCACAACAGGTACATTGATTAATCTGCTTTTGGATTTCCCACATTTATTTTACTTCATTTTTAATTAAAATATAATTACACCATTCCTCCCCTCTCTCTCCACCCTCTCCACCCTCTCTCTCTACCCTCTCCCGTTCCCCATTCATTCCCCATCCAAATCATGACCTCCTTTTTAAAATCATTATTCACAGACAGACAGACACACACACACACACACACCATTAATTTTATATAAGTACAACCTTGTGAGTCTGTATAGTGTTTATGTATGTATATGATTTTAGGACTATTTGGTATTGAAAAGCCAATTATACCCACAGATAAATGTAGCTCTGACCACTTATCAAAGAAGCCTCCTTTGGCCGCAGACAGAGACCACTAGAGAAAGCCATAACTGGTCAAAATGCAGCGAACAACTAGCCATAGGGTGCCCAACCCAAACTGATACCTCTCTGTCCCGACCCCTGTGCTAAAGGTTCAGGGAACACTGTGGGCAGAGGGCAGAAAGCGTGTGAGAGCCGAAGGACCAGGAAGTCTGCTGTGAAATTGTGTCTTCCAGCCATGACAGGGAAGTCCCGCCTGTCGTGAAGTCTCAACACTGTCTCAGTCTGAATGGTGACACCACCAATCAACGTCCAAGAAGGCTGAGGGCAATCTTATGGGGCCCCATCCCTAGATGAAGAACGACAGGCAGTAATGACTGCTAAGGGGGAGGGTTACTCTTCTCCAGGGTTATGGGTTAGATGGGATGAGCCCCCCGGTGGGTTAGATTTTTTTCACTTATAAATATTAAGAGTGTTTGTTGGATGTACTGCTGCTTTATTTCAATGGCCACTGATACTTTACACTGGATATTTGGTTTATCCTACAAAAACCTCAATATTCAGAACAATTTAGCTGAAGCTGCTCGTGGTGTATGGCCATCAGGAGAAAGGGCTGGCCACATCTCACGCTGATCTGTACCCCCTGTCACTCAGAGCAAAACAAAACGCCGCAGCTCTCCATAGGTGAATTTCAAAATGATGACTGCATTTTCCAGTGCCTCCTCTTTGTCTCCTTCATAATGGCACAGTTCGCTTCGAAGTCACTTGGGAAGGCTCTTCCTTCCCAGACTTCCAGTCACCTCATTAGGTTTCTCAACGACTTAGTAGTCAAGAGTCTGCATATTCTCAGTGGGTGAGAACACCGAGCATACAACACACACACAACAGAAGCAACCTAAGGCAGAAGCCGGCGTCCAGCACTCACCTTCCTTCATGGCGCCTTTCACCGACCAGTTTAGAACCACGGGGTAAAGAAAGATCGGGTCCTCTGCTCCAGAGAGTTCAGTTGAGGTGACTAAGGTAGAAACATTAGCAAATTCTAATGTCTCTTTGGATCTCAATAACCAAAACATACACATCTTTTTAAAATAGGGGAAATATCAACTAATTACTAAAGCATGGAACTTAAAATATCAAATATATCATATTTGGGGTAGGTTAAAAAAGATCAAGTATTTGCTTTCCTTTTCCTTAAAATTTAAAGGGCCCACCATCAGATCTAGCAGTCATATTAACCCCATCTGAAGAGACAGGTATCAACACAGGACCCCCCAAGACCAAGTTCTCAGCACAAAGGAGATGTATTTGCCCCACGGGGACAGAGGGCAGGGATAAATGAGGCACAAAGACAAGAGATAGAAGAAGAGGGAGACGGGAGCAAGGGAGAGGGGCAAGGGATATTTGTCCCTGGGGGACAAAGGACTGTCTCTGGAGAGAGACGAGCCGGACGTGGCCCATAGGGAAATGGTGTCTTATAAACGTAAAAGGGGAAACCCTGTAAGATGAAGTATTTCATTTTGATTGGGTGTATTAATTAGGGCACCCAAAGGGGACTTAATACTCTGATAGCTGGACCTTGGTAGTCAGCTCAGGAATGAGTCTGGCGTAAGTGTCCAGAGAAGGGAATGGACCTTGGTGGCTGGCTTTAGGAATGTAATCTAATGGTTTTAAGCAAGGCACAGGGATGGGGGAAGGGCAAGGCCTGCCAGAGCCACGTTTGCCAGGCTGGGGCTGGCCGGAGTCCCTTCACCATCCTTAATGAAGTCACTCTATAAACCATAGCGTGCGGCACAGCCAGCAGAGCCAGACCGTGTCAAGGTCCATCTTTCTTGGTTAAGACAAGGACTCATTTTGTAGCCCAGGCTGGCCTGAAATCTGTGGTCCTCCTGCCTCAGCCTCCTGAGGGCTGTGACTATGGGTGTGCACCACCTGCCCAGCTCTACTTTAAACTCCAACCTTGACACTTTTGAACTGTGGAATTTGGTGGGGGTGGTGGGTACTTAGGATCTCTGCCTCAGTTTTCTTGCCTTTAAAATGAAGATAAGAGCAATTTCCTTATGAGGGTATTATATAGAATTTGTATAATTTTTTATAATGTATTTATAATAGTATCTCACACATAGGAGACACTTCACAGAGCCTTTTTTTTTTTTTTTTTTTTTTTTTCTTCGAGACAGGGTTTCTCTGTGTAGCTTTGCGCCTTTCCTGGGACTCACTTGGTAGCCCAGGCTGGCCTCGAACTCACAGAGATCCGCCTGGCTCTGCCTCCCGAGTGCTGGGATTAAAGGCGTGCGCCACCACCGCCCGGCTAACACAGAGTCATTTTTATTGTTACTGAATTTACTGTGTAGCTAGTAATACATTTTATTTCTTAATGAAAGTTCTGTTGATATGAGAATAAATAATTCACATTTCTAGAACATTTTAAATTTTAAGAAATCATACTTTTATGTTGGTGATTAAATAATTACAGTTTCCATAAACTAGGTTTACTAATTATGAGAACGACATAACATCAGGCTCAATTCACAACTTCAGCCTAAAACAGGCAAGAAATATAGTGGAAAAGAGAGGAAAGCCTTGCATTTTTGCCTTTAGGGCAGCAGCTCCTGATTTGAGGCCCCACCCCCACCCCCACCCCACCCCCTCACACACTGCCACCAATGTCTGCTTCCCAACCAGTTACCACAGTGTAATGGATGGTGTGTTCTGTTCCTAAGGTCAGTGCCCAGGGAGGCTGTCCCACACCCTTTAGTGCCTAGGACAGAGACACCCCTACTGCGCTGGATGGTCTTATGTCAACTTGACACAAGCTAGAGTTATCTAGAAGGAGGGAATCTCAGTTAAGAAAACTGCCTCCCTAAGATCCAGCTCTAGGGAATTTCCTTAGTTAGTGATTGATGGGGGAGACTCAGCCCACTGTGGGTGATGCCATCCCTGGGTTGGTGGTCCTAGCTTCTATGAGAAAGCAGGTTGACCCCGTATGCAGCACCCTTCCATGGCCTCTGCATCAACTCCTGCCTCCTAGTTCCTGTCCTGTTTGAGTACCTGCCCTGACTTTCTTTGATGGTGAACATCGATATGGGAGTGTAAGCCAAATAAACCCTTACCTTCCCCAATTTGATCATGAAGTTTCATCACAGCGATAATAACCCAAACTAGGACACCTATAAGAACAATCTGGACCAAAATAACAGTAATGCCAAGGTTATAAAAACCTGCTCTAAAGCTGGAAGACGCAGATGCATATCCAAGCCAGCCAGGCAAGCCTAAGCAAATCCCTTATCTTTATGAGGCACACCTGTAAAGAGCAGTGAGCAATCTCTTATTAACCAAGTGTTGTTAGGATTAATGGCATAATGTAGACACACTGTATAATCCTTAACGGGTTTACCAAATACTAATCTCATCTTAATTCTTTCAAGAAAACAGTTTCTCATTTTAAGAAACAATGCTAAACAGATATAAGAGGGAAAATTACATTGCTTTGTCAGTTTGAGTAGATGTGTCTCCAGCAAGGCCAGCTGTTCGTTTATCTTTTCAGGCAACAGCACCTGCTGGGGCTTCTTGGTTCTTGAAGTTTTCTTAGAACAAGTACCCTAGAAACATTGGTAAATGTCAAAATGTATTTTAACATGGTAGGGAAATTGTCATTTTCGAAAAATCTGCGTTATGTTCTGTTTCTCCCTTTCCTGTTCTATGATCTGCGCAGCTAGCCAACAAGAATTAGTGATTTTACAGTAACTGGTAGTGCATTCTAGCTAGAAGTGCTAAGAGTTTCATGGACAAAGTCAAAATGCTCCTCTTTCCTGTCCCCCTTCTCCAGGATCTCCCGCTGGCCCCTTCCAGAACACGTACTCTTCTTTTATCAGTGGTGGTGGCGGTGGCGACGGCAACACGATGTATGCGTGCGTACGTGCGTGAATGGGTGCGTGTTGAAACAGTGTCTTTGAGGTAGCCCAGGCCGACCTCAAACCACTAAGTAGCCAAGGACAACTTTGAACTCCTGATCCTCCTTCCTCCAGCTCTCCAGCGCTGGGACTACCACAGACTCCACCACAGCCAGTTTGTGAAAGTGCTAGGGATCAAACTCAGGGCTGCCAGCATGCCAGGCCAGCACGCCACCTACTGTGCCACATCTCTAGTCTCTGCCTTCTTCCTAATGTAGCTGTCACCTCCAAAAAAAAAAAAAAAAAAAAAAATCCTCAAAATAAAATCCCCAGCCAGCCGCCAGGAGGGGATCCTTTTAGTCTGTTAGGTTCTGATTTCCCCAGAAGGAGCACCTTTACAACCCAGCTAATTACTTCCACCCCTCTGCCTTTCACTAAAACCTAACAGGCTCAGTAATTAGCAGATTAAGGACTGGCCTGTGTGTGCCCGCCCCCCCCCCCACACACACACACACACCGTGTTTTCTCTAGGACTGAGAATTGACCTGCACCATGGTGTCTCCTGTTATCACAAACAAACCCTTCTCAGTCTCTTAGACGGTCGGTCTCTAGCGGTTCTAGGGACTTCTGCCTCTGACCAATGAGCAGATCCTACAACCTTAGTCAGTGGGAAGTGTCACAACCTCCTGCTGGACCAGCGGCTCCAGGGAGAGAGGTGTGAGACTCACCCGCAGTACTGCAAGGGCACAGAGCCTTGAGTCACGGTCTGGATAACACAAGGGGGCAGAGTAAGCAACTGGTTTGAAAACAACAAATTCAAACTGCCTCCACTTTAATCAAAATCTCCCCTAGGCAAAACAAGCCCCACATCCTACTCCCCAAACAGATGTTACAGCTTAAAAATCCTCCAGCCAGGATGATTTGGAGACCTTACCAGCCAACAAGTTGCCTTGCTTTCTATCTCAGGAAGATGTGGAGTCAATCTAACTCAATGTGAGAGGCAGGAGACCAAAGGTCCTTCCTGGCGTGCCTCAGAAACCCAGTAAGCCAAGAAGCATCTCAAAACCTGACCCACAAACACATTTGGCCCACATCATTTCAACACAAAGCAATAAAGTCTTAAGTCCCTCTAAGACTCCTGCTTATGAAGCACATATTGAAGATTAGTCTCAAAATTAGCAGCCTCATAAAGACAGGACCAGGTATCGTGGATGTTCATAAATCTACTTTGAACATGAGATTGGAAGATTCAGCTAGGTATTTTTACCTTCGGTGATACACTCAGAACTGTTACACCTGAAGTTATTTAACCTGTAAGCCCCACCTGCCCAAGGACCAGGTAGCATTCTGGGATTCTGGGAGTTGTAGTTCCTGGAAAATAACAACAAATCTTCACGGGAAAGTACGATGACCTATGGGTTTTGTTCTTATAAACTCCACCAAGGCGTGTCTCTGGGCCATTCAGCTGCAAAAGTTTCCATCTTGGTCAGTATTTAACATTTTAATAAAAGCTCGGCTTAATTTAGTCAAAATGGTGGAACTGGTTTTTCTGGCAAATTTCAGGACTAACCAGAACAAAGCATCTTTAAACTCAAAAAAAGGTGTTTTTAAGAAGCATTTAGTCCAGTGTCCCACTGAATATAGAAAGGTCTAGCCTCATCTACCTTGTAGTCAGTACTCAGAATGTGGATAACTATCCAATATGCTAGCCTTGACTCTATCTTAAAAATATTTTTTAGGCCGGGCGGTGGTGGCGCACGCCTTTAATCCCAGCACTCGGGAGGCAGAGGCAGGCGGATCTCTGTGAGTTCGAGGCCAGCCTGGTCTCCAAAGCAAGTTCCAGGAAAGGCGCAAAGCTACACAGAGAAACCCTGTCTCGAAAAACCAAAAAAAAAAAAAAAAAAAAAAAAAAAAAAAAATTTTTTAAATTAAAGAAATTCCTAATGAAATTACTTTCTGTAATGTAAAGATGACAAATTGATCAATGTCTAATGTGTTTGATGACAGTAAATGAAACAGGTAAATATATAAAAAGGAGAAACAAACAAAAAAATAAAACAAATTACCTCCTCTCCACTTTCATCTTGGTCCATACCAAATAGAGATTTGCACCCCGATGTGATGTCCAACGTCTTTTTCCCATAATTTATAATCATTACCGCCAGGTCATATTCCTTCCAGGAACGTAGAATCTAATTAAAAGTAAGTATTAATTATCTCTGTTGGATGCCTCTCTTTCCAAGTTCAATGCATAAAATTTTTCATAAATTCAAATTCCCCTAAGTCTTGTGGGTCTAACAACACCTCACAATTGTTAAGGAAACTGGAAACTTACCTCTGGGTCATATTTCTCTAGAATTAAAATTATATAACTCTACTATTCTTTAAGTAAAGGACTCATAATGGCTTATCAATAATGCATTTCCTATCCCTCTGGGCCGTTTAGCTTTATGCTCTGTGATACAGCACCCTACTATTAAGAACTACTACTCTACTTTTAAAAGCCGAGTTAAAAACAATTGTTCCTTAATGTCATATGCATAGCACCTTTCATTTTGAGTGTTTTGTTGCTCATTTGTGTTTTGTTTTGTTTTACTTGTTGGATTTTGAGACAGGGTTTCATGTAGCCCAGGCTGTCATCGAATGCACTATATAGCTGAGAATGGTCTAGAACTGCAGATGCTCCTGTCTCCAACTACCAAGTGCTGGGATTCTAGATTACCAGCATGCACTACCGTACCTGTCTGCTCTCAAGTTGCTTTCTATAGGAAATGGCACAGTTCCTGACCACATGATGTCCTGAGTGTGGAGCACCTAGTGATTTGCGAGATATTTTAGTAGACGGTTGGGCAGATCCTCTGAAAACCCTGAGAAGTAGCATACTGCCAGTGGTTACTCTGCCCCTTCCAGCCTGGCCCTTGTCCCCTTTTCAAGGGTAATCTTCCATTGTCATCTCACTGTTGAGCCGAGCGTAATCCCAAACACCACAATGGTTCAGAACGGGAACCTCATGTCTCTCGTTGGCTGAGTCATGTTCTAATGTACCTGCCATCCCTTATTTGTACAGCGCTGCCCACCGTATCATTAAAATCCTGGTTCTAGCATCAACTCTAAGGAGAGTCCATAGCCGGGTATCTGATTTGCATACTTCCCATTGTAGTGATCTGATTTGCATACTTCCCATTGTAGTTATCTGATTTGCATATTTCCACTGCCTCAGTGAAAGGAAGGGAACACATTCATGGTAAGCCCTATGGGGACAACTGAAAATATAAATACTTTTGTATGAATGTGCTATATGTAGACATATTTGGTTAAGATGGTTCTTTTTTCAGATATGTGATCACTACTACTTCAAATACGGAGAAGGGCTAACAGGAAGGGACTTAGAAATAATGAATGGTTACCTAGAACTACTAAGATCCACCCAATACTAAGGAGTAGAAATGTTTCTGTGGAGCCAGGAGAACGCACTCCCAAAAAGCAGTGCATTGTGAGGAACATCATGTAGCAAAGAGATGATGACAGAGTATGGCCCTGCAGGGCGCTGAATGTCTGACACAACAGTCTAATTTCATGACAAAATGCATATGAGAGGCTTGGTCACAAGTCACCTTTTCTGGATAAGTGTAGCCACCACCCCTAATCAAAGAAGCCTTCTCTTTACAGTAAATGGAGACCGTCACAGAAATCACAGCTGGGCACAAGGCAGAGATCTGCAGATCGTGAAGAATCCAGCCCCAATGGGAAACATCTATACCATTGAGGAAGAGGAGGCAGAAAGGTTGTAAGAGCCAGAAAACCAGGATGTCTACTGCGAAACAGTCTCTCCTAGAAATGGCTGACTTAACAAGGACAGAACAACGACTGTATGGACAGACATACTAATGCGGAAGGGGCATCTCACGGGACCCCACCCCCAGAAGAAGAACCACAAGCAACTAATGGTTGCTGAGGGAGAATTATCCCCCTTCTTGGTTGTCCAATACAAAGTGGTCAACACCGAAACCATATACATACAAATAACAAACACAAGCTTTGCAGGTTGCAAATTTTATGTTTGTGCATACACATACGTGCACATGTGTATGACATTAATAAAGAAAAAGAGGCTATCAATTTGAGAATTGGAGGGATATGCAAGGAGTTGGAAGGGAGACTTGGGAGGGGCTGGAGGGAGGAAAGGGATGGAGGAGAGTGAGATGATTGTGTTTTAATTTGAAATGTATAAACATGCATGTGAGTGGGGCAAGCATCGCTATTTGAAAACAGATGTGGGCTGACATGAACTCTGCACTCTACTCCAGTGTGCGTTCATTTGGCTTAGATGGAGCTGTGCAACTTTCTCCCTCCTGTCTAAGTATATTATGAGAAAACAATAAATGAGGAGAACTGAGTTTTCTAATGAAGAGAAAAACAAAGGACCGACTCTATTCAACAGACCAAATGATGGGCAGAAATGAAGAGTGTAGCTAATGTTTAGCATTGACAGCTTTAACACAACGCAAAAACAGCAAAATATGTGAGATGACAAATTCCCAAACTATAGTAACATGGAGGGGGAAAAATACTGTTGCTTAAATAAAAAAAGACTAAGCCCTCCAAAGAGATGGTTTTCCGAAGAAAACACAGTTTTGCTTGACCGAGTTCCACACGTTCTAAGAGAAAATCTAGTACTGTTTATATCAAATGAACACACGACATCTGGGATTCAGAGATAACACATGATTTGCGAACCACAGACCAGGCTAAAGGAAACTTCTAGAAAGACAATGCCCAATATCCCAGCTGGGGAAAAACCCAGTTCAGGTAACAAAAATCCTGATAAGTATATTCTTATTCCTGGTCAGAATGGAGTCAAGGTCATTTCTGGTTATGCCACAACTTAATCCCCTGATTCCTCAGGTGAGGGAGCAAGGGGTGGGGACATGGCTGGTGAGCCAGGAGGGGTACAGAGCAAGAGCCACAGTGTTCCAAGGGCTGAGGGTGACAGCATGAGGGCTCAGGGACATCAGCCTCCACTGTGGCCTGTGGACCGGCATCTCCCCGACCCTCCTCTTCCCCAGCTGCTGTCTCTGGGTATATCTCCTCCCTGTCATCAGGCAACCTACAGGGATCCTGCACATCTTCACCTCTCCCCTGCAGACTCCTTCCTTCCACATTGAATTTAAATGCTCTAGCTACCCGGATAAGCAGGATTTGCTGTGTTTGTTCTCGACAGAAAACTTGCGATTGGAAAGTCACCGATTACCTTGGAATATAATTTCTTTGTTGGGGTGGAGCCATGTCATTTAAATAGGATGCTTGACTGGGTCCAGTGTTCTGAAGGAGAGTGCAAGCTGCCCCTTTCCTTACCAGAAAGGAACACAGCTCCACAGAAACACCTTTCTCCCGTGGAAGCATCTGTGGGCCGGCCAAGCAGATGAACAGTCTCTGAAGAAGCCAGTAGGGTCTGGCGAGCTTAGTGCAGCAGTTAAAATAGCGCTTGTTCTTGCACAGGACTGGGTTCACTGCCCAGCACCCAAATGATGGCTCACAACCATCTGTAGCTCCAGTTCCAGGGAATTCAATGCCCTCTTCTGAGTTCCAAGGGCACGGGGTATACACATGGTGCACATACATGCAGACAAAGCACCCAGACACATATAAAAATGAAAAAAGAAAATAATATTATAATAATAATAAGAGGAGGAGGAGGAGGAGGAGGAGGCGGGCAGCAGGGGCACTCTAGGCCCAGCACAGCACTAATGAATTTGGGAGCATCAGAGAAGAGCAGGTGTTGCCAGTGGTTACAGCAGGTGACCAAGACGGGATGAATTCTGCACCAAGGCTGAGAAGCGTGGGAATGACAGACAGCGGGCTTCATCTGACTCCTCCCCCGACCTAGTCCGAAGCAGGAGCTGCTCCCTGGATTTGTGCATCTTTGGGACTCTTCAGTAGCTCCTTTGCCGTCTCTGCAGCAGCCTGTCTGAGGCAGCATCCTGCTTGGCTACTGCTTCGGTCGTGGTCCACGTGGAACAGCCCCTCTGGAGTTACACACGATTCTCCTCCCCTGCACCCTAGGCCTGCAGGACCTCAGAACTGATTCTTTCCAAAGCACAACCTTTTCTCCTTCACTACACACAAATATTCCTCATCTGGGGTCAATTAAAAGTATTGTGCTTGTCCAGATGTCCAGAAAATATAGCTAGATATTAACCCAGGCCCTGCCTTTGTGTCCTTTACCCTTGCATGGGTGGATTGCCAGGTCCTCCATCTAGCTCACATATAACTCTTGAACCTGTCCATGCCTCCCCCGCCCCCCCCCCCGCCCCCCGCCTCTCGCTTTCTCCATTTCTCTAGTTACCATTCCTTGCCTTCTAACTCATCCCCTGCCGCAGCTCTTACCTCCTTCAAACCACTAGCTGTCATGAGACTGGAATCATTTCTTTCTCTAAAATGCAGGCCCCCATTTTGCCATCCCTGGGCTTGAAACCCCTGAAAGTCTCCTGTTGGATCTCAGAGGAGGACCTTTCCACTGCTAACTGCCTGCTGCTCCACCTTTAAAGGAACTGCTTACTTTCTCATGGACTCTTCTCTGAGGCAATCAGTAGTCACGATCCTGCACCTGCCACACATTTCCCCCTTCTGATAGGGCCCTTAATTTTTCTTATAATTTCTTGCCATAAAAATGTTCCAACTACAACTATCGGTATTTTTCGGTATGTGTTCCCCTGTTGCTGCGGAAGGTGACCCCTGACTCCAAGCCACACCAACTTTCTTGGATCCAGCTGGCCATTGTTATGGTGTGGGGTAGGACTCTGGCTTACTTCAGATGCATAGTCACTTATACCAGGGTCCCCCACATTGAAAACTATAGTAGTAGATCAAAGTCTCCATGGTCAATCAAATTGCTACCTTTGTAACACACTCGTTTCTTCCGGAGACGTGGGCTGAATCCTCTAATCTATTCCTCTGATCGATTTGCCCACAATGCCTTAACACCATTTTTACCAAGGCACCTTTGTAGTGAGTTTTAATTTCTATTGAGAACCTTTAAATGATTCTAAAGAAACCCCACGGGAATTGTGATTAAGACTGCATTAAATTTAAGTGTCATTTTTAGGAAGGATTTATATTTCCGTTACAGTGTATCTTCGTGTGTAGGAACTTGATGTGGCCTGCCATATGCTCAGATCTTAATGTGTATCCTTGGCAAGATTTCAGTTCCTTCCTGCAGGTTCTCTGACACTTTGCTGAGTTTTAAATAGTACAGCCTGCCCTCTGTTTCTAATGACTTCTGAAATAAAATGAAACTATCACTCATATCTGCTTAATATACACCCACTTTATATAGTCTTCATATAATCCTAATTATTCCTTACAGGATGTTTGAGACCCCTACAATTGCTAATAAGCGACATTTTCCTTTTCTACTATTATAAAAGTATTTCAAATCCATATCTCTAGCCCAAGAAGGAACTTGTGAAAACAAGACAGTTAAAAGTCAGCACCTCCTTCCTGGGCCTGGTTTTTAAGGAAATGGCTTCAGAAATTTGCCATTTAGCATGATATTTGCTTTAAAATTTGGGTAAATGTCCTTATCGTTATTCAGCAGTTCCCTTTCATTCCCAACTCACTAGCAATTTTATTAGGAAAGGTTGCTAAGTGTTATCAAATGTCCTTGTGGCATTTTTCGTGCAATCTTATTTTTCTTGAATTTGCTGTTATAAAAAAAATCCAAGCTTTATTTTAACTCAGACTCTCCCTCTTTGTGGTGTGAAGAATTCACTCTAGGGAAGACTTGGTCTTTTATGCTTGACTGTGAGCCTGTCCTGAGACTGGCGTATACTAGATCTGAAGCCTCCCAGCGACAGGGAAGGTCAGCCCAAAAGAGCCAAGGGACAGTGCATAAGGCCGTTCTTATTTCTGGCTAATGTTTGTGGTTTCGATTTCAGCTTTCTCTGGTGCAGAAATCATCGTCTTCCTCCTTTATTTTGTTGATATTTGCCCATTACCATTGTCCGCTTCATCTTAGACATCGTTTCTGAAATAATACATGAGAACCTGCATTTCCAGCCTTCCTGGGCACCTGTCTTCTGCGGCCATCCACACTTGGTAAAGTGGTTAATTCTTGTTTTATTACTCCCATCTTTGAAGTGACACGCTTCCTTGCTTCTTACTTGGGTTAAGTTAGCACTTCCCTCTCTGCCCATATTTCTTGTTCTTAGTCTCTCTCTCTCTCTCTCTCTCTCTTTCTCTCTCTCTCTCTCTCTCTCTCTCTCTCTCTCTCTCTCTCTCTCTCTTTGGTCCCACTTCATTCTTTTCCCCCTCTATAATGTACAGTAAAGTTTCGCTCACAGTGACACACCACCAAATCATCTTTAAATATGTGTGTGTGTCCTGTCAGAGAAAACAGTAGTCTTAAGCTACACACGTTTGGTGTAACAATCATAATTTTGTACAACCAAAAACTGACCCTAAATGTTCTCCCCCCGCCCTCGGATATAATAGAAGGCTTAGTTCTGGGTTACTAATAGGTTTGTCTTTCAAGGATGACTCTTGTCTTTCAAGAAAGCCTACTTGGCATTTACATTACCAAGTCCAACTCACACCCTTATCATCTATTTACTTTTAATAATACATATAGTGAGAGATTCATTGTTCCTATCGTTCCTCCCTTCTTGCCTCCCCCTATCTTGGGACTTCCGCTTGGAATCAATTGTCTTTTGATAAAGGGTTTCCTCAAGTGTTTTCCTCAGATAAGGGCACGGGCACAATGCTCTGCGCACACTTGTACTTTGAAAGTGTTTATTTTTGCCTGAATAAATGGCTGGTATCTTTCTTGGTTCTGAGTTCTGGGACCTCAGGCCTTATCCTTCAAACAATGTTTCAGTGTTTTAACTTCTAGTGCTGCTAAGCTGGGAGCCAGTTGATTCTCCTTGCATGTCCAGGAATCTGTTCTTCAGTACTCAAGCCTGGAAGGCTTGTCCTTAACCATCGACTTCAAACACGTCACCAACACCTCTCTACACGAGTGTTCCTACTTTAATCCTGCTTGGGACTCGGGGAGGCTATTACTGCTTCATCTATTTCTTTCTCGAACCTAGACTCCTGGTCTTTTCAGGTTATGGCTCTGGATCTGCCTTCTGAATGGGTTCACCATCTCTGAGCAATTCTACACCGGGGTATTTAACTCACAGTCTATTGCTTCTGTGACCTTTATCAAATCTGTTTGTTACCGAAGCCAGGTGTCTTGTATCATTATTGAGTTGGTTGGTTGGTTGATTGGTTTTATATCATCTGATTTCTCTCTCTTTAAAGGTTTCTTTGCCTTCTTGGTCCCAACTCACCTCTGGCCTTTTCCAACATAGTGAAGGGTGAATTACACAAAGAATTATCCTCCATTTCTACTTTCTACTTTAAAAAAAAAAATCTCATTTCTACTTTTCCTTCATGTCTACTCAGTTGTGAGATGAGACTGGCCATGGGCCTCCAAGTGCATGTTCACATGTTCTGTCTGCTGTCGGGGCCTTCCCCTCTAAGGAAAGCCCAGCCCATAAATGCCTTTCCCTTAACTGAGTCTCTTTTCACTTGCATCATTCAAAGCTTCACAGAATTACTCGTGTGTATGCACAGGCACACAAGTGTGCCCTGTCTCCTCCCCACTAAAGCATAAGCTCATGAGACAGAACTGGGCTGTTATCTTAATTACTTAATTCTTTAAGGAATGTCACAGGTAAGTTTGTCCCGGGACCTAACAATCTGGCCTCCTAGCCAACCAAATCACACATTATTTTACCTGTGTGGTCTCAGTGGTCACTTGAGGAGTTTGTACCCCTTGCTTAAAGGATATCCAGATCTCATCGGAGCCTTCCCCAGTCTCTCCACAGCTCTGGGAGTGTCACCACCCACTGTTCCTTACCCACGATACAGAGCTGCTATCACCAACGAAGCGCTAATTCTTTGGGCATACACCAAATTCCCAAAACAGAACCTGACTGTAAATAATCAGTGAATAGCTGTTGAATGAAGGAGCAGACTGAAACCTGAGAAAGCAGTTTGTCTTCTTCCTATACTTTGCCTGTGTCCATCCTCAGCTCCCATCTCCAGATGCACCACGCCCAACCCATGGTCTGGATTTGCCTTTACACTTGGCCTCAGGGGCTGGCACACCTGTCTCATACCTAGCCTGTCCTTTCCTTCATGGCTGCCCTCACTCTTTTACATCCTAATTTCATAAAAGCATCATACCCCGCATTCACTGATTAATTCTTTAATTGTAATCTTGATGCTGGTCTCTGAGTTGTGGTTGTGGTTTTTGGTTTGGGGGGTTGGGGGTTTTGGTTTTCTTGAGACAAGGTCTCACTACGTCGCTCTGGTTGCCTTGGAAGTCACTGTGTAGAACTCATAGAGATCCACCCTCCTCTGCCTCCCAAGTGCTGGGATTAAGGCATCATCACCACACCCAGCTATTGTTTGTCCCTGTGGAGCTAAGTTCCATTATCCTAGCCCAGACCCTGGCCTTGATAGTTGAGGCCTGCCTTTGGGCTCCGTCCATCATGACCAGGGCCTGACAAGGTGATGTACAGACCGTGCACAGCATACTAAATGCGTCAGTAGTCTAGGGTTTGGAACATGTGTTCTGTGTGACTGTATATAATGCCAGACAATGTCCAAATGCTACTTCAGTGACATCAAGGTTGAGTTTGCAGGGGACCACGGTTTTATCACAAAGCCTGACAGCAGTTACCATCCTGTCATGTGTAGGCTTTACATTTGCTTTTCATCTAGGAAACATTGCTTTGGGGATGCTAATTTTTTTAAGGTTTTTTTTTTTTTTTTTAATAACAAGTTAGTGCCGTGGCCTCTGAAACCAGAAGAGGGCATTGGATCCTGGAAAGCAGAGTTAGGGCAGCTGTGAGCTGCCTGGCAAGGGTGTTAAGAAAAAACTCAGGTCCTCATTGAGAGCATCATGAACTCATCATTCCTGAGTCTTCTCCCTGGCCCTGGGGATGCTATTCTTCTGCATTCCAATTGCCACCATTAAACAAAGCTTGACTGTCTCACCCGGCACCAATGCTAAGACAGACAATGAGATAAATACCTTGGTCATGTAGAAGATACAGCAAGCTATCATGTGTTGGATACTCTCAAAGCTTGCAATGTTTTTCTTTGAGTGAACAATACTTGGTATTCCTTGCAAAACCACAATACATTTTATCAAGATCTAGAAAAACAGAAGCACAATGATTTTTGTGTCAAAATACCATCTTATTTTGTATAAAATGTAGTATATAAATCATATCCATCTTAGGCTATGAAATGCCACTTCAATTGGTCATTATTCACCAGGTATAAAAGAATAAACATAGATACAATGGACATATTCCATTTTCAGATGAGTCAACTATCTACATAAACTTGAAAATGAGTGAAGAGTACAAAATAAATATACAGATAACTATAAAACAATGCTTATTTTCACAAGCACCATAAAAGAGGCCAAATGCTAGAGGGATCCAAAACACTAAAGGTCACATCTGTGCTTAGGGGGACCTTGGCAAAGTGCAGAGGGGGTCAGGCCACTTGTGACAGTACCGAGGGGTAGAGGCACTTGAAATGATAGTCCCTCTCAGATTAAAACTGAGTGTTCACACCACTGAAAATCAATTAATACCGGGATTTACTTCTTCACATTGTGTGTTCCTGAATTCAATCAAGAACCAACTATTAGATTGGGCTTCTCAGTTCTGCTGGTTGGAACAATGCGATTGTCAGAGAAGCAGAGTTAAGACTACAGCAAGCCATTGATTTTGATGATCCCAAAGAACAAGTCTGTGTGTGTGTGTGTGTGTGTGTGTGTTCATGCTTTTGACTTACTTCAAGTCACCATTTTAACTATATGTCATTATCCTGATACACTGGTGAGGATGCTTAATGCTTTCTTCCCCATGTTAATTTACCCTCTGTCCCCACTGCCCATCACATCCCCAAATCATGCTAACTACCCTAGTCATTTCTCAAAGCTCCTACATGTGTGTATGTGTGCATATGTGTGTGCACAAATGCAAATTTACCAAGGGAGACTTTTGTTGTTATTTCACAAAATGGCACTTTTAGATACTGGTCTGAACTTTTATCTTTCTCCTTCAACTATGCCTCACGAACAGTGCTTCCACATCGACAGGGACAGCCCTAGTTTGTGTTGCCAATGGCTCCGTATGATCATCTGGCATGGACCAACCATAATCTATTGTTCTCACATTGAATAGTCCATGGTTAATGTTTTGGTTCAGGCACTACTGCTGCTTTCCATCATTTATCTTGCCTTCACCAAACACTACAGAAAACGCCCTTCTACTTGCTAAGGTGTGTACACGAGCAACAGCTTTGGGAGCCTTGAGGAGGATAAAGCATCAACCTTGAGGCCACAGTCCACACTCTAAGTTAATGACCATTATGTGGTACCAAATCCCCAGGAGGGAAAATACATGGACCTGAGACACAAGGGGTCGGGAGAGCCCCAGCACTTCGCCAAGTAAGGATTTTATTCTGTGTAACACGTTCAGGGTGGTTGCTCTGTCAGATAAATGTATTTTTAATTTGATTAAATTTTTGTTCTAATGAAATAAATTACCAGTAGAGGAATTACTGTATCTGATTTATTTGGTTTTAATTTTGCTTAAAGTTAGATTTAATTTCATTAAGTTTCTTTTTCAAAACCCAAAAGCTCCTAACAATTCACATTACCCTGTCAGTGAGTCAGAATGCCATTGCTATCACATGTTCCCACCAGCAATGGGAGTTACAGATTCTACATCGTTAATCCAACGCATGGTTCTAGAAATATTTTGTACCCAAGCATCTTACCATGCGGTGGACTTGGTTTTCTATGAACTGCCTATTCAGATCCTGTATCCATCTACCTATCAGGTGATGGCCAACTTGCAAGGATTCCTGTTATACCTAATTCATTCCCCATTAACTCTGAGTTTATTTTTTTCCAATCCCACAACTTTCTTATGATCTTTGTCATGGTTCTTTTGTCTCATACAGTTTATCGTTTCTAAAAGTTCTATCTTTTTTCCCAGAGACGGGTTTCTCTGCGTAGTCCTGGTTGTCCTAGAACTCTCTCTGTAGACCAGGCTAGCCTCAAACTCAGAGATCCACCTGCCTCTCCTCCCTAGTGCTGGGACTAAAGATGTGTGCCACTACTGCTGGGCTTTAGAAGTTCTCTTAATTGGGAAGATTTCCCCCAAAACCCTGGACTACAGATGTCAGCTCCTGGTTAATTTTTAATTTTTTGGCCCGTAAAGTTTTGCTTTATTTTACTTGTAATCCTTTAACAGATGTGGGCAGTTTCACAAAGTACAAATAGAAGTCAGATTCCACTTTTCTTTCAGATGAATAACTAAGCGTTTCACCATCATTTATTCTCCTCCCTTTGAATGAGAAAACCAACTCTGCCACAAAGCAAGCTTTCTTGGGTTATTCACTATGGCACTCTTGCGATGGCTTTAGTGATGGGTGATAAACATATACTGCTGTATCTACGATGACAAGAATATAAAAACTGGAACATGACCATCGCTAGTGTTTAACTAAAGCACAAAATGTGTGCTTTCAAAGAAACACATTTGGTTCCTTTCTGATATATAACTCATTGGGACCTTTTCACAATACTTCTTCTTGACCCATTTGCACTTTATGGAGTCATATGGCTCATCTTTCCCATAACAATCACTGACCTTTCATTGTACACACACCTCCTATGGAGGCTACGGGACACCCTTACCTGTATGACAGGTACTAAAACAATGTTGTGATAGATGATGGGAGCCAGGAGCCCGTAGCACTGGGTCACTGCTTGAAGGGCGTAATTGGCATCGTTGAGGAAGTTGCTGAGCTCCAGCGCCACAAGCACGTTCTCACATTCCATCAGTCTGGCCAGCTGTGCGGACACAAGAACCAGGGTTATCTGGCCAATATCAGGCATGCCACTCCAGATGTCTTCCAGATGCAGAGAGGACAAGGAATGTGGTCTTTCTGGCTCAACAACACGAATGACAGCATGAAGAAAGTCTAACCTGGGGAGGCTCTGCCTCTCCCTTAATGCTCCATGTGCATAGGATAATCTTGGAATTAACCCCCAGAGTGGTTTGTAAGATAATACAAGAGTCACTAATGACAGAAAATGTGACCATCTATTTTATTGGGGAGAAAAAAAAATCTTAGCTGTATTTTAATTGCAGAAAAAAAAACTAGTTTTTAAAACCACAAATTGTGATGAATAATAATTAAAATGTAATATACCAATAATATTGTTCTCACTTGATTAACAGAGTCTAATTTCACTCCTTAATTTGTGAGAAAATGGAACATTTTCAGAAAGCCAGACTAATACTTCTATTTATATTTTCACCAACAAAATAGAAATGGTGAAGAATGCCAAGTTAAGAGTTGCGATGTTAAATATGCCTGTAAAAGAACAGAAGGCCTTGTAAAAGGGTAGAAGTCCTCGCCTCTCCTTTCACTTTCCTTCTGGGGAAAGAAAATGTTGGGGTTTTTATATCCACATTATTTATATTTATATCCACACTATTCACAAGAGAAACTGTACAAACACTGACCAGAAATTTCTACACAAGCAGCTTCTACTGGACTGGTGGTTTCTGGTGCTGAAATTCACAGAAGCGGTTTTTAAATGGCTTCCTTTCCAGACGGGGTGTGGCAAGAGAAGAAACGGAATACAGTGCAGAGGATATTCAGTGCAGGCGGGTGGTTTTGAGACCCTGAGCTCCAAGAGCAGTGAACTGGGCTGGAGGAAGGGCTCCTGTCGCTGGCGTGGGCCTCATGGAACAAACTACCAGTCTGTGCAAATCAAAATGGTATATAAAAAACAACTACTACAAAAAACAGAAGAGGAAAGGAAGTAGATGCCTGAAGCTTCCATATCTGGTGAGGAAAGACGGAACAAAGAGAGAGGCACAGACTGGAAGGAAGAGCTAATAGAAGATCACTATCAAAGTCAGAGCACTATGGGGTTGCGGACTACACAGAGCCTGGTACAGATGTCCTGAGAGTCCATCACTAGGAGGGCTATTAAGCCTCTGCCTCTGTGTAAGCATGCAATTTTATAATTCAAAAGAGCATAGCAAGCTAATATATACCAGCACAAAAGCATCTCTAAGAAAAAAAAAGGCATTTTTAAGAAAGCAGGTGGCTGAACAATAAATTGCCTGAGATCTCATTTTGTAAATAATAATATGTTAATCCCTGAACCTTTTCAAAAGCAGAGAAATCATATAAAAAATGAAGCCACAGTGTTCTTAGCGGTAGTGGGACTACAAGTGTTTCACTGTCCACGTTGTACAGATTTGAATTCTGAAATATATCCCGGTCTTGTACACAGAGGAGAAAAGATAAATTGAGAAGAAGGACACATGACCTGGTGGCTGGGAGACCTGCATGGAATATGAAATAATACAACATATCCAGGCTGCGTCCTCTTGGTCCGTCCACTACAAGGACACAAGATCCCAAAGGCATCCCTTCTTGAGGCAAACACAGTGGAACCCACATAGCTCCGGACATTTACTCACTTGTTGGGCAGGGAATATCTCATTGCCTTTAATATTATCACAGAAGAGATTTTCTTCTTTAATTTTAATGTCGCTCATCACGAAGATATTTCTAAGGAAGAGGTACAAGAGGATCGAAGAAGTGTCGGCCAGAACATTCGAGTGCAATCTGCAGAAGAAGGAAACGGTGTTAAGGGCGCTGCTGTACAGTGACCGGCCGGCCGCACCTGCTCAACCTTTTCCGGGTTGCGGACTCTCCGCATCTACGCAATGACCCTGACGGCTATGGCAGTACACGGAACAGCTGTTCTCAGGTGTCTGTTCATGTCAAAACCTGAGAACAAGCTCACAACTAAGAAAGGGAAGCAGTTGCCGGGCGGTGGCGGCGCACGCCTTTAATCCCAGCCCTCGGGAGGCAGAGGCAGGTGGATCTCTGTGAGTTCAAGGCCAGCCTGGGCTACCAAGTGAGTTCCAGGAAAGGCACAAAGCTACACAGAGAAACCCTGTCTCGAAAAACAAAAAAAAAAAGTGATGAACTTTGCGATCATGGGAGCATTTGAAGCAAATTCAGCTACAGAGAATGGGTCTTAATGGCTCTGGGTATTTCTGATTGTCTTCGCTAAATCACAGTTCACAGTGCCAAAGGCCAGCAGAGCTTGACATATGTCGACGCTCTTTGGTTTCCAATACTCATGTCCTCGGATTAGCTGGTGACAAACCCTCACACTCAAGCTTCAGGTCCTTCCACTCTGAATCTCCTGACCCCATAAGAGCAGGAAAGAGCCCGACATCGTTAATTCACACCCGAAGATGATCCCACCACGTTGAGCTCTGGACCCTCTTACCAGGAGGGTTCTGTTTCTCCTGCCCCACCCTGCAATACACACTGTGCTTTTTTGTTGGCCTCCAATGACCCTCAGTGCCGTGAATCATGCCTTTGTCCCACCTATCACCTTCTGGCTCCGTTACATTCCCTGCTCCCCTCAGAGTCCAGTAAGTCCCTTCCACATCGGGGCTCACAGACCCTTAGTCTCTGCTTCCTCTTATATCATCGTGTGACCCGCAGGGACATCACTGTCCAATGTTTCTAGCTTGTCACAACACCAATTACTTATTCACTTATTTCTTTTTTCATCCACATTTTCAAAATAGTGTTTGCAGCCGGGCGGTGGTGGCGCATGCCTTTAATCCCAGCACTCGGGAGGCAAAGGCAGGCGGATCTCTGTGAGTTCCAGGCCAGCCTGGGCTACCAAGTGAGTTCCAGGAAAGGCGCAAAGCTACACAGAGAAACCCTGTCTCGGAAAAAAAAAATAGTGTTTGCTTAATGCCTACTATGTGCATAACACTCTCTAAGACCCTGGGATATAAACATGAGTCAAGCGGACTCTTAGTCATCAGGAACCAGACTTGCTTCGACACAAAGTTCTGCGTCAGCTATGACGTCAGTGCTGCTCAGTAGCACTTCCGCTCTTCCTGGTGTCCCATGAGTTGCTCTCTTGAATCTGCTCGTGGCCTCCAAATTGCCCACTCTAAATGTCTCCTGATGTCTATCCTGCTCAACCTTTCTATAGGATTTCATTGAGCCTGACCTGGCACTGGCGTGTCACAGAGCAGGACAGTCCCGCCAAGTGACTCCCAGTCCCCTTAGCAATGCACCTCCCTGTTTCCTCGTCTCCTGGACAGATTTCTCCTCAGCAGCCTTCCTTGCTTCCATCTCTTACATCTGCCCCTTTCATGGAAGCCACGCCAGCTCTCAACCCCAGGTTGTCTCTTCTCTGCTGAGGTTCAAACATCCTCCTCTGGAAGACAAGGCTCCTTTTCAAGATTTCGATGGTGACCCTCGAGGACAATTTCCGAATTGCCATCTTTAGCTGTGACTGTCTCTATGGGGTCAGGAGATTCAGAGCGGAAGGACCTGAAGCTTGAGTGTGAGGGTTTGTCACCAGCTAATCCGAGGGCATCAGTCAGCACTAAACAAAACATCGACTACCATCTCCTGACCTACAAAAGCATCCTGCTGGAAAAGCCAAAGTAATCAATGCCCCACCTCACTAGTATCGTCCCTCACACACACCCCATTTCCCTTAGTGAATGCTGCAGACTCCCCAGTCACTAAAAGCTGGAAACCACAGTCAATATTCAAGCCCTCTTCTACACTACAGCTCACACAAAACCTAAAGCACCTCTTTCTCCTCTTAAAATGCCCCTCAGATCTTTCTCCCACCGCACACACAACCCTTGAACAGGGCAGAAAGTCTATATGTGTTTAACTGAAATGGAATTAAGCGTTTAGTGCAAATAAGCATTACCAACATCTTGTTTTGTCTATTGTTTATGTTTTTAAGTTCTTTGTCTGTGAGGGGTGAAGGGTTATCTCTTTTAGGCATTAATAAGCAGGTGAGGGATTTTTTTTTTTTTCAATTTGTAGACACGGCCTGAACTAAGCCTGAAATGCTTGATTTGGGGATTGTCCTGAAGTCCTGCTCCTTTAAGGAAAAACAGCAAAAAGATGAGAAGATCGTCAGCCGTTCTCTATGGCTTCTACAGGCATGTTGGCAACTACCGAGAGTGTAACCCTAGGAGCCTATGTGAAGCAAGGAAAACCCTTCATAATCGCAGTCCACACAGCAAGTCCTCACACCTCGGCCCCATCCTCTCCTTCCTCAGTTTCAAAAGTCTCCAGTGAGCATTTATGTTTTCTGCTCTGGCTGCTACCCCTTGACATTTTTATTCCAAAACCTTTACCCATCTGCCTCACCGTTTTTTTCCTGACTCTAGTGAGGTCATGTCTAAGGAGGGCAGAAGACCTTGGAATATATGCATTTTATAACTCTGGTTAGATATACTTTTATATGAGCTGTCTTGATATGCAAATGAAAACACACAACATGGGGCTTTAAAGTAGCATTTCTAATTACCTCCTCTGTGTCACCGTCATGATGCTGCTTAGAGTGATAACGGACTGATCATCCTGAAGCGGAGAAGCAACAATATAATCCCAAACTGGGGAGAAGACCTTCTTGGCCAACTCATAGTTCCCAACCTGATAGGCGACCTGTAACAAAAAACATATTGTCTCAAGGGGTCTTTTCACTTGGAACACGCATATTTCAAACAGAATTTGGACACATCCTGCCACACACTAATCTCACATTTACTGTTCTGCTCCACAGGGCCATAGTGAGGGATGGGGTGGCCACGAATGGCCACCGGCAGGGGAGGCAGATGCAGTTTGAAATCTCTCTTATTTCTAAATTGCATGGAAATTCGAAACTCTGTAAGGATGTTTCAAATCCTCATAAGCAAAACAAAGATCACATCTGAGCCAAATTAATTTCATTTCCATCCATCTCAGCAGTATGCTCCATTTATTATAGATACCGTTATAATGAACAATCTGCTCCAAGAGAAACAATCAGATTTCCCCAACCTGATATAGGAAATGTATTTCATTCTTTCCTGGTTCTGACTGACACTTTCTGAGCTTCTGTGCGACAAAGAGTTGGCAGCTGAAAAGGGTAAAGAATAAAACAGAAGTTTTCCAAGAGTCCATATCTTTTAAGTTTAACAGATTCAGTGTTGAGAAAAATAATTTCACCAGCGAAGCTTAGAAGCTCAGTAGAAAAAAAAATCACCAACTGACCTTCTTTTGATAGAATATATTGAAGGGAATTTCTAAAAATTCTTCTATTTAAATGCATACATAACATGAACCTTCACCAAATGACTTCCACGCTGCCTCAAATGATAAGGCATAAATAAATTCATTGAATTAAGCACAGAAAGGACATGTTACTAGAACATGATCCACTCATGGGAAAAACTTACAAGGCCAGAACTTCTCTGGTCTGTCAGACGATTCCTCCTCACTCACCAAGTGGTAAGCTTCCCTGTAAGTTCCTATCCTGTGCTCAATGCCAGAGGAGACACGAGTGTCAGCTTAGGAATGCCCTCACTGCCTGTGGAACCGAGCTGAAGGAAGGCATAAACCGCACAACAGCACAGCGAAGCTATGAAGAATCCACAACTGTTGTGGGGGTCTTAGTAACACAGAGTGCACGTTTCAGAAGGAGGGCGTGGGAAGCTTGAGTTGAACCCTGAGGCAAGGGCACAGTTCCAGATGGTACAGTTTAGACAGAATGTGAGAACAAACCGTGAAAAATGGTCAGAGAGCATGGAAGGAAGACTGGAGTGATGAAGCAGAATGGGAAGAGAAACACGTAGCGTAAGGACAAGTTAATGTAGGCCATGGGTTCTGTCAGGCCTTGAAAACAGACGGAACGTTCTAGAGGCAAAGCACGACGTTCAACACTCGGGCCTCTGCCACCGACTGCTCTGTACAGCCCATCAGCACCCTTTGTGCAGGTGAGGAGGCCGGGGCATGGAGAGGTTGAAAGTCTGCACCGAATCTGACAGTCGGAAGAGGTAGGAGCACCATTCCTAGAGTAAGTACAGTGAGTCACTGCTGTGGGCCACATCTGACCAATCAGACAGCTGCGGCAGCAGTCCCTAAAACACTGTGTAATTCTAAGATGGTCCAAGGAAACTAAGACGATGTGTGGGGAGGGTTGGCGGACCCATGGCAGAGCTTCCCTTCCTTTTCAAATCAGGTTATTAAAATCCCTGGGTGCCTAATGGATAAGGTGTTGGCCTTATGGACTGTTACTGGCTCAACTACTGAATACTCGATGTGCCAATTAAAAATGAATAAAGAAGGTTTAAGAACTCATGAACCACCATAGGCTTTTTAACAGGAAGTGTCATGATGTCCATGCGTTCACCAATAATTAACCTAACAGCACTGGACAGAACAGATATTTGGGGAGGGGTTAAAATGAGGAGGAGCATACTAAAAGACTAATGACGTAATGGACTATGTTAGATACTCTCTCCCTGATAAATAACCCACATACAGCTAGCTTCCAGAAGTCCACACTCCAGGCTTGTTTCCTGCCTCAATGACCACCTTCCCTTCCGGGTGCCTTCCCCAGCCTCCTCTTTGCCCACTCTTTCTGCGTTGGATACCCAAGGTTCACTGACCCCTCAGGCTTCCCTCTTCCATCTACATTTTCTTAGTGATAGCCACAAGGTTTGAATTATCACATACTATTCTCAACTCTTTCTCATGTCCATATCTCACCCAAGCCCCAAAGGCATGTATCTTACCTCAACATGCCCCAACTTTCAATTCTCCCCTGCTTCCAAGAATACACCACATAGCCTCATCCTCAATTCAGATAATGTCAAGTCTGTCCTTCGAATAGGATGCTTGACCTTAGAGTCAAAACTTACTTTTCCCACCCCATTATCCCTGTTAGGGATTTCCATTAGCCCTTCTCCAGAACATACCCAGCACCCGACCACTTCTCACCACATTGGCTCCTGTCACCACAGGAGAGACCCTTTCCCCTCTCACTGGAATTCAGCAGGGGAGAGTAGTCTTCCATACTCTCCATGTCAGTTCCCAACTTAGCCAGATGAACCTTTAAAAATAGAAGTTACACTGGGCCACAGCATGAATCAAGACTCGTCAGTAGCTGCCCATCTTAGGCAAGGCAAAATCCTGCCAGTGCCCCACATCTTACATGTCTGTCCACTCCCTGCTCTCCTGGGGTCGATCTGCTCCAGTCATAAAAGCTGACCTGCTGTTGATCAGACACAGTGTGTCTTAGTTAGGGTTTCTATTGCTGTGAAGAGACACCATGACCATAACAACTCTTACAAAGGAAAACATGTCATTGGTGCTGATTTACAGTTCAAGAGGTTTAATCCATTTTCATCATGGTGGGAAACATAGCCGCACACCTTGCAGACTTGATGCTGGAGAGGTAGCCGAGAGTTCTACATCCAGATTGGCAGGCATCAGGAAGAGAGAGAGACACTGGGCCTGGCTTGAGCATCTGAAACTTCCAAGTCTACCCCCCCCCATGACACACTGCCTTCAACAAGACCACACCCACTTCAACAAGACCACACCTCCTCATCATGCTGCTCCCTGAGGGCCTATGGGGGCCGTTTTCATTCAAACCACAGACTGGGAGAACACCTGAAAACCTTAGGGCTCCCGCTCCAGCTGTTCCTTCTTCAGAATGTTTTCCCCTAGAGAACCACTTCCTTCAGGTCTCTCCTCAAATTACGCTCTCCCTGTCACTTTGCTGAACACTATCATTACTGTCCATTCCGCTGCCTTACTCTAGATATTTGTGCCTTAGCACTCATCCCCTTTCTGCTATCTAGTCTACCTGTTTACTTTACCTAGGTCCCACCACCACATTTTGTTCACTTGTTGAAAACAAGAGGTCTCACCATAGGAGCTCTGGACTACCAGAACCACTCAGAACTACCTAGAAATGCAAAATTCCTGGTCCTACCAGGTCCTAGTGAACCGTAAACTCTGATGGTAGAACCCAGCACCCTGCAACACTAGCTTGCTAACTCACACTTCCATACACTCGGTCCTCAGGATCCTGTGTTTGGAGTACCCGGGGCAGACTGAGTACTCAGAAATGTTCTGTTCACTAAATCTAAAAACCACCCTTTTCTGGAGATGTCCTTCTCCCCCAGTAGGAGGATGTCAAGCAATTTCACTATAGACGACGACATTGTTTACTGCCAGGGTATTTCATAGCCGCTTCTAAAGCAATAGGGACTTCATTCAACGTTTAGTTCTGATGTCAAGGCTAATAACACACTCAATAGAAGAAGAATTTGGTGAAAATGTTATCACTTATGCAAGAAGCTCCTAGGGAGGGCAGGGGAGGCACCATCAGGTATGGACCGGCTTGGGTAAAACAGAAGTGGAGTAGATGGTTCTAGAGTCAGAGAATCTGGGAAAAGTCCATGCCGGCTGAGAGACTGAAATTTTCTGCTGATACAAAAGGGGGGGGTTGCTCAGAGGACTTCCAATCAGACTGCCCAGATGTGACCCCACAGGAAAGAAGAGTGGGCTCACAAAACATCTGTACTGAAACACAGAAGTCAAGTCAGACTCCCCTAAATCAAATGAGCCAATCAGACCCTTTCTCAGGAATCTGGACTCAAATTCCAGGGCCTGCTGGCCTGGGTGGCTGGAATTAAGGGATGTATCAAATTCAGGAATGGCTATTTTCCTTTCAAAAAGTAGAGAAGTAAACAAAGTCAGTCTTTAGAGAGAGTAAGACAAAACGGATGTACAGAGAGACTCAAAGGTACGAAACGTAGCCTGGCCTTGACCCCACAGCCTTCCACAGCCCATGCCTGCCTCGCCCGAGTGACACTAGGCTGGCTCCCTGGTGTCAATGAGGACCTTAGCTGGAACCCAGAAGGAAGATTATCTACACAGGCTCACCGCTGTGGCGACCATCCAGATGAGTAAGAAAGACATTTCCTAGGAAGGAGAGACGGCATCGAGCATGGGACCTGATGCAAAGTAGACATGAATAGATGTCTACCATAAAGAGATGAGCAAGGACAGGGGTGATAGGTGAGAGGGAGAGGAGCTGAAACTTCTTCAGGGAAATGCTTCATTTTTTAGCCATTGCTCTAGCTTCCTGTCTTGCTGCTGTGATAAAAACACTCTGAGGAAAGTGGCTGATGGCAGGGAGGGTTTATTTGAGCTTCCGTCTCCAGGTCACGCAGTCCCTCTTGAGGGAAGTCAGAGCTGGACCTTAGACAGAACCTAGAGCAAAAACCGTGGAGGAACCAATGTCAGCTGCTGGCTGACACCTCTTCACTCACTTTCTTTTCTACAGCCCAGGACCACCTGCCCGGGAAACGGCGCCAATCACAGTGGGCTGATCCCTCCCACGTCAATCAAGATAATCGGAACAAACCCCCACTAATACGTCCACAGACGAGCCTGATAAAGACAATTGCTCAACCGAGACTCTTCTCGGGCAATTCTAGGCTCTGTCAAGTGGAGAGTTGACGCTAACTAAATCACCCATAATTCTCTCTTTCAAATTTAAACTCATGGGCAAAAGGAATCCTTCACGCACCAGTGGGTTCTAACGAATTCATCTGTGAAATGGGAAAATGTAAGAGCAATGCGTCCCTCACTACCGTCACTGTCGGGACTGTGACAACGCCTCCATGCTCCGTCCTCAGACTCCGCTACATCTCACCAGGAAGACCGGCTGGCACACCAGCTCAGGCCCAGACAAGAGAAAGCTGACAGAGAATATAAATGTGTCCAGAAGAGGGGAAGGGGAGCCGGGGCCGAGAGGAGACAGAAGAACCGGGGGTCCACAGCGAAGCTGCTCCCAGAGCGGGCACAAAGCAATGCCCAACACTAGACCTTCTGGAATGTGGACAGAGGTGCAAAAGGACACGAGCTGCTCCAAGAGTCAGATTTACCATCTGCTGCCCAAGAAACTTTACGGCGGTGGTTCTCAACCTGTGGGTCGTGACCCCTGCGGGGGGTTGCTGATCAGATATGTACATCATGATTCATAACAGTAGCAAAATGACAGTTACGAAGTAGCAATAAAATAATTTTATGTTTGGGGGGTCACCACACCATGAGGAACTGTATTAAAGGGTTGCAGCATTAGGAAGGTTGAGAACATATTCCTTAACCATGACCTGCTTTAAAAAAAAAAAAAAAAGTAAACAAAAATGAGGCCAAAAATGAGGGAATGTTCACAAAATATTATAATTCTAAGGATTCCTTTTTTAAAAAAAAAAAATCCAAACAGACTAAATTACTAGTGTTCTACATTAGTGGAAGACCTGTTAAAGATTTGCCTGACTTTATTAATGTTTATAGAATAATGTGGAATAAAAGCACAACCTAAACCCCCAAGGCCATGACAACCAGAAGCATTTGGGGAAATAGCTCATCTTTTACTACGTAATACTTACGATAATGCATTTTAATGAACAGGGTTGTCCTGAAATTAAAAACTAACCACTGTTGGGTTGGGGATTTAGCTCAGTGGTAGAGCGCTTGCCTAGCAAGTGCAAGGCCCTGGGTTCGATCCTCAGCTCAAAAAAAATAAAAAATAAAAAAAACTAACCACTGTTATGAAGACCAAATTTGCACTTTTAAAAAAAAAAAAGGTTTATATTAGCCTAGAATATATAACGACTTAATCTTCAAATTTAAGAATTAAGGAGGTTCAATAAGTGAGCGATTTCTGCTTTAGCCCCTTGGCATTGTGGGAGAATGCCCGCCGACCGTCTTGAGTGACCTGGAGAACTACGACCCCAGTGTCACTAAGGAGACACGGGTCATTGCTATGGCATTTCTCATCACACCAGCAGTGTGGCCTGGGCGTCATTTTATTAACTATCCATGGAAGTTCTGCCAAATGGAACCCAAGAGTCAAACCACTCCCGGGAGAAAAATCAGGTCTTGATGAACTATTCAGTGCCTCACAGTAACTCCACGGCTGCAAATTAGAGAATATATTAGGTTCCAAAGAAATCAAAATACTAGAAAACCGTGAGCCCGTGTGACATGCTACACCAATGCTAGACAAATTTTAGCAATTCTCTCAATTTAATTTTCTTTGAAAAATATGATCATATAAAATGCCAGTGGGAACTAAGCTTATAATGCTAATCAACTATTAAAAGAAAAATAGCACAGCACAATAGAAATATGATAAAATTTAGAAAGCCATCCAATCTATGGCCAATAATAGACTTAAAATTAGATACTTCAGACCTAGGTCAATGAGTCACTGTGGTGTCCTGTTCGTGGGTGACACACGTCTTTAGTCAGGCAACAGCTATTTCAGCAAGAGGGTTGATCATGAGTGCATTTATAACTAACAATAATAATAATATTTATTCAGTGTGTGCTGCGAGAAAAATGTTATCATTAAATATTTGACATATGCAACTCTGTTGACTTCACTAAGACCTCTGGACATGCTATTACTGCTCTCCCTTCCCACACGAAGTCATCCCCTCAGTGCCACATGGCTACTAAGAGGAGCTTGAATCTGAACTTAGGGTCTACCTGGTTCCATTAACGTGATAAGTTTCATTCTATGAATTTATCCTGGAAAAGTAGCCAGGGGTATAGTTAAGGATTTATATGCAGTAATGTATATTTTAGCTTTTTTTTACAATAACAAAGTACTGAAAAGTATTTAAATGTCCAGCAATAAGGAATTACTAAGGAAACTACCACATGTCCACAAGGCTCAATACAGTGTTAAAGAAAACAAGCCATGAATTCTACAGGGTGGGGGAGTATATGGGAGGGGTTGGAAGGAAGGAGGGGAAAGGGGGGATTATATAATTATATATTTTTTTTAAAAAAATAACAATTCAATAAAATAGAATCACTAAAGAGTACTGCACAGGAAATTTTCTAATGGAATAGAAAAATAAAAATTATTTATGAAAATATCAGCTGGGCATGATGGCACACGCCTTTAATCCCAGCACTCAGGAGGCAGAGGCAGGTGGATCTCTGAATTTGAGGCCAGCCTGGTCTACAGAGTGAGTTCCTGGACAGCCAGAACTACACAGAGAAACCCTGTCTCAAAAAGTCAAAAACAGAAAAAGAAAGAAAGAAAGAAGGAAGGAAGGAAGGAAGGAAGGAAGGAAGGAAGGAAGGAAGGAAGGAAGGAAGAAAGAAAGAAAGAAAGAAAGAAAGAAAGAAAGAAAGAAAGAAAGAAAGAAAGAAAGAAAGAAAGAGCATTGGCACCGGAGACCATTTCCTAAATAAAACACCAACAGCTCAGACCCTGAGCACAACCATTAATAAATGGGACATCTCAAAATTAAGAAGCTTTTGCAGGGCAAAAGACACAGTCAATAAGACAAAAAGACAGCCAACAGAATGGGAAAAGATCTTCACCAACCCCACATCTGACAGAGGATTGATCTCCACAATATATAAAGAACTCAAGAAACTAGACATCAAAATACTGAACAGTCCAGTTAAAAAATGGGCTAAAGAGCTAAACAGAGAATTCACAAAACAAGAATCAAAATGGCTGAAAGACATTTAAAGAAATGCTCAACATCCTTAATCATCAGAGAAATGCAAATCAAAACGACTCTGAGATACCACCTTACACCTGTCAGAATGGCTACGATCAAAAACACCAATGACAGCCAATGTTGGAGAGGATGTGGAGCAAAGGGAACACTCCTCCACTGTTGGTGGGAATGTAAACTTGTACAACCACTGTGGAAATCAGTATGGCGATTTCTCAGAAAATTGGGAATCGAACTACCTCAAGACCCAGCCATCCCACTCTTGGGCATATACCCAAGGAATGCTGATTCATACCATAAAGATACATGCTCAGCTATGTTCATAGCAGCACTATTTGTAATAGCCAGAACCTGGAAACAACCTAGATGCCCATCAACAGAAGAATGGATGGAAAAAAGATGTGGTACATATACACAATGGAGTACTACTCAGCAGAGAAAAACAATGAAAGCATGAAATTTGCAGGCAAATGGATGGAACTAGAAAAAAATCATCCTGAGTGAGGTAACCCAAACCCAGAAAGACAGTCATGGTATGTACTCACTCATAAGTGGATTCTAGATATAAAATAAAGAACAATCAGACCACAGCCCATAGAACCATAGAGGCTATATATATAGTATGGAGGTCCCTAGGACGACTGTGGCTTATAATAAATTTCGGTTCTACTCAATTATTGAAAAAAAATAGCCAAATGAATGGAAACACATGAACTATGAACCAAAGGCTCAGGGGCCCCCAGCTGGATCAGGCCCTCTGAATAGGTGAGACAAGTTGATTGGCTTGATCAGTTTGGGAGGCAACTAGGCAGTGGGATCAAGTCCTGTGCTCATTGCATGAGTTGGCTGTTTGAAACCTGGAGCTTATGCAGGGACACTTGGCTCAGTCTGGGAGGAGGGGACTGGACCTGCCTGGACTGAGTCTACCAGGTTGATTGCAGTCCTTGGGGGAGGATTTGCCCTGGAGGAGGTGGGAATGGGGGGTAGGCTGGGGAAAAGGAGAGGGTGTGGGGGGAGGAGAATAGGGGAACCCATGGCTGATATGTAGAACTGAATGGTATTGTAAAATAAATAAATAAATAAATAAATAAATAAATAAATAAATAAATAAATAAATAAGAAAATACCATGTAAAATAGTATATATGGTTAAAAATAATATATAGAAATTTATAAATATATGTGTATATTATATGCATATACAATTGCATGGAGAGGGAGGGGGGATCTGGATGTGGGTTTGTCATCCTGATGCTACTGACATTTTGTATTGGAATTTTTTTTTACACTGTTTGTGATTGAACCCACAGCCTCTGCATGCTGGGCTAGTATTCTCTTACTACTGAGTTACATCCCCAGCATGTGGTGGGTACTTCTTTGTTGCAGAAGGCTCTCCTGTCACACTGGATGCTGCTTATCAGCATCCCTAGCCTCTACTCACCAGACAGCAGCAGCAGTCCTAGGTTGTAACAACCAAAAATGTCACCAGGCATTGACAACATTGCCCCAGGGTCAGATCTGCTACTCGGGGTAGTAACAGATGACATTTATCGATATGCATTGTAGTATTTTCCAAGACGTCTAAAATTACATTTGTAGTCCAGGGGAGGGGGAGGGATGTTCTATGAGAAGGCAAATTTACTAATAAGGGAAGCAACGGTTTGTGTTTTATGAATAAGCTGCAATCATGGAAAATAGGTATCCCAGGCACTGTGGGATGTCGACTGTGACTTTTCTTCCATCGGATATCAGTTAGCAAGGGCTGAACAGAAAGAAAGAGAGGAGAAAAAGGATGGAAAATAGCCGCCATCTTTCTACCTGCGTCAGGTACATCCGGGCAGTAACAGCGGAGAGAGGCGGGTAAATGAGGATCGGTTTCGTTGTCTCGCCCACGGCGTCGCCGATGAGTTTCCCATTGGCGGAATAAGCCGCGATGGCAAATATGTACTTTTCATTGGTTTCTAACCCTTTAATTTCAAAGGTGCTTCTGCCGTCGGCTGGAATCTGTGAAGGGAAACACTTGGGCTCTAACTCAGAAAATTACGGCAGTGTGACGATTAAATCATCATTGGATAAACCTTTCTCCCTGGCCGCCGGATCTTCGTTGGGACTCGAGTTGGAATTGGTGTCCATTCTCCGCTGTGATGACTTCACAGGGAGAACACACACACACAAGGTTGTCATCAATGAGGCTTCGGGGCAGGGAGTGTGACCTACCGCTTCTCCTGAGTTGGGGAGGTGGTTGTTGTTCAGTCTGACTTTACTGTAGCTTCCGCCTGCTTTGCACCCCAGGACGCAGTACCAGGACACCTGGCGGGGAGAGAGAGAGAGAGACAGCCGTCAGCGGCCGGCCGGGGAGCACTTGATTTCCTCTGTCTGGACGCAGCAACATCAATCACCGTCCGATGAGAACAGAAGCTGCTCGTCTGTTAAACTATGAAATCTAAACTTATGTGTGCGCATGTCATCTTTCAAAAGGAACAGCAAATGTGGGGCTTGCTTACCTGGGACAAACAAGACGAAAATGTTATTCATAATCTCTCCCATCTCTCTCTCTCTCTCTCTCTCTCTCTCTCTCTCTCTCTCTCTCTCTCTCTCTCTCTCGTGTGTGTGTGTGTGTGTGTGTGTGTGTGTGTGTGTGTGTGTGTGTGTGTAGGACAAACACGGTTCGTCCTTATTTGAGATAATATCATTGTTGTCTTTCCACGTAAAAACAGCAGGCTAGCTAGCCCACAAGCCTCCTATTACAAACCCTCATGCTGTGTGTCTGGCTTTTATATCAGTTCTGGAAATTCGAACCCAGATCCTTATGCTTGCTTGGCAAGCACTTTTACCCCCTGAGCAATCCCCCCACACACACCCCCGGCCAGGCCTTCATTATTTCCTGCTCTAATTGCTATTAATCAAGCAGTTCATTGCACTAAGTAACATTAGTGAAGTGGCATATACTTTCCTTTTCGTTGGTACATACTCATTTTACGTAGCGACCACTTCATAAAGACATTTTCATGCAAGTACAACAAGTACTTTGACAGGCTGCTCACTCTCTTACCCTCCTCTCCTGCTCTTCTCGCTCACACCCGTCTCCCCTCTGCTGACACGTCCTGTATACATGCAGAACTTCATGCCTCTCCGCAAAAGATGGAATTTGAAAATGAGGGAAACATGCAACATTTGTCTATTGGAGTCCGATTGGTTTTGCTTAATATAGTGATCTCCACCCTTTTTCCTAAAGAACAATATGGTTCATTCTTTTTACGGCTGGATGAAACTCCAGTGTGTATATGTTCTACGTTTTCTTCATCCGTTTGTCTGTCCATGGATACCTAGGCAGGTTCCATAACTTAGCTATTGTGAATGCAGCGGAAAACACAGCCATGTAAACACCTCTGTGGTGTCCACACAGACCCAGGAGGGGCAGAACTTGGTCACATGGTAGCTATATTTTTGTTTTCTGAGGAGTCTTCACGCTAATTTGCACCATGGGGAGGGATGTGCTCTAATTCTATTTCCGCCAGCAGTCATGAGCACCCCCTTCTCCCGCCTCCCCCCCCCCAGCGGTTCCTGAACACCACCTTTCTCCTGACTCCTCTCCAGCATTTGCTGTTACTCGTTCTCTTAGTGACTGGCGTCCCAACTGGGGGAGATGGATCTCTCTGCACTGCTTTAGGTGGTTTTCCCTAGTGGCTAAGAAGAGTGAACCCTTTTCATATCATGGCTGGCCACTTCCACTTTGAGAACTGTCTGTTCATTTCTAGAGTTACAGGCCTTTGTGAGTCACCCGATCCAGGGCTGGGAACCGAGCCCGGGTCCTCTACAAGGCAGTGCGTGGTGCTCTTAACTGCCGAGCTATCTCTAGTCCCAGTTTTAGCCTTTCAAGTCCTCTGTATAATCTAAATATTAAGCCTCTGTCCGTGATATGACTAGCAAAGACTTTTCTCCCATTCTACAGATCCTCTCTTCACTGGATTCTTCCCTTGGCTATATAAAGGTTTGTTGTTGGTTTTGTTTTTTGGTTTTGTTTTTTGGGTTTTTTTTTTTATTTCATGAAATCCCATTTTCCAATCTTGATTTTTTTTTTCCTGAGCTATCACCATCCTTTTCACAAAGTCTTCTTCAGATTCAGCCTGTGTCTGCCTCTTGAGGGGTCTTCCTCCAGTACTTTTCGAGTTTCTGATCTCTTATTAAGGTCTTTGACCTATTTTGAGTTGATTTCTTACAGCCAGAGACCAGACTCTGATCTCCCGCCTCTCCGTGGTCTGCTGGCATGGTTTGCTGAGGAGGCTTCCTTTCTCCAGTGTGTCTCTTCTTCGGCATCTTTGTCAAAAATACGTGATGAATATTCACCACATCCCTTGGGTTGGAATTGCTACTGTCATGGGAGCCGAGATGCAGAGAGACTACATACACCTCTGCCTCGGAGCAAACAGATACAAAAGTGGATGCCAAAGACAATGTTTTCTTGAGGGACTCAGAACAGGGCTAGATGGGAAAAGAGGTCACCATCTAAAAGTTTTTTGTGTGACATGTCCACATGACAGAACCAGAGTAGAAAAGCGAGAGAATGAGGCACTAAGACACACACCACATTTTCAAACGCACCTAACCTAACCCTGGAGTCTAAGCCGCGGGAGTGGCTCTCAGCCCTGATTCCACTCTCGGTCACTTTCTAAAAGAACAGTTTGTACAGAATCGATCACTTTCTAAAATTATCAATAGCCAAGCCACCCGAGGCACCCTAGCTTCAACGAGTGAGGCTTTCTGTTAGAAGTATCTGACCCTTTGTGCTTCCTGAGAAACCTTCTCAGGTTAGTATGACATGTATGACTAATTAAGGGTGCCAGCCAACAGGAGCAGGAAGAGAGGGAGAGGAGAGAATGCTGAGAAACTGTGGGCTGGAAGAACACAAAACACCAACCCCAAAATAACGGACTTAGCACCTCTTCATTACCCATACAAAGAGTATGCTTTCCGTGGGGGGCGAGGTAGGGGGGCGGAAAGACTGTGTGGTATGACAGCCTGTCGTTGCTCTAAATTATACCACACAAACCAGAATCTAGAGGGCAAATTCTCCGTAAAAGCATTTTTACGGGGCAGATTTTGTCTTTTTATTTTGCTCCTACTTTGTGTAACACGAGGAAGCAATGTGTAATTAGAATCTACATAATAGAGACGGTGTGAACAAATCACTAACTTTGCAAATAAGATTTTATAGACAATGTAAGTAACGTTAGCATGTGCAGCCTTAGAAACAGATTTTAATGAAACCAAAGCCTGAAGAAGAGTTCTCCCTAAAACAAAAGATGGCCAAACCCGCCAGCCAGCAAACTTACACGAGCCCACAGCACCACCTAGTGGTGACGAAGGGGAAGCAAAGGCTAGACCTTTCTGAACCAGCTCTGGGGGTGAGCAATTTACACAAATGTTATTGTATATGTACCATTAAAAAGCACAAGAGACACGGGTCAAATATGAGGTGCTAGTGTCTTCTCATGGTCAAGCAATATAAAACAAAACATTCGCCAAATAGCAATACCAAAAAACTAGAGTTTGAGTTAAACCGAAACATTTGGAAACAAATAATAAATCCCATACCCCTCATTCTGTACCCATTTTTCTAAAACCATTAGCACAGATTTCCAAAATCTCCAAGGTTGAACTCCCAAAATGATGTTATTTCTACTCCCACAATGTCAAAGAACAAAGCAACATGAAGGTGACAATATTTCTCAAGAAAGGCCATCCCCACCGCAACCCATCTAAAGCCACTCAAGGATAAGCTGCACTTCAGCCAGGTTTCACTTGGTGCCTGTCAACCCACACAGAACTTGACAGCCAACAGACATTCCTGAAATAGCTCATTATATAGAACTGATGGAAACTATCACAAAACAATGCAATCACAGCCTGTGACTCCAATAATTGTTCAGATAAACTCTATTACAGAGGCTTAACAAAAGTAGCAAAAAGTCAACAGATAATATGTGGAGAATGCTATATAATTAGTTCAGTTTATTTTTTCTCACATTTTTTGTTTGTTTATTTTTTTTAAAAAAAGACTTGGATTCTCTGTGTAGCCTTGGCTGTCCTAGAACTCGCTCTGTAGACCAGGCTGGCCTCGAACTCACAGAGATCCACCTGCCTCTGACTCCTGAGTGCTGGGATTAAAGGTGTGTGGCACTACCACCTGGCTAGTTCCATTTATTTTTTAATAAAATATAATGTGGAGTCAGCGATGATCACAAACTGATCTTTCTGCCTCCGCCTCCAAGGTGCTGAGATTAAAGGGACATGGCCCCACACCTCATGCATGTGGCCCTGGGGACAAACCAGGGACGTTGTGAGTGCCGGACAAGCTCTCTACTAACCACATACATCTCCAGCCCTATCTCGGCTTCTTTTCACGATCAACACACTGTACAAATGAAAAGAAATCTTCAGACTGCATTTGGCCTTTCTGAAGTGGGACTGCCAATAAGGAGAGGAGCTGGGGTTTTAAACTTAAATGTGCTCGACTTCAAAGTTTCTGCGTGCAAAATGCCCTAAAGATAATCAAAGATAGGAGTGCATTGTAGTACAACATCAAAGAGCATCGAAAGAGGAAAGAGTAATATTTAAAATATAAACTAGCTGGAGCCGGGGCCCTGTTAGGAAATGAAATCCCAAGTGTGGTTCCCACTTAGGCCAAGTTCCGGGACTCGGCAACAGGGAAAGAGGTTCATCCTAACAAATGCATAAAGATTTGGGACTGAAGAGACATTTGGATTGTCACTTGTTTCTACAGCGACTTGAGGTGAGTTTACACAGACTCTCTAGAGCAGTGGTTCTCAACCTCCTTCCTAACGCTGCGACCCTTTAATACAGCTCCTCACACTGTGGTGATCCCCCCACAACCCCAGCCGTAAAATGATATTTGTTGCTGCCTCATAACTGTAATTTTGCTACTGCTATGAATTGTAATGTAAATATGGGATGGGGTCACGACCCACAGATTGAGAACCAATGCGCCAGACCCACCACCTTCAAATTCCCATATCCTGTTGCTTTGTCTCCAACGCTGGCTCTCAGAGGAACGACCCTCTTCCTACTAACTACCCTGTGACCTGCTTCAGCCCTGCACCTTGAGCACGCTGCCAGCGTCCCAGGGCTGTCACTGGGACAAAGACACAGAGAGGGAGCATTTGTCTACTGCTTCTCCTTACTGCGTGTTTGAGATAGCTTTAGAGGGCAATTCATAAAGGGGAAACTATCATGAATAAATTAAGAGTAGATAAGACGTGAACACACTAATCTGATGTTCCGTGCTTATAAATAAGACTGTTCAGGGGCTGAAAAGACTAATAATGGGAGTCATTACAGTCATAAGAGCCCTCACGTCACATGGCATGAGGCAGCCCTGGGGAAGGGCACCATACCTTAACATCTGAAATAAACGGAGCAGGCTTCAGAGTCACGGAGCAGTGAGTTCGGGCCAGCAGGATGGGCGGGGGAGGGAGTCTGCTCTTCTTTGTTTTTGAACTCCCCAGGTACTTCTGATAGGAATATAGGGCGTTCTGCTCTGCTTCGATCTTCTCAATTAAGGCATACGCTTCCTGTAACGAAGTGTGAAAATAGAAAATACATTTCGGGAGCTTGAGCCGCCTTTGTATCTGTAGAATTCCCTTGTGGTAAGCGCTGTCTTTCTATATGCCATTTCTTGAACCTCAGAGACATACATAGATATACGTCAGTATGGGTTTTGTGGGATGATAAAAAACTACCAAATGAGCCTCATCCATGGAATCAGATGCATATGTCCAAATGTAATGGTCGTATATTAATAGGAGACATGTTTTACTTAAAATCCTCTGGATATCTATCATCATACTTAATTATGCTTTGAAAGTTCCTACCACAGACACCCGCGTGTATACTGGTAAACCACAAGCCTACCCTTAACACAACTCACAATGTGACTCTCAAGAAATATGAGTATTGATGCATGTGGTTTGCGAAAGGAATGTCACTAAGAGTTTATGTCATCAAGATGAAGTTAAAATAGACAAAAATGTTAATTCTGTAATTCTGAAGGTGAAGCCATCATTATTTCAAACAGATATATACAAAGACAATAGCTAACTCTCAGATCTAAACAGTATTTAAAAATCCAGATGAACTGCATCAGCAGAGATGTGTAAATTTCCTAACAAATACTAATATCACTAGTTAAAATAATAATAGTAATATTTGGCTCTCAATAATCACAGGCAAACCAAACATATTTGTCTTTACTTTTATAAGATATTTAAGCAAACTAGATTGAGTGTTTGGCAATCCATTCATCCAAGGACCCAGACTTGTTCCCAACACCCATGGAGTGGCTCACAATCCCCTATAACTCTACCTCCAGGGATCCGATGCCCTCTCTGGCTTCTGCGTGCACCAGGCATACACATGGGCACCTATTTATATTCAGGCAAACACTCATACACATAAAATAAAAATTCATAACTATTTTTAAAGATATTGGAACATTTTAAACATATACTATGAATTTCCAAAAACTCAATAAACTAGGAAAAAATGCTGATGCATCACTTAAATATTAAGTTTGGTTAATAGACAAAGTACTAAAATGGCAGTCTTGGTGTTCCTAATAAAACACTAAAGGAATTTCCAGTGAAGCCCAGAAAGAGATGGAAGGAGGCTACCATTCCATTGTATTCTAAAGCTCTACCCTGGTAACAAATGCAGAAAAGAAGCTCCGGCAGGTAAGAAGGCTGAAAATCTGTCTACCAAGTCCCAGGCACTCACATTCTGCTACAAGACGCCCATGTTGTTTCTCCTACAGGAGACATGTAGAGTTTGAAGTTTCCGTTTGGAGACCTGGACTTCAAGCTCGATAAAGAAAAGACTGGACATGGAGTTTGAGTATGCCTCCGACTGCTGCTCAAGGCTGGCTGCTCGAACTAGCACCCCATATAAGTATAGATTCTAGGACTGGAGTTTCAGACATGGTTCTTCCTAAAATAATAAAGGCTGGCCTGCGTTAAAATGAAAATTAACTCGTCCTCCTTTTCCTGTTTTATTTGTGTGGTTGGCACCCAGCTCTGAAAGCACTAGCAGCAACTGAAATGTATCTTCAATGATGCAGCTTCCAAAAGTCTATTTTTCTGGGGCTCTGGACGTGATTCTGCACTCGCAGGTTGCAAGTCTTAGCCATAAGCAAGGCCAGCTTGGAAGGGCCTTGCTTTTCTTTCCCTCAGGACGGGGTGCCTTGCATAGTAGCCAGGATGAACCATCACTAACACACAATAGAAATCCAGAAGTAGGGCTTGAACGTATAGACCGTGAACAAATGCTACGGATAGCCGTGAAGGACATCCAGAGCTGTCAGCCACTGCTGACTTAGGTGAGAAACGACACATCACAGGCTCTCCGGCTGCCTTCCGTCCTCCCACAGAAGTCAGGCCATGCCCTCTGGGACACAGCGACTTGAGGAGGCGTCATGATGTGCTGACCTCGAGCAACTTCTCTTCAGAGCTGCAATATGCTCATTTTCTTACCCAGTATCAGACTACTCCTCCTCAGCACCCCCCCCCCACGAGGCCGGGCTAAATTTTCTGGTGTGGAACCTCCGACCCAGGCCCCGTGAAAGCCTCTCTCAAAGTCGGAAAACATCCTGTGCTCGGGGGATCTGAAGGATTTCCTTTCAGGACGCCTATCACGCTGTACACGGCAGCTGCCTCTCCTACCGGACCGCTTCGTGCTGTCTCTCCTAACGAGGTGCCTCTCCATGTGGTTTTAGGGAAGACCATCTCTCTCCCTGCAAGCCCCCTCATGCTTCCTCTGCTAGGATGTCCCAACTCTCTTAATGCTCTCCTGGCTCTCTCTGGCCTCGAAGTCTGACCACATCCCTGTGGTCACAAGGCTGACTCGCCTATTAAAGCTCATTCTGAAGGGTAATTGTATGTCAACTCCTTTCCCAAACCAGCCAACCCGCTGCAGCTGACCAACAGCCTGCTCTCTGTTGTAACAAGTAAGTCTTTTTTTTTTTTTTTTTTTGGCTCGGTCTCTGGGCTCCTCGGCTTCTGGTTTTGACTTTCAGAACAACCTCGAGTATCTCCTGAAGGGCAAGCTTTCTTGCAGGAGTTTTTGTAACGGTCATGAACGTATCTTCCGGGTGTATCTCCCCATCTACTCCTTTACTTCCTTATGTACCTCTCCTAAACCTCTACAACCATTGACTCCCGTGCAATTCCCCCCTCCCAGGCAGCATCACATCTGTGCTGGTTCAAGACCTGCTCAAGCATCACCTCCACTGACATCTCCATGACAACCCCATGTTCGCAGGCCTCCCTCCCTACTCATCCTCACTAACTTTATTTCAGTGGGTACCGTATCGTATGTTATCCGTGTACCCAAATGTCCACGCCTTGTTACGAATGCCGTGATGGCAGGCAGAGTGCTTTGTTTACCTCTTTGGATTCAGTCACTGTGTTCTAAATGAAACACGAACTAAACCATGATGGTGGAGAAGGGGGTTTACTACCATACATAAACTACATGATAAAAATGTCCTCACTACCAATGTCTTGACCAACTTTAAGAAGAGATCCCTGACTCCGAACCAAAGTTTGTATCAAAAAGTAGTGGGAAAAAAAGTCCAAAATAAAGTCCTAGATTTGGGTCAAATAAATTCCATGACAGAACTGAAGACAGACTCTAATGCTCATTAAAAATGAAGTCCTAACTCACTAAGACAAAACTTACAGCTGCTAGTAAGATTCATTCATGAGAAAGTGTCTGGGGATGATTGAAGACCTTCAACCATACAGAAGGAAACATCTGAGGAAAAAAATCAAGAAGGAAAAAGTTCTCAAAAGCAGCTGTACACAATTTTGAAAGGGTGTCAATAAAGACGTGAGTGTTATCTACAACAATGCTTTGGAATACCAAGGGCTCACAAGTGCAAAATCTGGACAACATTCCCAGTCTTAGCTCACAAACTTGGTTCCCCAGACATGTCAGATGATGAAAATAGCTAACCTCTCCTGATAGCCCTTGGAAATTAGAACGGCTTGCCAAACCTAGAGGAAGAAATGACCCTTTTGCTGACCAAGGAAAAAGGTTAACCAGGACCCTCAATGCACAGGGACTTCTGCAGCAGGGCTGAAAGGAAGCAACCACGCTTCTCATGGCCATTTGTGCATCCGCGGGCTGCATAAACTGAGGCCCTAAGTATTTGTGTATGAATGCAAATGTCTCTGCCTATAGTTTCCATTAGAGAAAATGAGACGTGCCTCTCTTGAGAAGTGTGCCAATGCTTATGAAGACGGGCTGACATTAAATACATTTGACACGGGCCTGACACCCACAGTGCATCAGAGCGCTAATGGAAAGATGTAATGCAGTCCTGAGGGCATGATTAAGATGTACGTAAACAAGTATCACAAAGCCGTGGGGATGGAGTACCACATTTGCTACTGTCTCAGAGCCCTCCCTGAGGTCCATTCCGGGTCCCAGCGGGATGAGGAACACCTTGGAAGAAGATGAGAAGTAGGTTAAGTCATCTCCCAAGAACCCTGGCGAGGAATATTGCTGAGAATCAAAGACATGGTTTCAAAGATGAATCTAAGAAAAGGGATGGAAAGTGATGTGTCATCTCATGATGATAAATACAGCTGAGGCTCAGATAATAATTCTAACCAAATGCTACCGAGTGCTGAAAGTGAAGGGCAGAGTAATAATGGTAACAATATAATAATAATGGCTAACAGTTACAGACTGTTTACTCTGTACCAAAAGCTAAGAATTTTATGTGCACCATTTCATCAAGGCTTTCTAAGAATCTCCCTTTAATAGACAAATATGTTACTGTCTCATTTCTGATTTGGTTTGGTTTTGTTGTTTTTGTTTTTTTGGAGACAGGGTCTCACTATGTAGTATGTCTGGCCTGGAACTGACAATGTATACCAGGCTGGCCAGGAACTCACAAAGATCTGCCTGCCTCTGCCTCTGCCTCCCAAGTGCTGGGATTAAAGTTATACACCACCACACTTCGTAGACGAATATTTTGAGACAAGAGGTTGTCACTAACACAGAACATACAGCCAATCTCTGACAGAACCAGAACTCTACTCAAAGCCTATATACTCCTAACCCCATACCACTGTATTGAAATGCAAAGATAAGCTGGGGGGGGGACAAAAATCTTGGGGAAAAAAAACCTTGGGAAGGCAAACCAGATAAAGTTCACTACACTGTACCTTTAAGATAGATGAAAAATCTCTACTCTGTAACTGTACCCAAATCCACTGTCAGTATTTGAAACCCAGGGTTTAAACCATGATCACATTGTTACACCTAGCCTGTTATGAGCCACAAGGAAGGAGAGAGATAACACTTACAGGTTCCCAAAATTTTAATAATTTACCACATAAACAGGTCACTGATTGACAGGATCAAAGGACAAGGACTGGGGAGCCTTGTTTCTCCCGACAGCCCCGAGCAGGGGCATAAGTGGGCTTTATAAACACAAAAATCACAAACGTTTGTTGCCAAGCCACAGTTACAACTTTCAGCAATCAGGATTAGAGATTAGGGGCTTTCTTATGTTTTCCATCATTGCTAGTCGGTAGACAATGTGAGCCTTTCAGTCCAACCAATCAGATTCACTTGTTCCTTCTGTTGTTGGGAACAGCCGTGATGTTTCTAGAGAACTAAAGATACATAACAACTATTTCTGTGGTTTAGGGAGGAGGTTGATCAGCCATCTGGAAAGTTCTCGGCTCCCCCAGGGCTTGGTAACCTGAACTTTATTTCACCCTGCAGGTAAAATGGAGTCTGGAGTCAAAATGGCGGTACTTCGTTCGGCCAAGGTGCTTTTGCCTGCTCCCTTCGCTCATTAGAGGGGGTCAGAATCAGAAATGTCTCTGCCCTTCCATAAGGAAAACTGCAGCAGAGAACAGACATAAAGAACTGAGAGGGTCTCAAGAAAAAAAACAATTCACACGTCCCTCAAGAAAAACAAATAGGATTGAGTTGACTGGAATTCCATAAATAAGAAAAAAGAAATAAACTCTATACTGCCAGTTCAGTTCGTAGGATGGAATTATAGACATAAATTCTGGAAATAGTAAAGCTGGAAGCTACTAGAACTTCCAGTGATTCTCGTTTCCCTCATAGCTCTGCTTCCAAAATGAGACTACACAACTACATTCTGTACCAATAATAAAAACGAATCTACTAAGCCACAGTGCTCCTTTGCTGAGAGTTGGGGTCCTAACACTGCTGGTTTTTATCTCCACTGCGTTAGGAGAGAAATAGATGCAGCAATGAAGTTTCTTGGCAACAGAAGCTACAGAGAAAATGAAGTATGGGTCGAGGGGCAGGGGATTCCCAGAACAGGCAAAACAGGGTCATCACCTTCTCAGTAGCGAGCAAGCATAGCAATAGAGGGGTTGTAAGCGCCACCCCCTTACAGAGGGCACAGCCAGGGGTTGCCACTGGGGTGTGTCCACTAAAGTTGCAGTCTTTTCATATTGCTATGGAAGGTTCGGCTTCCCAAGAGGGAGCAATCAATGGGCCCTCTTTGCAGATTTAGCATCCTTGCTCTACCTGACCATATCTAACGGGAAGGAAGTAACCCCTCCTCCGGTGATATTTGGAAAGGGAAATGCAGGAAGCGGGATTACGGAACACTGCCCTGAAACCCCTTAGGAGCCTCTCAGTTTCTTTCCAGTGAAAGACATCATCTGCTAAGACATGAAGCGTCCTCTGATAGACCCCTCAGTGAACGGTCTAACGTGAGTCACGTGGTGGCTGCCTAACTCAAAAGGAGAAAAGCATCCAGTGGAGGTGCTGGGTGCCATCCCCTCCAATAAAGGGACAGCACAGAATACGAAGCTAGAGCTTTAACCCAGTCAAACAGCCGAGGCAGGAGAGTGGGACAAACGCATTCCTCTAAACAAGAGAAGAAGCTCTTCATCCCATTTGGGAGGCTAACATTATCAAAGGCCTGTCCCTTGTCTGTGGCAACAAACTGGCTCACTTTTAATTGGTTTGGAATCACAGACACTTGATACGATTATATAGATCCACAGGGCAGAAAACTTTTTGAAAAACCAAAACAGAGTATGAATTATTTAAGAGTTCCTAAGAGACCCAAGCTTTTCATACCTTTTTATGATATCAGGTGACACATCCATTACTGACTTGGGGACAATTTTATTACAGGACCCTGATAATGTAAAACATTTTGTGATATTCTTCAGGAGAGAATGATTGCCAAGGGAAAGGGGTTTATTTGTCTTCTTTAAGGAAAGAAAGTTTGACAATTATTTGAGTCATAACATCGCTGTTTAGGAGAGTGCCCCGAGGAGCAATCGTGACACGGTTAACACTTGGATGGAAACTGCCACTGAGGAGCAGCGGCGGCTACCGAAGATTCCGACCTCAAAATAAATATTCAACATGCTCCCAGCTAGTAAAATCCCTTGCTGGGGATCCCTTATAAAGAATGGCGCCTCTAAACACACCTCACGAGGCTATCTTAGGAGGACATGATACTCATAACTTAAACAGTCTTAGGAAACAAAAAGACGTGGAAACTTAGACTCCTGGTGTCTCCACTATCTCCCTCCCCGGCCTCAGTGGAAGCAGAGCTATAACAAGGAGATGGGAAGGAGACATCAAAGGTTTCAATCTCCTCAGACCCCAAAGGCACGTGGGATGAGTCCTGAGAGCAACACTTTTTAAAGAAATTACGTTTTATTCTCCATAGAAATGGGACTGGAGTGCCGGCGTCCTCTAAGCAGGCAGCCACGAAGTGTCTGCAGAAAAAAACAGATCTGAACACACCCAGACATCTTCCAACAAGGATCAGGCTCCTTGACCCTGTCAGCTCTGACCACCCATACATGCCATCGATCCCCGCCCCCAACTCAAATGCTGGAAATCCAAAAGCTCTTCCCTCATACCGCCAGACCAGACTCCCCCACAAGGATGGCATGGATCCATCCAAAGCCCTTAGCTCGCTGTGCAAGAAGAGCTCTTTGGATTCTTCTCCACTTTCCATCTGGTCTCATCACCCATCCTTCCTCCAACCTCCTCCTGCCCCACCACACCCAAGCCCCTCACAGTGAGTGACAGGCAGGACTACAAGTGTTCGACGACTCCTGGACTCTTGAGACTCCGCACACATCGCTCTCTGCCTGGAGTGGTCTCTCCTCCCGGTGCCTCTCATCTCTGGCTACTCAGTGTTCCTTCAGCGTTCAACTTTAGTCTCTGTCCAAGTTTTGAAAAGCCTACTTGCTAACCGCAAACGCTTCTAGCTCTTCTCAGACTCCCAATTTCTGGTCTCTGATGGGATCTTATAAAAAGGTCGGCTTTTGTGATTTTTCTATAACAATAAAATCTCCACCTTGATGCCTTATTTCCTTCCCTATTCAGTCTGAACTTGTTTTGTTTTTTCATACCATAAACGTTTAGTTCATATCTGTAATAACAAAGAGACTGCGAGCTGCAGGTTCGGAAAAGGAGCTGACACAATCACTCTTCATTACAGGCTGTGTTAGGTGAGAGAGCCCCGTGACCGTGAGGGAAATGGGAGGCCACGATCAGGCCCTGAGGTAGGAGAGCATTAAGAAGGGACTGTATCGCTGGGTGGTGGTGGCACGTGCCATTGATCCCAGCACTCCGGAGGCAGAGACAGGCGGATCTCGGTGAGTTTGAGGCCAGCCTTGGCTACCAAGTGAGTTCCAGGATAGGCAAGGCTACACAGAGAAACCTTGTCTCAGAAAAACAAAACATAAAAATAGCTGCCATGTACTACATGATTAGGAGAGCTAGAAAAAAAAAGAGGAAGCCTTCAGAGAACTTCCCTGAGCAAAGGAAAGATGTGATTTCCATATATTTTTAGAGGGTGGCAGAAAATTCCACAGCACCTAATTTATGATTTAGTCCATCAATGCCTATACTGCCAACTTTCATGGCTGCAGGGAACCTGGCCTGACTTCTGAGGGAGGCAGCTAGGAACTCTGCGGCCTAACAGCATCAGTTTAAAAAATTAATAATCCTACGCAAGTCTTCACTGTGACAAACATTCTGCTGTCATTGCTACTAAAGAGATCACATCAGGATATATCAGACCACCATGAAGAAGGAGCTTCTAAAAATTCATGGACTCTAACACAGGAAGACTCTCAGTGTTCTAGCCAGGCCTTTTCCTTGGACTCAGCTTCTACCATCATTCATCCCTGTTCTCAATTCCTTTTCACCTCCCCTTCTCGTTCCAAGCATCCCCCTCTCCACTGCTGGCAGAAATCCTTGCTTCCTGCATTATGAAAGTATTGAGGCAAGACAGCATCAGCTTCCCACTGCCCCCACACCAGCAAGCTTCTTACATCTGCAACTATCCATTGTTCCTTCCTTTCTGCACCAAAGGACCACGTGCCTGCCTTGTAGCCTACCCCTGGTCTAGGCTTTCCTTCTCCTCCCCTTCGCTTTCGTGGCTGTTTGTACACAGGTTAGCCTCTCTTCTGTCTTCCATTTCTCTCTCGGTTCTGCCTTTTGATCCTTAGCATACTCACATACTCCACATACGTGTTCTGTCTTCAACCTCTCCTAACTGACCCAGATTTGACCCGGTTTTTCCTTGTCTTATTGGCCAAGTATAATAATAATACTTGTAGCATTATTTTCTGTTTCATGTAATATTCACTAGGTCAGTGTTCTATAGGATACCTCCCAAAGTCCCATGTATTAAAGGTTTAATCAACAGTCCTGGCACTGGAAGGCAGTAAGACCTTTAATATGGGGACATACTTTTAAAGGGGATATTTGGATTCCACCTCTCTCCTTCCTAGCCACCATGAGGTGAGTGGGTTTCCTGACAGCAAATACTTCCACCATGCTCTACCGTATCACCACTACAGACCCAAAAGCAGAGGAACTAAGTGACCATGAACTCGAATCCCTAAACTGTGAGCCAAATAAACATGGCTCCCTTTACAATGTGTATCTCTACACATTTTCAGGAAGTGTTGGGACGCTAACAAACACAGATAATGCTATCAAACTTTTATAGGTCACACACAGCACAAAAGTGAAGATCTTCTAACATACGATGTGACTACCTTCAGAAAGTTCTATTAAAACCTCATGCCATGAATCAGAAAAAAAGACAAAATAACATCTAGCATGAGACCACATTAAAAGTAGCAACAGATCTAGGGGGTGACTCAGTGGTCGAGCGAGTTCTTAGCAAACATGAGGCCTTGCATTCCGTCCCCAACACTAAATTTTTTCACAGACATCAATGAGAAGACCGCTCCATATGTCAGCAGCCGCCTGTTTGGATGAAACTACCTCAGCCAGGCTTTGTGCATTTTAATTCTGATACAAAGAGTGTACGAGGTGGGCCAGTGTGGCTCTAATTTTAATTTCTCTTATTTTTTGACTCCTTCCCATGTCAACTGTCTCTAGAGACAAAAAAAAAAAAAAAATTCATTTCAAAACAGCTCAGGACTGTGGTATAGCTTAATCTCCCTCCTCAGGCTACTCTATGTGAGGTGGTCCAGGAAGTTCACAATTGGATGCCAAAGAACAAAACATGTTCTCTCTCTCTCCTCTCTCTCTCTCTCTCTCTCTCTCTCTCTCTCTCTCTCTCTCTCTCTCTTTCTCTCTTTCTTTCTTTCTTTCTTTTTAAGACAGGGTTTCTCTGTGTAGCCCTGGCTGTCCTGGAATTCTCTCTGTAGACCAGACTGGTCTTGAACTTACAGAAATCCACCTGTCTCTGCCTCCCGAGTGCTGGGATTAAAGGCATGTACCACCAAACACCCAACTCAAACCCTGTTTTTAAAAGATAAGCAAAGCACTCATTTTAACACAAGTTAGATGTCAGGACTAGAAGGAGAAATGGAAAGACGAAATATTACCATCAACAACTTCCAGGAAGTTGCACACTCTGCATCTTTCTCGAACAGTAAGAGAGCCTTCTGCATCAGGTAGCAGGCTTTCGACAACTTGTTCTTCTTTATTTTATTCCTGACAGTTGACTCTGGGGAAACAAACAGATAGTCACTCAAAGATCAAGATCAAAGTTGTCATCTACATTGATTGAGCTATACAGGATCCAACACTAATCACCTACCTGAGAAACATGCAGGGCGTCTAGGTTCCTTTAACTTTTCCCAGCCTTTGGTATTTGTGCTAACAGTGTGAGTCTGCAAAACTGAAAAACACCACCAATTATAAACCAAACAGAAACCTTGTTTTCCATGCTGGGGAACAAACCCATGACCTTGGGCATGCCAGGCATGTTGTGCTCAACCACTAAGGGATAAGCCCAAACCTTGGTTTATTTTTGGCTGAAACAGGATCTCCTTATTTGGCTCAGGCTAGTCTTGAACTTGCTTTGTAGCCCAGGCAGGACTCCAACCTATAATCCACTTGCTCTAGCTTCCCACATGTTGGAACTACAGGCTTGTACCACCACACCCAGCAGGTTGTAGTTTTATTCTCACCTTTTCTTTTTCAGTGGTGTACCTCAGGACATAGAATTTCCAAATATTTATCAATTATCAAAATATTTGATTTTCTGTTTCATCGTAAGTAAAATCACATTGTGGAACTCGTATCTACTTTCTCTTCTTACATAAAAATGGCAAGTCCTGATGCCAAACTGTCCCTTGTCCTTTCTGGAAAAGCTGGGTCACCATGGTTCCTGGAAACGTGAGTCCTCCAGGACAGTGAAAACCTAACAGCTTTCACCTAAGACACAAAGGACTGCAGATGTCCAGTTTGTGTCCAGGTGGGATCAACCATCACGGTGGTGCAATAAAAAGGATGAGGGATATATCGATGGAGCTCTGGGGCCCATGACATGGAAAGGACATGACTCTTAGGTCTGGTCCACAAGAGACCTGGCTATTTTGTTTCTGTGGTGTGGTGATTCGAATAAGAACGGCCCTCATAGACTCATGTATTTGAATATTTGGTCCATAGTTGATGGAACTGTTTTGGGAAGGATTGGTAGGCGTGGCCTTGTAGGAGGAGCTGTGTCACTAGGGGTGAACTTTGAGGTTTCAAAATCCCATGCCAGAGCTAGTCTGTCCGTCTGTCTGTCTGTCTGTCTGTCTGTCTGTCTCTCTCTCTCTCTCTCTCTCTCTCTCTCTCTCTGCCTCCAACTTGCAGGCTCAGATGAAGGCCCTCAGCTGCTGCTCCAGTACTAGGCCTGTCGTCTGCGGCCTTGCTCCCCACCACGGTGGTCATGGACTCACCCTCTGAAACTGTAAGGAAGCCCCCAATTAAGTGTTTCTTTTGTTTCTTTGCTCATGGTGTCTCTTCACAGCAACAGAACAGTAACTAAGCCACGGGGTTTCCTAAAGAACCCTGAAAGCACGCCCCTTCTGTTGAGTTTTGTTATTTGTGTTAATGAGTGTAAATGATAGCGACTGATGAAAAAATAGAAGCAGATACCACTGGAGGATAAGAACTCTCGGTGCAGATATGGATGAGTCATAGTAAAAGCTGTGGTCGTCGGTGGGCGGCCACCGAGAAGTTCTTGAATAAGAAAGGCACAAATAGAATTCCTGGGGGCTGAATCTGGAGGCAGCACACTTGAATGAAGAAGGACGGACGGAAGGAAATAACAGCCTGTGCTAGGGTGGGAGGTCAATAAAGCAGCAGCGGAAGAGACGAGGAGACGCGGGGATACAGCTTGGGACCTTAACTGACTCCACAAAGATGGAGCTCAGGCCTCCTATCCATGCCCGTGTGTGGTCCCTCATGAAAACCCGTTTGGCCTTCAAAGACCTGATGAACAACAGTCAGAGAGTCAACCATTAAATAGTAACCCCCAGAGCGCACAAAGCCCTATTCTTCCATGAAGGATGATATAGGAAATAGTGAGTATTTTTGAAGGAAACCAGACACAATCATTCTATTGAGCTTTAAATGGCATTTCTGAACCACATATTTTCAGCTGCAAATAATGTTTATGGCTAATTATTCTCGGAAAGCTTGTTTATGTAACAGAAACGTTCTATCGGACTTTCATTTTACTTATGATGAAACAGAGCTGCTTTCATTATTATCTGCTCCCCTCTACATCTAAAGGGTCACATAGAAAACAGTTTTTAAAGCTATGTAAATGTTTAAAATAAAATGTAAAAGGATGAAAACATAAGAAGGCAAAAACAAAGGATCTTGGTAGGTACTAAATAAATGCTTGTTCTATTGAGTTCACAAAACCCCAATAACTTACTATAAGCAAACAAATATAATCATAGTCTTTTAGAAATCTACTGACCTGCCATGAAAAGTGTAAACTGATAAACAAAAGTATCTGCTGATATTAATCCAAGGAGAAAAAAATAAAGTAATAAAAGTTATTTGCAAAGTGGGCAACAAACACAGGTACAAGATTTAATCCACTCTGCCCTTGACTGGCGCTTAAAATGCATTCTGTGTGGTTACTTCAGGGTGACTGCTACCTTGCAATTGGTCAAGAAGTACAACGGCTATGCGGTGCTGAGCTTGGATTAATTCGAGATGCAGATCCATCATGAAGCTATTCGGTGCGATTGGCTTGTAAGTATCCCCCTCTGTGTCATGAGAGTACTTTAGTCCGGGAGAAGTGAAGAAGAAATTAAAAAGGAAAACGGTTATCAAAACAACCTAAAAAATGCCTCTGCCTTATTATCTTTCAAGTTCTGTCTTATTCATAGCCATTTAATTCTGCTCACTTCTAGCCCTGAGCAGCTGGCTCACGTGACGACACGTGTCCTCTCAGAGTGTCCTCTTCACTGACAAACTCAGAGACACCACTCTCCCTGATTTCTTTTGGGAAGAGCTATTTCTGGCCTATGAGAGGAAACCACACTTTATGTGCCTCCTCGGAAAGCCAGCTCTTTTCCCGCTTAAGGAAAACGTGGACCGAATGTGAGGTTGCCCCCTCTCACCTTGACATAGCAATGGTCAATTGTTGATGATCCATCTGACAGAGTAGTTAACATGGAGTTCCAGTTCATCCCGGCGATGGCTTTATCGAGGAGTTCATATGCATAAAACAGCTGTTCCGAGGGTGCTCGCTGGAATAATTTCACAAACAAAAAGGAAGAGCTGAAACTCCTTTGAACAATCACCCAAAAGCGAAGAGCAGAAACAGTCTGTCCCATGCCAGCCACGCTCTGTCTCTTACTAAATATGCTGAGCTTCAACTAAACACCGAGTACTGTCGATGAAGATGAAAATAATATAGTTCACCATTTTCCAGAAACAAACTTTCACAAATATACATTTCAGTTCCAGTCATTGTCTTCAAAATTCTACTTCATCCAACACGCAGGTAAATGTTAAATATGAACTTCACGTAAGTTTAGCTATTTTTCACACACTTACATTTTAAAACTTGCTACTTTTTTAAATCTCAGAAGATAAGAGCTGGAAATTTAGACTTTGGGTTCATAAAAAAAACAACACAGAATGATTTTTAAAGTCTACACATCTTTTTTAGCATCGTTATTCTCACGGGGAGACTAGTACAGAACAAAGAACCAACAGCCATGTCCAAGTGCTTTTCTCTGAATCTTTTACACATATGGACAAAACCAAAGCGCCCTGGGCTACCATCCACAAAGTCACTCTGCCTCGTTACCCCAACAAGGAGCCACTTCCCCTGAACCTTTTATCATTCATTTGTGCTACCTGATTTTTTCCACTCTCACCATACAGGTGAGACCAATATGTAACATCACTTTTTAATTTCTAAATACTTTTAAAATTCTTCCAGGTGGTTTCTTCACTCGACCACAGACTCAGGCTGGTGTTGGTACCTTAGTGATTCAGGCAGAGTATGGTAACGCCACAGGAGCTCTCTAAGTACCCCAAGCAGAAGGGGGTTGAATGCACACAACCTGGATCCCCCATGTTTTTCAACTGTTGGTGAGAAGTTATCTCCCTGCAGTTCTCCAGAGCTTCCTCGGAGTCTCTGTGACTCAGGGACCCTGGGAGGCAGCTGACAGCAGCCTCAAGCACCAGCACCTACTGCAGTGGTACAGATGGATTGCAAGAGCCTGCTCAGCCCGGCGGGTAAATTCACATCTTCCTTCCGCTACCGCAGAGTAAGAACCTCTCATCACAGACTCGGTCAAATGTTCCTCCGTAGAAGACTAGCCAGCCAGGACCGTCCAGAAGTGACATGCTGCAAATGCAGTTCCAGGAGTTCCCTGGAATCCAAAGGTGACTACAGATAGGAAATGCAAGGATGCTCGGCTGACTCATACTCGTGTAGGATGGAAGATGCCATTCTGAAGAGCATGTCACCATTACTATGAATGTGCTGACGGACATGTAGACCACTACAACTAAATACCCTGCGATGAGCTGTGTCTGTGCTTGAAACCAAATGATCACTTCCTGTACGGTCTTTACTGCTCCTTTTTTTTTTTTTTTTCCTGGTTCAGTCTTCACTTGTCTAAGACTTCTAAAATATGTTGAATAGGAAAATGGTGGCTACCCGAATGTGGTTTTATCAGAATAAAGGGACAGTTTTTAATCTTGTACCATAGCTAGGACATTAATTGACAGTCTTTGGATGGTTTGCTTTATTGGGTGAGAGACCTTCTATTTCCAGCTGCTAAATGTTATGTTTTGAAAGGTTGGCTGTTGCTTCTGTCAAGGGCTTCATTTGCATCTCGTTGTGAACTGGTGTGGCCATGTTTTTCTTTACTCTTTGATGTGGGGATGTGCTGTACTGCATTACAGAGTGCTAATGTTGAATCAATCCCCACCAACAGTCACAGGCTCAGGGAGGCTTCCAACCACTCAAGTTATCTGTTCAACTAACAAAACAACTTGAGGATACAGCCAGGGCTGCAAATCACTGGGGTGAGACTTTCTCCCATTCACTCCTCCTCTCAGGACTCAACCTGAAATATCTCCCTATAAAACCGATTTTTTTTTCTAATATACTTTTACAGTATTTTTTTTCTAGGATGTAGTCTTTTGTAGGTTCTAACTTTATGGGGAGGCTCAATGCCAACTCCATCTTTCATGAGCTGAAGTACTATCTCCTTCCCCTAGATTAGCTGTTAAAAAACAAACTATGCTTGCTTGTAACTACGCCCAGCAACCCGATGCGGCATCCACCTGCATGCCCACCATTCCAGTTTTCACTTCCTGTTTCTGTTTTGGCCTCTAGAATTTTCCTTACTTTCTTGTGAATTTTGCAATGTGCTTGAAGATACCTGTTCAATTCTGTCCAAAATGTCTAGGTGTCTTCCAAAAGGGAAATGGTTAAGTCATCTAGATTGTTGTTTAGCCAAAAACAGAGGTCACTAAGGGTGTGTATGTGGTGTGTGTGTGTGTGTGTGTGTGTGTGTGTGTGTGTGTGTGTGCTCGCAGGTACACACATCCATTCACAAGGAGGATAGCATTCAGGGGCCATCTGCTTTCTTTCTTGAGTCAGGGTCTCTCAAGTAGGCTCAGTTAGCTTGCCGGTGAGCTCCAGCAATCTGCCCATCTCTGCCTCTTCAGCCCTAGGATTACAAGCATGAGTCACCACACTGGCTTCTTACACTGGTCCTGGAGATTGAACTCAGGTCCTTACATTTGTTCATCAAGTATTTTGCTGACTGAGCTACTGCCCCAGCCCTGGGGATACCTTTTTTGACACCAAAAATGTTCAAAGACCCCACACACACCCGCATCCTGCCGTTATCTTCACCATCACCACTGTGAGCATCCTGTCTTCAACATTGTAGCCAACACTAAATTAAAACTTGCTTGCAGTCCAGGGATAACTACACTGCACAGCCTTTTAACTGCTGGGGCTCTAGAAGACTAAGACTACTCATTAGTTAGCGTCTTTTTATAATCAATCCATTTGTTGAATAGACGCTATGTATCCTGCAAAAGTTTGAAATTGTTTTAAACCATGTCATCACAATGGTACCCCTTATACTTTTCATGCAGTACTTTGCATGTATGCAAGAAATGTAATTTTTCTCACCTAAGGATTGCTAAGTGAATACATGAGTCCTGGACTCTCCTACAATAATTCCCTTCCACGTGGGACCTAAGCTGAGGTCAGAACTCCCCATGAAACATAAACAGCTAACATATATAAGGTCCCTGTTTCCAAAGTGCCACTAATATGTCCATTAAGGATGATAACAACCGAGCAGAATAGGTACCATTGTAGTTTCACAGATGAAGACACTTGAACAGATCACACGATTCATTCAAGTTCATACAGTCAACATCCAAGTCAAGATTCAACTGTGGGTCCATCCAGAACAAACGCTAGGCTCCGGGGCACACCTGGGAATTGCCTGTACTCCAGCCACCACGTGCTGCTACAGTTGAGCAGACCATGCACTACACAGCATTAATACCTGACATCTCCACCTTCCTCATCACAGATGTCATAGTGTGGCAATTTCTCAAGACATTGTAGTAAACTACTTGGAGCAAATAATGCATTTTCTGACTCCAGGCCCAGTAGCCAGAGTTCATCCATGGCCTTTGGATTCTTGGTTGTGAGAAACCCGACACCTAGGAAACCCATTTTATGTAGTGGCTTTAGTTGGTAGAAAAGTTCAAGCCAGAAAACCCAGCCCTTTCTAATTCTCACTTGGGTTCCTGCACCTTCCCCCATCACATCATGGAGAATAAGAACTAGCCCACTAAACCTGTGATTCTCAAACTCCAGTGTCCTTAAGAACCCACCTGACTGAAATTACGATTGCTTGTGTCTGGAGTGAGAAATGAGAAGCTGCATCTTGTGTAGGCACTACAAGGGAGCTCTAGACAAACCACTGTTGGGCAATCATACCTCCTCCGCCCCTCACGCAGACCAGTTTCTGTTCCCAGTTGAGATCTCTTAAATCTAGCTCTCTCCACAAGACACAATTGAAAATAAAGAATTCAAATGTGTACCCCTGGACCTTAAAATTAGAAAACGAGCATTCATTTGAGAAGGTAAATTCACACCCACCCTTCTTATGACAGTTGTTTGGTGCCAAGTTTCCTAGGATTTCCCTGTCCTACCAAGTGTGGCAGAAAGAAGAAATCGTACTTAAACTGAGTACTTGCAGGGCTGATGAGAAGGCTCAGTAATAACGACACTGTCAGCCAGGATCCACACTGTGGAAGGAGAAAACCAACTCCCACAGGATGTCCTCTGACCTCCACACATGCTCAGTGGTGCATGCCTTCACACACACACACACACACACACACACACACACACACACACACACACACGCACGCACACACGCATGCACGCACGCACGCATGCACACACACACACACACACACACACACGCACCCTAAATAAACATGATTTTTAAGCCTATTTCACCTGTGGAACAACATCTAAGATTGATCTCTGGCCTCGACTGATAGGTTTCTTTCAATTTGGCAGACCAGATCAGACCAGATTAAAAGCAGATAGATGCAGTTTATTTGCTCCTTGGCTAGTTCATGGGTCCCAAAGAACAGGGCCAGAGAAGTCACACACCTAGGCTAAGGCAGGGAGATTTTATAGACCTTGGGGAGGGGGCGGGGTGATGACGTGTCAGTCAGGAGCTGGGATTGTGCCCAAATAGGGTCAAAAGCTCAGCCCTGGGAGGGCACTTGAGTGGGCTGGCCATGTCAGAAAGCTGGGTTGCATCAGCTGCCAGAAACGTGGAACTGGGTTTTGGCACCATTCCTGTATTCAGAGTTTTCTCGGTGCAGACAGAGTTGGGGGAAGTAGGGCAGCCAGCGTTTCTCAGCTTATGCAGGGGTAAGAAGGGGTTCCAACCAAACATACCTCTTTGGGTATATGGGTGCTGGTTCAGATCTGGCTACTTCATGCTAGCATGAGATGATGGGGGGGGGGGGGGTTGGAAATCAGCGAAGGCAAGGGGATAGAATTAAAAAGAGACAAATGAGAATGACCAGTCCCATAAGAGGGGCCAGCCAGGCACAAAGGAGGACTGTCACCAGAGTCAGAGAGAGGAAGAGGGTTGGTGACCATGGGGTGAGCTGGGATGACTGCCTCGTTGACAAGCAGAGGTCCTGGACTAAGCAGTGGGCGCTGGTAGGTGCTGGTAGGCGCTGGGGAACACTGAGGGCTTACACACCGGGAGAACGGGAGTGTTGCAAGGCAAGGGATTAGGAGTCGCTGAGATAGGAGGTGGGTAATTATGGGCTTGAGGCTGAGGTGATGGATTTCAGAAATGGGAAACAGGTCTGGAGGGGAGGGAAGAGGGGTCCTTAAGGCCAACTAGGATGGACTGGTGGTGGCTAGTGATCACCGGGATGGAGATGTGTTGTAGAATATTACTTTAAGGTGTGTTACTTTTGTTTATGTTGCATTTGTTTAACTCTGTGAAGCTGTGTTACTGTGCCTGTCAAAAATACCTGATGGTCTAATAAAGAGCTGAACGGCCAATAATGAGGCAGAAGAGAGAAATAAGCAGGACTGGCAGGCAGGGAGAATAATAGAAGGAGAAATCTGGGAGGGGAAGAAGATTGAGAAGAAGTAGCCAGAGAAGGGGGAAGACATCTGGGGCCAGCCACTCAGCTACACAACCAGCAATGGGGTAAGAAAGAAAGGCATACAAAAACAGAGACAGGCAAAATCCCAGAGGCCAAAGACAGACGGGTTAATGTAAAGTTAAGAAAAGCTGGCAAGAAACAAGACAAGCTAAGGCCGGGCATTCATAATTAAGAATAAGCCTTCATGTGATTTATTTGGGAGCTGGGTGATGGGTCCCCCAAAAGAGAAAAAACAAACAACAGATACCCCATATCTGTTGGGATGTCAGATGGGAGTCAGGAGAGAGTATGGGGGCCAGAGAGAGGGTGGCCCCAAAGTGGCTGAGGATATGGCAGCCAGGTAAAGGCACTGGGCAGACAGAGTGTGAGAAGAACCATCTTGCAAGGGTACAGGAAGTGGCAGGGTCTTGGACAGGAAGGAGGCGGTTCCGTCCACCCCATGACAGAAATCATCGAGGGAACCATGGGAGCTGAGTGTGAGGTCAAGACAGAAAAGGTAGCTCCCATGCTCACCAGGAAGATGATGGACTTACCTGCCACCTAGAGCACTACCCTGGGCTTGGTGAGGGTGATGGGAATCTCAGAGTCTGGGCACAGTAGTCCTCTGCCAGGCCAAGGATCTTGAAGGCCAGAAGGGTCTGAGGTGCTTGTGCTGGTGAGGTGGACCTCCCTGGTGTGGCACAGAGGACAAGCCCACACAGGGGTCCTTCATCTTCCAGTGGCCAGGCCAACAGGGCATGGTCTAGAGGGTGACCAGGGATGGGGCAGTTACAGGACTGGTGGCTTTTGACTGCATTTGAAGCAGGCTGCATTTGAAGCAGGCTTCTGGTGGAGTTGGCTTTGGCTGGACCCGGGTGGGATGGGGCCCTGTGGGCCCCCCTTGTTCCCTCTTTGGAAGTGCCCATCAGCCTCAATTCAATAGAGCTACCAAGGCTTGGGCCTGGAGTGTAGCCTTTTGTTGTAGCCAAGCCTGTCGGGAAGACTTCGCCACCTCCTCTCAGGCATTAAAAACCTTAAAGGCCATCCTCACCAACTCCTTCATGGGGCATTGAGGACCATTCTTAGCTTTTTTTAGTTTAGGGGCGTGTGTGTGTGTGCGTGTGCGTGTGCGTGTGCGTGTGCGTGTGTGTGCGTGTGTGTGTGTGTGTGTGTGTGTGTGTGTCTGTTTAATATCTAGAGATAAGCTGAGAGATGAAATGGGTAGCCAGGACCGTGGCTGCCACTGGGGAGGCGGGGTCAAGGCAGGTTGAATCATGGTCTCTTGTAGTCGATTTGGAAAAATGGCCAGATCCTTGTCAGCTTGTTAAAATTAACGACTTTGTTTCAGACAGCCTCCATGAACTGAAGGAGGCAGAGAGAGGACCATGAGTTCCCTCCTCTGGCAGCCGTTTTGACCCGGCTGGTAACCCAGTTGGCTTCTGTAGCCAGCACTGCCGTGTCACCCACAGGGACCGCATTGTCCACTAAGTGAGTCTGGTCTGTATGAGAGTGGAGGCCTGGATGACAAAAAGGTTGTGCCAGGTTTGGTCACAGGTTTGGAAAGACAGCCCAACTCCCTGGTGTAGGCAGAGGGGTTAGCAGAAAAGGAGCCTGGCCGCTTTTCAATCTGGAAGAGATCCTGGAAAGAGAAAGGGACGTGAACCCCAACAGCCCCTCGGCTCCCGCCATCTCTTAGGGAGTGCAGAGGAGAGCGGCCGTCTGCCGGGACCGCGTATGAGAAGCCACAGGGGAGGACTCAGGGAGGGTAGGCCAGTGTGTAGATGGGGACCAGAGTGTGGGTTGTGACATCAGTAGGGTGGGAAGGAAGTGGATGTGAGGGGATGGGGGTGACCAGCAGGAGGGAGAAGGAGAGAGGTGGGGAAGGGGAAGGAGGCCGGCCCTCCGCCTTTGTCTTCCGGTCGGGGAGGAGAAGGAGGAATGGATGGGGAAGGGGGACAAGCCTGGTCACTAGGTGGAGTATGCATCTGAAGAAGGGGAGGGGTGGGCAGGGCTCTGGGAATGAGTGGGGGGCGCCAGTGGCTCAGGCAACTCAGTCAGGGGCGGAGGGCTCAGGGTCCGAGCCTCCAGATAAAAGGACATCCCTACACGCCTTTAATGCCAGCACTCGGGAGGCAGAGGCAGGCGGATCTCTGTGAGTTCGAGGTCAGCCTGGTCTACAGAGCGAGATCCAGGAAAGGAGCAAAGCTACACAGAGAAACACTGTCTCAAATAAAAATAAAAATAAAAAATAAACAAGACTTGGGCCATCAAGCACTGGCCACAGAGGGAAGGGTGGGAGCAGACCCCCAAAGTCCTGGGCATAAGAGAACTCAAACCATGTGCCCATACAGGCAGAAATTTTCAAGCTCACAGAGGATGTTAAAATCAAGAGTGCCCTCTGGTGGCCATTTAGACTGGTTAGGCAGAGTGTACCGAGGCCAGGCCACAGAACAAAGGAAAATCAGGGGTGTGGGGCGTAAAGTCTAAGATAGCCCCGATTTGAATAAATTTTGTATCAGGCACCCCAGGGACAACTGAGGATCGGGTTTAGATCCGGCGTTGCCCATTCCTGAGCCTGCGCCAAAGACCAAAGACTAGAGCGAGGAATCCCCTGCAGTAGCGGGGAGTCCGTAGTAGGTGTGGGGTAGCCTTGGGAGGGATGTCCCCCAATCCAGCAAGGCTCCCCGGAACAGAGACTGCTCTGGCACGGCCATGATTCTTGACAGGAAGCCTGGGGTGCTGAACCCAGAGAGGTACCCGGTATGACTGGGGAGAGGAGACAGGGGCCCAAGCGGCCAGGGGCCCTGTCTTCACGTTGGGGGCTCAACTCTTCCCAGGATTCAGCACCAGATGATAGGTTTCTGCTGATGCAAAATGCCAGATCAGACCAGATTAAAAGCAGAGAAATGAAGGTTTATTTGGCATTGCTCCTGGGTGGGTTCACCAGTCCCAAAGAAGGGGCCAGGGAAGTCCAGTGCCCGGGCTAAGGCAGAGAGGTTTTATAGACATTAGGTGAGGGGTGATGACGTGTCAGCCAGGAGCTGGGATTGTGCCCAAGTAGGGTCAAAAGCTCAGTCCCTGGGTGGGCACTTGAGTGGGCTGGCCATGTCAGAAAGCTGGGTTGCATCAGCTGCCAGAAACGTGGAACTGGACTTTTGGCATCATTCCTGGGTTCAGAGTTTTCTCAGTGTGGATGGGGTCAGGGGAAGTTCCAACCTAACATCAACACACACAGGAACACACACACACAAAAAAAAAAAAAAAAAAAAAAAAAAAAATCAAGAAAATACTGAATCTACTGAACGTATACAGACATTTTCTTGTCACTGTTTCCTAAACAATACAGTATACTAGTTACACAATTCACTGTGTTCAGTTTTAAGAGTAATCTGGGAGACGGTAAAGTATCCGGGAGGGCAAGCCCAGCTTCTAGATAAACACTGCACCACCTTACACAAGAGACAGCCTGCTCATTGATGTTAGCACCGGGGAGGATTCCAGAACCAATCCGTCAGGGATCCTAAGCGAAACTGTCCAAAACTACTCAATGTCGTAAGCTTCATTATAAGAATCTCCAGAGGTTTCGAAAAAGATAGCAGCGAGAGGGGCTGATAACAACCAACAGGGCAAGTGCCGTCAAAATAATGTTACAAAAAGCAGCGGAATACGACATGTTAAAAACATGAACTGGAGCCGGGCGTGGTGGCACACGCCTTTAATCCCAGCACTCGGGAGGCAGAGCCAGGCGGATCTCTGTGAGTTCGAGGCCAGCCTGGGCTACCAAGTGAGCTCCAGGAAAGGCGCAAAGCTACACAGAGAAACCCTGTCTCGAAAAAACCAAAAAAAAAAAACATGAACCGGGCGCTGGTGCGCATGCCTTTAATCCCAGCACTCGGGAGGCAGAGGTAGGCGGATCTCTGTGAGTTCAAGGCCAGCTTGGTCTACAGAGTGAGTTCCAGGACAGTCAGAACTGTTATACAGAGAAACCCTGTCTCAAAAAAAAATATATATATATATATATATATATATATATATATATATATATATAATTACATATATTATTATTGTTTATATATAATAACAATATATAAACAAAACACATATATATATATGATAAACTGAAATAGGACATGAGGGCATAGAAAATGACATAGGATATCAAGACAATAAAGTCGTATATTTTTGTTCTGTATATTGTTAAACACCCCCAATATCAATGCAACTTTCATAACTTAGTCTACAGTTTATCAGACAAATCAAAACATTCACTGGCTTCCTCCCTAGGGAAACATTTTAAAAGTCATCCATAAAACACAGGGAGGCCTGGTACATGCTCCACAATGAATAAGAAGTGTTTTGTTCTCAGATAATAAAACAC